>NC_042617.1:522770604-523097092 GCF_901001135.1 Rhinatrema bivittatum
CTACACTAAGGAAAACGAAATTATCAGGTAAGTAATGTCTCCATTTCCTAGCATGTAGACAGATGGACTCAGGACCAGTGGGATATACCAAAGCTACTCCTCAACAGGGTGGGAGGCTGCCCGTGTTCCAATCAACACCGCATGTGCAAAGGCTGCATCCTCCTGGGCCTGCACATCCAGATGATAAAACCTGGAAAAAGTGTGTAAGAGGACCACGTCACAGCTCTGCAGATATTGACAAGAGACAACAGACTAACCTCCGCCCATGATACTGCCTAAACCCTAGTGGAATGAGCTCTAACCTGAGTAGGCATAGCTTTCCAGCATCCACATACATGGCCGTGCCAACCTTCTTAATCCAACGAGCTATGGTAGCCTGCAAAGCTGGAGTGCCTTGCTTACTCCTGCCACAGGGGCTGATGCAATTATGTGCGCTGAAAGCAGGCTCTGACTTTTCAGCGCCCGCTTTTTTAATGCATGCATGGTGCCCGCAAGGGGGGCGCCATGCAATATGGAAATTAGGGGTTCACGCTAGGAAGAAGGTGCTAGGGTCACTTGCGTGACCTTAGCGCCTCTTTCCTAATGCGACCTGTCGCAGCTGCCGAGTTTATTGACAGCCATTTTCATTAATTTGGTGCTGGACTTCCAATGGCCACCGATACCCCCACTGAAGTGATCCCGATCCTTGGGGTCTCTGAGGAGGAAGATATAGCCAGCACCGTATTTCCTAGACCATGGTTCCCTGAGCCCATGCAGGGTCCTTTGGGACTCCCGCGGCCTCCGATCCCCTGGATGCCTGGGGATCTGCCAATTCCTGCAGTACCCTCGCGGCCTTTGAAACCTTCGGAGCCCAGATCCGATGTCCCTCATGGGCTGCGCCAGCATCACGATAATTAATGTGCAGTAGTAGCTTGTGATTTATCGGCTTTCCGTGCTATTGGCCGGACCCTGTCACATGGTAAGGGCCGGGAGCGACCTCCTGCACTCAGACCGTCGGCTGCCAGTATTCAAAATGGCGCCGATAGCCTTTGCCCTTACTATTTCACAGGGGCTACCAGTGCCATTGGTCAGCCCCTGTCACATGGTAGGAGCACAAGATGGTGCCGGCCATCCAGTGCTCCTACCATGTGACAGGGTCCGGCCAATGGCACAGATACCCTGTCACATGGTAAGGGCAAAGGGCCATCGGCGCCATTTTGATTAATGGCAGCCGACGGCCCGGGAGCGGGAGATCACTCATGGGACCCCCACTGGACCACCAGGTACCTGTAAAAAGTTTTTGGGGGGGTCGGGAGGGTGGGGGAAGCTAAGGGATTAGTTTTAAAGGGTCGGGGTGGGTTTAGGGGTTATTTTTGTGTGCCGTTTTTCCCTCCTTCCCCCAAAACGATAAGAGAACCCCCACGATCAATATTGTGGGGTTTTGCTATCGTTTTGGGGGAGCCCTTGATTTCTGACGATTTTGAAAATATCGTCTGATATTTTCAATCGTCCGAAGCCCGATTCACATCCTTAATAAAGATTCGATTGTGCAGTTAGTCTCATGCAGGATCTTTACCCTGTTGCATTCTATGCCATCCCGGACATAAAGTGCCACCCTGCCACCTAGATGCTCCTCTCTGTCATTGTGATATAATTTGTACCCCGGTATAGCACTATTCCATTGGTTATCCTCCTTCCTCCATATCTCTGAGATGCCATTTAAGTCTATGTCATCATTCATCGAATCAGCCAGTTGTCCAAATACAAGTGCACCAGGATTCCTTCTTTTTGTAAGGCCACCACTACCACCACTATAATCGTGGAAAATGTTCTGGGAATGGTGGTGAGACAAAAAGGCAGCGCCCAAAACTAATAAAAGCACCCCAAAACCGCAAAGCGTAGAAAGCGTTGGTGTTTCAATCGTATGGGAATATGAAGGCGCTAGCTGCCGCTTTCTCATTTTTGGATTGTTAGAGGAGGGGAATGAGTATCAGCAGGTATATTAGCCTGCCAATGCTGTCAAGAAAAGTTGAAAATCTTGAGTGGCAGTTAACTTTCTGAGGTTAATCACGATCGGCAGTAATCTACTTAAATCTAAATATTAATAAGTTGCTTTGCATGTATTTGCATACAGTACAGCTGTATCTGAGGTTTCTGACAGATCCAAGGAGGTGAGAAATTCCCCCGATTGCACTGTCATTATTACAGAGTGTAAGGTTTCCATTAAAAAATGAGTCACCTTCAAGTGACTGTTAACCCTTTTTGATATCCAAGATGGGATGAAAGGAGCCCTCCTTCTTGGGCACAACAAAATAAATAGAATATCGCCCCATACTTTCTTGAGAAATGGGCACCGGAACCACAGCCCTTAGTCTGAGGAGCCTTTGAAGCGTGAACTCTACTGCATGCTTCTTCTGCGGGGAGTGGCAAGGGGACACCATGAACACATCCCAAGGAATACTGCGAAATTCCAGTGCATACCCTTTGCGTATCACCTCCAGGACCCACTGGTCTGATGTGATCTTGATCCACCTCCGATAAAAGAGAGAGAGACATCCCCTATTTCCTGTTCCGTAAGGGGGTCGGCAAACCTTCATTGGGGAGTCGATCAGCATTGTCCAGTGTTAATTTCAGTGAAACGTTAACATATTAGAATTAGTTTAATATATTTTCAACTTTTACCCTTGAGCCCTTTTGATGTGACTTACCAGGGTTATGGAACTCCACAAAATTTAACATTGTAGGGGATAACCAAGAGATTGTAAGACTTTGATCCATTCCTGGGTCTCAGATGTGATTGCTTATTATTTCTCTGTTACTAGAATTTTATTACATGCTCACATGATGGCATCTAATCACATTAAATAAGTTAAAGGTGATCTATTATGGTTTTCTCTTGCAGGGTTTTAATCAAATTTGTTGAGTAGTGTAGATCTTTCACTTAGGGCTTGATTCATGGGGGCGGTAACTTTGAAAGAGTGTACATGTGCGCGCGTTTGCCACCTCACGTCCAGAGACAAGGCCATTTTCTAACATACGTGCTATAAGCGCAATGTTATAAAATAGGCTGAGTGCGCACACATGCGCACAATTTTAAGGGGGTAAGCACATGTGTGCGGAAATCTCGCTTCCACTGCATAAGCGGTGCACGTCCAAGCCATTGCCAGTTTCACCAGTTCCCAATGCGTCCACTTAAGGGATAGGACTTCCCAACTTCTCTAGTTTAATAGTTTCCCTTTCCTCCTGTTAATCCCAACCATTAAAACCTTGCTGACTAGCCTATTTTTTTAAATTTTATTACTTACACCCCATCCATAGCAGTAGTAAAGTTAAGCGTCAGGGACCATGTTGCATGCTTGTGTGTGTAAGTATTTAGGCGCATATCTCTTGGTCTTCCACAGACATGCTCATACTCAGCCCAAGGCCCACCCCTTTTAAAAAAATGTTTGACTTGTGCGCATAGTGGTAGATACATGTGTAGATGGTCAGCATATAAAATCCACTCGGAGCCTGCCAGCCCGATTTATGTGTATATCTCCCAGCTTTGACTCACACAGGGCTTTTAAAATTCACCTTTAAAGCTCTGTTTATTAAGGAATGCTAAAGCATATTAAAGCCTGGATTTTCAAAGGCCTGCGCGTGTAAAAATAAGGGTTTACACGCGTGGCTGGGCCTTGTCCACGCTGTGCGCATTTTAAAACAGGCCCAGCTACGCACGTAAATCTCGGCCCCCGCACAAGTACAGGGCCCTGAAAAAGGGGCGGGCCGGGGGCAGGGTCTGGGCGGGGGGGCGGGATAGAGCCTGGCCTGGACAGCGGCTATTCGCTGCTGTCCCGGAGAAGCATGTGCTGGCAGCCGGCTGGCGAGTGGAAACTACTTCTGCTCTGGAGGAGCAGTAACTAGTGAAATAAAAAAATTGGGGATAGGCAGGTAGAGGTTAGAGGTCAGGGTGGAGAGGGGAAAGGGGAAAGGGAAGGAAGGTTAGGTAGGGGGGGTAGGGAAGTTCCCTCGCAGTCCGCGCATGCACCGCTCGCACATGTGTCAGCTTCCATGCTGGCCCCTTCAGGCAATATGCAGCCATTGGATTTGATAACATGCATGCACTAGCGCGCGCATGTTATAAAATCGATGCATCCATGTGCAAGCACCAGGAACTGCGTGCACATGGACGGCTGCACGCTCCTTTTAAAATCAACCCCTAAATGCCAAATTCTTTATATAATGCGCATTAAAATGTGTTAATGTGCCTTATCGGTAACACCTACAATGCTGAAAACTGCAGGATGCTACAGGGCAAAAATGACTACAGTAAGGAGCTGTGCTGTATGCAAATATATGCAAAGCAACTTATTAATATTTAGATTTAAGTAGATTACTGCCGATCGTGATTAACCTCAGAAAGTTAACTGCCCCTCAAGATTTTCAACTTTTCTTGACAGCATTGGCAGGCTAATACACCTGCTGATACTCATTCCCCTCCTCTAACAATCCCAAAACGAGAAAGCGGCAGCTAGCGCCAAATGAGAAACCTCCCCCATTGCAGAACCTCTTCATTCCAAACCCCACCCTGTCCAGAAACTCCACTTCTCCCATCTGAATGCCAGAAAAGACACACATGCCAGGTTCCCCTCCCCCCACCTCCTTTTTACCTCATGACATCTTCTGGGACCTCCTGGGCAGGGGCAATGCCCAATCACTCCTGCTTGCCAGTGCCAAAATCTAAAATAGCAGCTCACCCAAGTGCAATTTATTTCCCCATTTTGTGCACCTGGAAAAGTTATATTTGCCATCCCAATCCATGATAAGGTACCCTATAAAATTACTAAATTATATATGAAGACAAATGATAAGGAAAAAGGATATGCACTGGTGGCTTGTGTGAAAGCTGAAATTGTTGCCCCTCTATGGAGGTGGCAGCTCTGGCAATGACCCCTTTCTTTCTCTCCTCCCTAGTATCCACTCCCCTACCCTTTGCCTAGGACCATTATCCCCCCCAGCTCCCTCTCTTCTTCCCTCTGCCGGTATGATTTGAAAGGGTATGGAGGAAGGGGTGCCAGCATGGCGTCGCCCCCTCATGTATGATGCCATGTGCAGCCACTCAGGTTGCACGTCCCAAAAGCTGGCCCTGAGTATGCTGCCCTTCTGGATCCAGTTACTGGAGTCATTTTATGGAAGCTTATAATTACGTGAGAACATTTCAAAGCAACCATGCTAACTGGATTTCTCAGAATTGCATTTTTTTCCTGTATTTTTACTTTACTATTTTCTCTCTTCTTCCCTTTTACTTATTTTATTGCTTATATTTTTACATTTTGGAATAACAGATGTGCATTTTTTAAGGTGGCAAAGCAAAGGGGCCTACTAGAATGCCGTGGCTGTCCATCCCTGGCCTTGTTTCAGGGAGCCTCTGGCTAAGCAAATTTGGATGACATTTATTTTGGGGGACTCTGATAACAAGAAAAGGCAAAAATAATACCCCAGGCCAGGTGAAAATGTAACTTTGGTTCCCGCAAAAGACATACTCTGAAATGCACCTAGTTTATGGTACGCGGCCAGTGTAGGTAATTTATTTTTATTATGGCTGCATCCACACTTTGTTTGTTTGTGCTGCATTCATACTTTACATGTATCAGTGATGCCCATGTGGGGTTCCAGAAAGGATCAACACAGCAGTGGTTTGATTTATTTAGTGATAGGAGTGGTTAAGTGGGAGGGGCCTCCAGACATGGTAAACAAGAATTGCTCCTCAAGAATATAATTAAAATTAGAACAAAAGAGGAGGACCTTTGATTTGACCAACAACTGAATCATCTTTTAAAACTCTTTTTGCTAGCGTTGTATTTACAATCAAACCCAACATGTTAGTGCTTGTTTCCTAACAGTGCAATCGCCATAATGTTCATTGCCTGATAAGGATGTGCAGCCCCAAAATGTTCAGTTTGGTTTGTTTTTCACTTTTTAGGGAGGTTCACTTTTTTTTCAGTTCGTTTAATGTTTTTTTTTTTCATGGTTTGATTCGTTTGACAAACCTCCCCCCCCCCCCCAAAAAAAAGTACCCCTTCTCAATAAAAACTGAACTGAATTTTAAAAAAGAAAACTCCCGCGGCCCTAGACACCCTCTTACCCTATCAAAATTTAACCCAGGTTTGGACGTGACCAGCTGGGCCTCCCTGGGCCGCTCTAGCGCCCAACCCCACCCTTCAAACTAAATCTTGTCTCTATGGTGCCATCCTCCAGATGCATAGCACCATTTTAAAATTTTCAGACCCTGGGCAGGAGCAACTAACCTTGCTTCTAACCTTTACGCTTTTCCTAAGGACTTGGAAGGGGTAAGTTTAGGCCAGGGTGGTTGCTCTCTGGTCCTGACAAATTTGAATGGGGAGGTAGCAGGGGCCTGGAAAGGCCTGGGCACCGGATTGGATTTATTTTGTGGTGGGAGCTGGGGTTGGAAGGGTCTGGGAAGGCCCCAGCTGGGCCTGGAGAGGCCTAGCCTGGCAGGCCCAGACTCTAGGTTAACTTTGCAGGATGGGAATGTGGTTGGGGCTGTGGAAGGCCCTTTAAAAAAGAAATTTAAAATACAACAAATATGAAAATACCCAAAACTTTTGGGGTATTTTTGTAGTAGGCCATTTTTGGTTCTTTCCATTTGGAACAAACTGAACGTGGTCTCATTTGTGGTATTTTTGGCATTTATTTAAAATGAATGCACATCTCTGTTGCCTAGGCACGCTCTCATTTTATTTCTGGAACAGGGAAGACAACAGACTGTCCCTATAAATAATAGACAGGCGCAGAGCTCCAAAGAAAATAAAGATACTTGATGCGGATGCTGTGAAAGAACATTTAATTATTGAAAGATGGCAGATATGCCCCACTGCATTGCCCATTTTGTGTGCGTGTGTGTGTGTGCATATGTGTGGGCGTACATGTGCACGTGCTTGTATGTGCTCTGTAAGACATCATTCATCACGCAACTAATTAGCCCTGAAACTGATTCTCTGTTCTTTTAAGCATGCAGCAAATAGTCTTTCTGCACGTCCCTATCAAACCCTTCAGATAACATTTGCAGGAACTGTTAAAAAACCCTTGTTTTCCCTCGTCATTCCTGGCAGTTTCGTGTTGTATATTAAGATGGAGAAGTTTAATGTAAGAGGTCACCTACAATGAGATTCATTTTAGATGCCTCATAATGTATATTGTTCAAAAGACACAGAAAAAATACCACAGAAAAACTGATACGTTACACTCGGGTTCCTGTGGCAGCTGCAGTTTTATTATACCGCAGCATAATATACTGTGGTGCAAAGCTATTCACAGCACTGTACCTTGGAACAGATCTTATTCATCTTTCTCTCAATAGGGATGTGCATTTATTTGAAATGAAAATGCAAAAATGTGATGAATGAGCCTGTTTTTATTTTGTTTCAAACAAACCAAGTTGTTTTGTTTTTTTTCCAGAAAATGAAACATTTGTGAATGTTTCATTTTCGGGAAAAAGAGCACCCTATTAGCAAACAGGGTGCACTATTACAAAAAGGGGCTTCTGGCGGGACCCAGACCTATTCTCGTCGCAACTAACATAGTGGTGTTGAAAAGAGGATTGAGCAAGTTCCTGAAGGAAAAGTAAACAAACAGTTATTAGCCAGGTAGACTTAGGAAAGCCAGTGTTTATCCATGGAAGTGAGATATAAGAAATAGAAAAACTATTGGGCATCTGATGGGTACATGTGACCTGGACTGGCTGCTATTGGAAACAGAGTGCTGCGCTTGATGGACCTTGGTGTGACCCAGCTTGGCACTTCTTACGTTCATATGACTTGCCAAAGCCCAATACTTCTGGTAGTGACAGATAATCTGCTCTCTAGTTTAGTTTGGTTTGATTTATAATCTGCATTACCCTAGCTAGACCCAAGGCAAAGTATAACTATAAATAATATACAGATATAAGTATTAACAAATAGAATGTAACTCCCAACACCTCTGATCTGATGCGCCTCTGGCAACATGCTACTTCAAAGACCCTGGCTAGAGCTTTCCTTCATAGGTCCTCCAGCTGGGACTTCTTGTGGCACTGGCTGATGACATCACATCCTCCATGAGTACATAAGGAAGTCCCTTGCAACCAGCCAGTGCCTCAGCAAAAGGTCTCCTGTGTTATCTGACGTATGTGTAGCTACTCTTTGTCTTACCTGTCTGTCTCCAGTCCTGCTCCTTGCCTTATTCCAGTCTGTGCCTTGCCTGTCTCAAGTTCCTGCTTCATATTTTTCTTGCTCCTTGCCTTGCCTTGTCCTTGCTGTGCCTTGTCTCAGTACTACCTTGTCTCTTGCCTTGTACCAGTCCTGCTTTCTCACATATGAATTGCCTTACTGGGTCAGACCAAGGGTCTATCAAGCCCAGTATCCTGTTTCCAACAGTGATCAATCCAAGTCACAAGTTCGTGGCAAGTACCCAAACATTGAATAAATCTCAAGCTACAGTTGCTTATTAATTAATAGCAGTTTATGGATTTTTCCTCTAGGAACTTATCCAAGCCTTTTTTAAACCCAGTTATACTAGCTTCTGTAACCATATCCTCTGGCAATGAATTCCAGGGCTTAACTATGTGCTGAGTAAAAATAATTTTCTTCGATTTGTTTTAAATGAGCTACTTGCTAACTTCATGGAGTGCCCCCTAGTCCTTCTATTATCTGAGAGAGTAAATAACTGATTTACATTAACTTTTTCAAGTCCTTTAATGATTTTGTAGACCTCTATCATATCCTCACTCAATCGTCTCTTCTCCAAATTGAACAGCCCTAACTTTAGAATTACCTCATAGGCATTCATGCCACTTATCATTTTGGTCGTCCTTCTCTGCACTTTCTCCAGTGCTGCTATATCCTTTTTTGAGATGCGGTAATCAGAATTGCACACAGTATTCAAGATGCGGTCTCACCATGGAGTGATACAGAGGCATTATGATATCCATTGTTTTATTTGCTATACCCTTCTTAATAATTCCTAACATTCTGTTTGCTTTTTTGGTTGCCTCAGCACAGTGAGATGACAATTTAAATGTATTATCCACTATGACACCTAGATCTGTTTTCTGGGTGGTAACTCCTAAGATAGAACCTAACATTGTGTAACTACAGCAAGGGATATTTTTCCTATATGCATCCCTTTTAAACTTGTAAAGACAATGAGAATCGGACGATCAGAAGAAGCCCTTTATTTCAATGCCCGACTCTGGCCGAGTTTCGCTCATAGAGCTGCCTCAGGGGCAATTCAATTAGCAGGACTTAAAATATGCCTGCAGGGCTGCTGTCACACTGTCACAATGTCACAATATCATTAGTGTCTGCAAAACACTCTGACATTCTAGCAGAAGGATTCTCATTGTCTTTACTGTATCACAGCCAACTGGATCGGCTTCCGATTTGTTTTTTGGGTCCATCCCTTTTAAACTTGTCCATGTTAAATTTCATCTGCTATTTGGAAGCCCAATCTTTCTGTCTCAAGGTCATAAGAACATAAGAAATTGCCATGCTGGGTCAGACCAAGGATCCATCAAGCCCAGCATCCTGTTTCCAACAGAGGCCGAACCTGGCAAATACCCAAACACTAAGAAGATCACATGCTACTGATGCAATTAATAGCAGTGATTGATTAATAGCCATTAATGGACTTCTCCTCCAAGAACTTATCCAAACCTTTTTTGAACCCAGCTACACTAACTGCACTAACCACATCCTCTGGCAACAAATTCCAGAGCTTTATTGTGCATTGAGTGAAAAAGAATTTTCTCTGATTAGTCCTAAATGTGCTACTTGCTAACTTCATGGAATGCCCCCTAGTCCTTCTATTATTCGAAAGTGAAAATAACCGAGTCACATCTACTCGTTCAAGACCTCTCATGATCTTAAAGACCTCTATCATATCCCCCCTCAGCCGTCTCTTCTCCAAGCTGAACAGCCCTAACCTCTTCAGCCTTTCCTCATAGGGAAGCTGTTCCATCCCCTCTATCATTCTGGTTGCCCTTCTCTGTACCTTCTCCATCGCAACTATATCTTTTTTGAGATGCGGCGACCAGAATTGTACACAGTATTCAAGGTGTGGTCTCACCATGGAGCAATATAGAGGCATTATGACATTTTCTGTTCTATTAACCATTCCCTTCCTAATAATTCCTAACATTCTATTTGCTTTTTTGACTGCTGCAGCACACTGAGCTGATGATTTTAAAGTATTATCCACTATGATGCCTAGATCTTTTTCCTGGGTGGTATCTCCTAATATGGAACCTAACATCGTGTAACTACAGCAATGGTTATTTTTCCCTATATGCAACACCTTGCACTTGTCCATCACAATATGTTCGAGATTTAAGTATTCTGCATAATTTTGTGTCATCCGCAAATTTGATCACCTCACTTGTTGTACCCCTTTCCAGATCATTTATAAATATATTAAAAAGCACCAGTCCAAGTACTGGTGCTGTTTACCTTTTTCTACTGTGAAAACAGACCATTTAATCCTACTCTCTGTTTCCTGCCTTTTAACCAGCTTGCAGTCCACAAAAGGACAATGCCTCCTATCCCATGACTTTTTAGTTTTCTTAGAAGCCTCTCATGCGGGACTTTGTCGCATGCCTTCTGAATATCCAGATATACTACATCTACCGGTTCACCTTTGTCCACATGTTTATTCACCCCTTGAAAAACATGTAGGAGATTTGTGAAGCAAGACTTCCCTTGGATAAATCCATGTTGGCTGTGTCTCATCAAACTATGTCTATCTATATGTTTTGTGATTTTATTCTTTATAACAGTTTCCATGAATTTTCCCACCACTGAAGTCAGGCTCACCAGTCTATAGTTTACTGGATCACCCCTTGATCCTTTTTTAAATATAGGGGTTACATTAGCCATCTTCCAATCTTAAGGTACCTCGGATGATTTTAATGATAGGTTACAAATTCATTTAGATAAGTCTGAAATTTCATTTTTTAGTTCTTTCAGAACCCTGGGGGTGTATACCATCTGGTCCAGGTGATTTACTACTCTTCAGTTTGTCAATCTGGCAGGTTCACTATGATTTGGTTCAGTTCATCTGAATCATCACCCTTGAAAACCATCTCCAGAACGAGTATCTCCCCAACATCCTCTTCCGTAAACACCGAAGCAAAGAAATCATTTAATCTTTCTGTGATGGCCTTATCTTCCCTAAGTGCCCCTTTAACCCTTATCTTAGTCTTGCCTTGTTTCCTGCCTTATCCCAGCCTGCCTTGTTTCTGCCTGCCTTTTGTCTGTCTGTGTCTTGTACATCTCCTGACTGACTACCGGTTCTGACCTTGGCCTGGATTCTAACTATGCTTCTTGATAGCCGCCTGCTCTGACTTTCTTATAGTATCCAATTCTGCCTGTATGCTTCCTGCCCTGACCAGCTTGTTGAAATATATTAGAATAAAACGCATCAGCAAGCCTTGACAGCATACCCTTTTTAATTCTGGGTTGCCTGGACCTTTACATCATATGTGCAGAAAAAAATTCCTGTTCCTGAACTTTTTCAGATTGTTTGAATAGACGATGTCTGAAAGATTGGGAAATTGGTTATATTTAAGTCACTTACTCGAGGACAAAAAAACATTTGAAGAACACTGATTTGACAGTAGGATCTAAGTGTTCCTGATGAAGCATATAGCGAAACATCGGCCCACGTTGAGCCCAGATCCTACTGTTAGGATGGTTAAATAATCCTGGATATTAAAGATAAAGTTGATGTAAACATCAAAAGTGAAAGAAAACAAAAAGCTATTTTCTGTGGCTCATACTCAGAGTTTCATCCATTCCCCATCTCTTAACCTGTGATCTTATAGGGAGAGCATTTCTATCCAGAAGAATTAGTGATGGTAGGGATGAGGAAACTGATTACCTAACCCACAGAATCTCAGTCTTCTCTGGGATAAGTTTCAATCTATTTGGTTTTGACCACTCAGAGATATATCCAAGATATTGATTATTTTTAGCGATAGCCAAGTGCAGGTCTGTTCTTGATCAGGGGGGAGTTACATTTCTAGGCCACTAAGGTTTACAAACTTTGGACTTTGAGAAATCACTCTTCACACACTGGATGATGTTCCATCTTAAATCTTTTCTGAAATAAAACTTCAATTATGGCAATCCTTCTGACAAAAAGTGCTTTTACGCGGAACTGAATGTGCTTCTTCCATTCACGAGCCACGTTCTCTCAGAATCCCCTTGCATCCTCAGTGCAGGATGGCTTACTGGGGAGGCTCTGGAACTTCCCATACGCTCTGTCTAGGATACCCCTTAGTCCCTGAAATTCAGCGACCACACTGCTCCCTAGCAGTCGCAGAGCAATCTGAATCTTCTCTCCTCCTTTCGTGCAGTTCAGAACCTGGTGCTTCTCCTTCACTGCAATTGTGAAGATCGTGTTTGGCAGCAGATCACACTGACTAGAAGAATCAGATTCAGAACTCCTTCTCCCTTGAAGAAATCACAGCATGCAGCTGTGTGGTTTCTAGCTAACCCCAAAATAGGATTTACTTGAGCTCAGAGACAGAACTTTCTCCTTTCCTGTGAAAAAAAAAAATCCTAAGAGCAAAAGCTTCCTTCCCTGCTTAGAAAACTCTTTCTTAGAAAACTCTTACTCCTTCTCTGGCCCACAACCTTAGAATTTACAAAAAAAAAAAATAGGAATCAGCTTCAGACTTGCTTTCCCTTCCTTAAATCAGCTGAAAAGAGATAGTTAGAAGACCCCTGACTTAGGTCTGAATGTACTCATTTGTACACTCTAGCCTATGCTGCCAGTGTGCCTTTCTGCCTCCCTCTAACTCCTTCTAGAAAGCTCTAGGAGTTTCTACACAGCACTGCAGCAACCATCCATTCTGGCAACCACCCAACGAGGACCGGTATGCAGTGTTGGTAGATGCAGTGCTGGTATATCTACCAGCACTGCAGAAATATGGCTGGAACGCACAAACAAACGCACTGTTTAGTAAGGAATTCTAGGTGGATCTTGCATGTGGATTTTGTAAAATCTAAATGCAATGATCCTTCTGATTGATTGGCTGTTATACATAGCACCATTGCTTTAGACATCACTTTGCCTTATGAGGGCTAGAGGCTGAAAACAGATAAATGTTAACTCACTAAAGCTGTTCTACCCTCTAGTCAGAGCATTCATTGCCAGCTAATTTTATGCTTGGGTTATTATAAATTCCCCCATGTAGTCATAAAATCACATTTTGAATTTGAAAGTGATAACATTGAAACGCCAAACCTGTTAGGAGCAGCTGCTGCAGCAAAGTTAGCACCACAATCATAGAAATGAGCAGAAAAATGAAAGCCAGCACAGAAAGCCAAACTGTGATTCCATCCCTTGCTCGCATGGCAGTTTGGTCCTTTACGGTAGTAGAATTGTTTCCTTGTAACTACAAGCAAATGCCCTGCATGCTAATTATTTTTATGTACAATGCATGAACAATGCATTAAAAGGACAAAATATCAGCTTAATGTCAAAGTCTACTGCACCAAAATTTTCTTTACAATTATTATTTTTAACCCTGGCTATTTTTACTCTGATGTGTTTGTGAAGTGTACAGTAGGTTGTTTGTTGATTCATGATTATGTATGTACAATTGTAAACCACCAAGAATTGTAAATTGGTGGAATATAAAATAAATAAATAAATAAATAAATGAATGTCACACTATTTCAGAAACCACAGGCTTCTACACATAGGACCTGTTTTACTATGACTTTGTGTTCTCATTCTGTGTCTATGAGAAAAGATATTGATGGTCTTTATTCAGTAAAAAGGTTTTTTTTTGTCCTTTCCAGTAGGTTCTTAAATTGCAGTTATTAATTGGGAGTCAAAAGGAAAAAAGTGCATAGGCTAGTTTTAATCCAATTGGAAATCAAGGGCTCCCCCAATAGATCTTTTAGGAGTTGTTCTGCACTCTACAGTCACCTTAAATTTCAGTATCTTGTATGGTGTTTTTTCCTAGTGTCTTACCCACTTATGCTTTGCTTACTTCCCCTATATAAGTGGCTGTGTATGTGTAGGAGTTGTTTTTCAAGTATCACATGTAATCAATAGTTCCCAATCATAAACATGGCTTGCCCAGTATAACTTCATAATCACATTTCTAGTGAAGTAAAGTTACTTAACTCTAGATGTTTTCACTCTTATTATTTCTGTTTCTTAACTCATTTGATTAAACTCACTAATCTTGCGGCATTTAGTTTCTGTTGTGATGACATTTTTGTTGCCTCGATGGTCACAACTTCACACAAAACATCTTCAGGGCACTATGTATTGTAAAACATCTGCTGCGTGCATATATTGATCCTGTACCATCCCCTCTTTTTGGTAACCAGTGAGAGAGAGTACTGCCTTCCAAATACAATAGGCATCTGTACCTCAGGCTAGGTTCCTACACAACCACTGAAAAGACAAAGTGCTGGATATGGATGCAGCCAAAATGATGTTCATTGTAAGTAGTCAATCTGGCAGGTCTACTCTAGGGTGTCCCTTATCCCAGTTTCACATGCCCCAATAAGCCTGAATGGATTCTCTTCAAAGGAGGGCAGTATTGCGGTTATGGCCGCGAGCCCCGCGGCCAGGCCCTTACCTCTGGGCTCCCGGTCCTGCTTCCGCTTCCAGAGGCCTGGTTTGTGGCCTGTTTGGCGGCGTCCCCGCTGGGGCTGTGCTGCTGTGAGCTCTCCCATGGATGCTCGGGTCCTAGGCGCGCGCGTGTGCGCGCGCCACTTGGGCGCTTTTCTAGGCTGTTTCCTGCCAGTGGTGACTCCGCCCAACTCCTGACGTCAGACGCCGCGGCCTTGATAAGCCTTTGCCTTGCAATGGGCTAGCCTCCCGGTTTCCTGTTGCGCTGTGCCCCGGAGTGACTCACTTTGCTTCGTCGCTCCATTCCTGCTACAGTACCTGCCTGGTTCCTGCCTGCCTGCAACAGTACCTGCTTGGTTCCTGCTTGCTTGTAACAGTACCTGCTTGGTTCCAGCCTGCCTGCTACAGTTCCTGCCTGGTTCCAGTATCCAAATCCTGCTACAGTTCCTGCCTAGTTCCAGAACCCGAACCCAGTTACAGTATTGTTACTGTCCTAGTCTGGTTCCAGTTACCTGTCCTGATCCACAACCCGCCTAAGTCCCAGCGGCCGGGCCCCTATGGGCTCCTCCCGGGGGGGCCTCGGCTTCCAAGGGTGAAGCCACCTAAGTTCACCTAAGGGTGAATCACCTAAGAGTGAAGCCACCTAAGCTTTGTTGGCCAGTTCATTGGCCAACAAAGCCAATGAACTGGCGGTCTACTTTGAGAACAAAATCGCCACCCTCCTCGCATTCCTCAAGGGACCTTCTCCTCA
This sequence comes from Rhinatrema bivittatum, assembly GCF_901001135.1. Classification (NCBI taxonomy): domain Eukaryota; kingdom Metazoa; phylum Chordata; class Amphibia; order Gymnophiona; family Rhinatrematidae; genus Rhinatrema; species Rhinatrema bivittatum. Next base: position 522,785,966 of record NC_042617.1, read on the forward strand.
ACCAAACAACTCATCCACCACTGGCCCCCAACGCTCGCACTCAACCCCCCAGCAACATAACTCAACCCCAGCTTCACTTGCCACCCTCGAGCCGACGTCAGCTTTAGAAATAGAAAACATCCTCAAGAAGATGAAGCCTTCGTCCCACCCATTGGACCATATCCCATCAAATCTGCTGTTCTCCATTCCTAACATCATCGCCAAACCTATAGCAGACATCATAAACTGCTCACTGTCACAAGGCCAAGTCCCTGACCAAGTCAAGCTTGCAATGCTGAAGCCGCTCCTCAAATAACCTAACCTTCCACCCACAGACCCAGCCAACTTCAGATCCATTGCTAACCTTCCAATGATCACCAAAATCATGGAGAAGGTTGTAAACAGACAACTATCCGATTTCTTAGAAGAAAACGACATTCTCACCTCAAACCAATTCGGATTCCGTAAGTCATTGAACACCGAATCACTATTAGCCTCGCTCTCGGACACCATCCTCCTTAATCTGGAAAAAGGTCAACCTTTCCTTCTCGCACTACTGGATCTCTCCTCAGCGTTTGACACCGTGAACCACTCGTGCCTCCTTCAGTGTATAGCAGACATCGGCATCACAGGATCGGCGCTCAACTGGTTCAAATCTTTCCTTGAAAACAGGTTCTATAAGGTTAGGATTAACAACAAAGAATCACACCCTATCAGTTCTAAGCTGGGGGTACCCCAAGGATCAGCCCTTTCACCTACACTATTCAATATTTATCTCCTTCCACTCTGCCATCTACTAACCAACCTCAAGCTAACACACTTTCTATACGCGGATGACATACAGATCCTCATTCCGATAGCTGAATCTCTCCACAAAATTGGTCTTATTGGAACAGCTGCCTCACAGCAATCAACAACCTGCTCACCAGCCTCAACATTGTTCTAAATACCAACAAAACCTAAATCCTCATAATAGCTCCAGACAATTGCACCCCGCTCAACCCTCCTATTTCTTCCCAACTCTCATTCACATCGATCGACCACACTCCGCAAGTAAGAGACCTTGCTGTGCTACTAGACAACTAACTCAACTTCAGCAAGTTCGTAAACACCACCAAAGAATGCTTCTTCAAATTGCAAGTATTAAAAAAATTAAAACCACTTCTACACTTCCGAGATTTCCGCCTGGTGCTACAATCTTATCATCCTCCCGAAACTGGATTATTGCAACTCACTCCTGCTGGGCCTGCCTGCTGGCACCATCAAACCACTTCAGATGGTCCAGAATGCGACGGCCAGAATCCTCACTATCACCAAAAAAAAGGGAACACATCACCCCTATCCTCCAGAACCTTCACTGGCTGCCTATTAAATTCAGGATACACTTCAAAGCCCTCATGATGATTCACAAGGCTCTACACAACATCTCCCCCCTCAACCTATCTTTTCAACTGCAGCAGCACATTTCTAAGAGACCGATCAGAAGTGCGTACCAGAACATGCTTCACACCCAGCCGGCTAAAACCTCACTGAGGAAACGAGCTCTGTCCACTGCAGGTCCCCCTCTTTGGAACTCGCTCCCACCGGACCTCCGCCAAGAACCGTGCCTTTTGACATTCAAAAAGAAGCTAAAGACTTGGCTATTCACCCAAGCCTTCCCTGAGAGCTAAGATCTGATGAAGCGATAGACGGTATCTATCCCACTGTACATATGTTGTTGAGTTTGTACTATGTTGCAGTTAATCATGTTCTTGATTGTCTCCTTGTAAGTTCTTTGTCATCCTGTTCCATTGTATTCCGCCCCTGAGGCGACAGTTCAGTTCCATGTAAACTGGTGCGATATGTATTGTATACAGGAACATCGGTATATAAAAATTAAAAATAAATAAATAAATAAGTCCCAGCGGTTGGACTCCTATGGGCTCCTCCCGGGGGAGTACCAGCTTCCAGGGTGAAGAGCATCTACGTCCTGCCTGAACATCTGCCTCCCAGCCTGCTATTCATTAGAGACATTGACCACCTTTCCCAGTCTCCAGCAGGTCGGCCCAAGGGTCCACTAAACAGAGACTCCCATAACAGATTGCAAGGCCATGGACTCGGTGGATGCGCCTGTCCTCTTGGACCTGCCGGGGTTGGCCCAGCAGCTGCAGTATCAACAACAGTACCTCGAGGTCCTTACCGGTTCGGTAGGGGAGTTGTCGGCCCGGTTGGATGCCAGGGCCTCGTCTGCCCCAGAACCAGCACTCGAGGCCCAAGACTCATCAGTGACTCAGCTACCGACACCCTCCCATTACGCTGGTGATTTAAGGACCTGCCGTGGCTTCTTGAACCAATGTTTTGTACGGTTCTCCTTGTTGCCTCGGCAGTTTCCCTCGGATGCGGTGAAAGTGGCATATATCCTGTCCCTGCTTGATGGGAAAGCCTTAATCTGGGCTTCTCCCCTCTGGGAGAACAATGATTCTTCGCTAACGGACTTACAACAGTTCATCACGAACTTTCGCCAGGCCTTTGATGAGCCTGCCCGAGTAGCCACAGCTACGTCTGACTTGCTGCAACTTCGTCAGGGGGCTCGCTCCTTGGCAGATTATGCAATGGAGTTTCAGACTTTAGCCCAAGAAGTAGGTTGGCAAGATGGTAGTCTTAAGGCCATCTTCCTGGAAGGCCTCTCCAGACGCATAAAGGATGAAATTGCTGCTTGAGATCTGCCGGAGGACCTCAACGCCTTGATTGAGATGGCTGTCTGCATTGACTGCCACCTACAACAACGGGCCAAGGAACAACGCTCCTCTCGCCATAGTCCGGCTCGTGGGCCGAGATCTGTGCCCTCGCCCAAGGTTTCTCGTCCGGATGCTCCCACCTGCGAACCCATGCAGCTGGGATGGGCCTCGCTTTCTGCTGAAGAAAGGCAACCTCGCCGTTTGTTGAAGTTGTGCTTGTATTGTGGCCAGAAGGGCCACTTCTTGGCATGCTGCCAGGAGCGTGCGGAAAACGCCAAAGCCTAGGAGGTCGGGAGGAGCTCCTCCTAGGCTGTGCTACAGCTCCTCAATGTACTGTCCCTGTTACCTTGGAATATCCCGGAGGTTCCTTTGAGGCGATGGCGTTCCTGGATTCCGGAGCCAGAGGTAATTTCATCCTGCAGGACTTAGTCTCCAAGTTGTGGATCCCTATGCATAGACGGGAGGTCCCGTTATGAATTACCTCTATCCAGGGGACACTTCTTCCAGGACCTGTCCAGATGTCCACAGCACCCATTACGGTCTGCACCGGGGCGATCCATTCAGAGGAGATAGCCTTCCTTGTATTGGAGAAGGCTGTCCACCCTGTGGTGCTGGGGTTGCCGTGGTTACAGAAACATTTGCCCACAATTCAGTGGGATATGCTACAGATTGTTAAATGGAGTTCTTTTTGCCTAGCAAATTGTATGAAAGTGCCTAAGAATCCCGCACTTCCCTTGATGCACGTTGCTGTGGGTCCTTCTGCACCTTATGAGGACTTTACGGATGTATTCTCCAAGACCAAGGCGGAGATCCTTCCGCAGCATCGTCCGTATGACTGTGCTATAGACTTGCTACCTGGTACTATGCCCCCCCCGAGGAAGGGTTTTTCCCTTATCCATACCTGAGACCCGGGCCATGTCTGAGTACATTCCAAAGAATCTGGCCAAGGGCTTTATCCGCCCGTCCAAGTCGCCTGCATGGGCAGGTTTCTTTTGTCAGCAAGAAAGATGGCTCATTGAGGCCGTGCATAGACTATCAAGGCCTAAACTCTATTACCAAGCGAGATCGCTACCCGCTACCCTTAATCCCGGAGCTCCTTGATCGGCTTCAAGGAGCGAAGATTTTCACAAAGTTGGACTTGCGAGGGGCGTACAATTTAGTCAGACTCCGTCCCGGAGATGAGTGGAAAACCGCGTTTAATACCCAAGATAGAGGGAGCACTGGATGGCCGGCGCCATCTTTAAAAATGGCGTGGGACATCCAGTGCTCCTACCATGTGACAGGGGCCGGCCAATGGCACGGATACCCTGTCACATGGTAAGGGCAAAGGGCTATCGGCGCCATTTTGGTTAGTGGCAGCCGACGGCCCGGGAGAGGGAGATCGCTCCCGGGACCCCCACTGGACCACCAGGTACCTGTAAAATGTTTTTTGGGGGGTCGGGAAGGTGGGGGAAGCAAAGGGATTCGTTTTAAAGGGTCGGGTGGATTTAGGGGTTATTTTTGTGTGCCTAAATCGACGATATTTTCAATCGTCCGAAGCCCGATTCACATCCCTAACTGTTATTGTTCCATGCGCTCACCTCTCTCTCCAGCACACAAACTCAGGGGTTAAGGCAAAGAGAGAAAGAGAAATATAATTAATATAGGGACTGACTTAGCAAATAAACACTGCACTGATTCATTAAGAAATGAAATAATTTTGCCAGCCTTTATTTTGTTCATTTTCCAATACCAGGCTTGCATCTCATTTTTCTCTGTTCTCCTAGGACAAGCAGGATGTTAGTCTTCACATATGGGTGACATCATCACATGGAGCCCAGCATGGAAAACTTTCGTCAAAGTTTCTAGAACTTTGACTGGCTCACTGAGCATGCCCAGCATGTCACCATCCATGCATCTACGCAGGTCCCTCTTCAGTCTCTTTTTTTCCCACAAAGTGCCTCGTGGTTGTGAGCTTTGCTATTTTCAAAGTATTTTTCTCAATCGGTTACTGACTTTTTTCTGCGCCGGGTCCCTCTTCTCCCGGTCAGTGTCACAAGGAGGCGGCGCGGTACGTTTTACCTAGTTTTTGTTCGATTCCCGGTGATCCATCGCTCGCCGGCTCTTTTTCATGGCATCATCCAGTTTTCGCTGATGCCCCCAGTGCCCGTGGACAATGTCCCTCACAGATCCGCTTGAGGTTTGCATCCTATGCCTGGGGGCATTGCATGACGTCTGGGGATGCCGTTTTTGCGATCAAATGACCCCCAAAGGCCGTCGTGCCTGACTGGATAAAATGGAGAAGCTTTTTGGGTCCAAAATGTCTGATCCATTGACTCAGGCATCAGGGGTGTCGACACCCAGAGGCCGCAGGGAACCTTTGGACATGCCGTCGATGTCCATTTCTCCTTTGGGACCTTCTCAGGAGTGCTCTTCTTTTTCTCTATCCAGTTTTCATTCTGATTTACATTTTGAATTCCTGAAGACATAAAAGCCAGTAAAGTATCTGAAAGCACTTTGTACTCAAGTCACTATCTCCATTGTAAACTGAGGCACTGCATGAAACATCTTAGAGCAGGACTCGAAGAAGCAGGTTTGTAAAATAATAGGCATGGACATGATTCTAGGTGTCTGCCTCTTGTTCCGCTCAAAACTATAAAACCTTAACAAATAAAATATACAGGTATGAAAAGAAAGGAGAGCTATGAATAAGATGAGCAGCCAAGACACATGAAAGCGAGAGACACGAGAGATGATCTTTTGCATAATCAAGACAGTGCTGCTCCTTTAACTCTCTGTTTTATCTCTCCTCTGTCTCCTATGACCTCTCACTTTGCTTTATCACCCTATCCCCCCAACCTTTCTCTAATTCCAGTCACCCTTCCTCCACCCCAAGTCTTGCTCCCTTTCTTTCCACTGCCTCCTCACCCCCTTCCATCACGGTTACATCCCTTGCTTCTCCTCTTTTTTTTTCTCCTTGTTTCTTTTTCTCTCTCTCACCCTCTCTTCCACCCTGCTCTCTCCCACTCAAAAGACAGCTGTCTCTTTTCCCCTCTGTTTACTTCAAAGTTCAGTTCAGGACAAGACTGATACCACTGCCTTCATGCAATTTCGTTCTTCTGTCAAGTTCTACTCTTATCTGAATTGCAGGCGAAATAGGATTTTGTTCAAAAAAAAAAAAGAAAGAAAAGTAATTAAAAGAGAAAACTCCTCCAGGAGAAGTGTAATCTGTGAAACTGCTAAAAGAGAAAAGTTAGCCAAAATATGAGCGTGACAAGCACAAATTTGTGACCATAAATAGAGCCTCACAGCAGTAGCGTGGTTCTGCCCTAACCCTGGCACTGAACCGAGATGCTGTCATCATGCTTTCAGCAATGAAGAGAGGTGCTTATGTCCAAGAACTAAAAATATTAGAGTATAATTTACCAGAAATATTAAAGATAGCCTAAGGCGATGGATTTACAGTTGTAGCCCCTGTTCCAGTCAGCTCTTGGGGCAAGGGTCATGAACCATGTAAGGCCCCGAGCCCTTCCAGAGTTCCGCAAGGAGGGGGGATAGTTCTTTTCAAGGCCCTTAGGGTTTTATCACTCTGTGGGCCTCTTGTGCACATCAGTCCAGTCACACAAAAATCACTCTTCACTCCAAAAACTATTGTTCAAAATAAAGTCTTTACTGAAGTGATAGCAGGAATATAAATCAAAGTCCACTAGAGGAATATACACCATACTGTACACTAAGTCCAAAATTAGAAAAACAAAAGATCTCAGTCTCTTTCAGTTCTTCTCTGTTCACACCCCAAACATGTCAGCTCATGGGGGTGGTACACTTCCTCCCTGCCCCCCCTCCCCTCCAGTACCTTTTGGGTCTGTATAGCCTTTCAGTTCTTTTCTCTCTCTCTCTATCGTCTTTAATGGAGTCTCTGGCTGCTGGATTTAATCAGTCAACACTCTTGGGGACTTTTCTGGACAGGTTGCTTCTCTCTGCAACCTCTCAAGACAATCCTCTCTACTGCACTCTGATGCAGTTTTTTCACACAACACTTCTCTTCTAGATTCTCTGGAGACCTAGGACTTCACCCCTTCTGGGATCTCTCCTTTCAGGCAACGCATTGCCCAAATGATATTACTCCTTCAGGCCCTGTCCCTGTGGAGGGACAGACCCACCAAATGTCCTCCGTGAGGAGAGATACCTGCTCACTCGGTCCTGTTCTAAGGCTGATTCTCAGCTCCTCCTATGTCACATGGGCACAGGAGTTTATTGTTAGATCCTAAACCCCTCTCACTGGAGAGTGACACACTACACTAACACACCTACAACACACTGACCTCACACAGGGTCAGGGTCTGGATGGAGACCTCTGACTCACACTGCTGTCAGGACGAACTGTTGAGGCCAAATTGCGATTCTACTAAAGGGCAAACTGCTAGTAAGGGACCGATTTTAGGGTCCCATTTACACACTGAAAAGTGACCAGGATCAAAAGCAGGATTCAAATTGTGGCACTGCTGTCTCCGCCTGTGATGATGTCCCATGCATACAAAACCTTGGTCTCCATGGATTCAGGCAGAAAACTATTGACTATCTAAGAATTACAGTGACCATTCCCAATTATACAAAGTCAAGTATAACTTTCTCTATATGGTAATCCAGGTGAAGGTGAAAAAAAATCAGTTGTACTTTAGCCAACTCAGGAGAAATGAAAAAAATTCCTTACTGACCATGATATGGCAATTAATTCAGAATCTCTGGAGTCTCCTTGACGTGGGACAAGATGTCCTGACTTTTGACTAGGGAAAACTCTTGTCATGCTGCCAGCATCTGAAAAAACTTTAAGAAACTGCTCAGCTCAGTGGTGTTGAAACTGGTCCTCAGTCTCCTCCCTCCCCCAATTAGTCAGGTTTTCAGGCCATCCCTGATAAAAATGTCAGTCATTGTTTCTTTCCAGACCCTTTTTATTGTAACACCAGTGGAGTCATTTAAGAAAATGAAATCCCCTTATGTGGCCCTCATCACAGTTCTAGCTATCTGAAAAGTTTGAAATCATGCAACCTCTGCAGTTTGTCTGTACTCTGTGACTAGGGTTGCCACCCTATCTCAGATGAAAGCCAAAAATGAATCTTCATCTGTTCCCATTCTTTTTTAAATATAAGAATATATAAAGATAAATAATAAAAGTTTAAGAATAAATCGTAATCTTAGGAAACCATCATGTAATTGTTTCAACATCGTTTTCATACTGCAGCACATGCAAGAGATTTTTGGGGGTTTCTTATGAATTTGTTCAAAAAACTTATAAAAATATATATAGAAATTATTCATTAGAAATAGACACAACTTAGATAAGACTTTTTTTTCTTTTCTCCAAGTATTCTGCAAGACAGATTCCTTAAGAAAGGGTAAGTTCCTTTAACATAGAAACATAGAAATGTCGGCAGAAAAAGACCAAATGGCCCATCCAGTCTGCCCAGCAAGCTCCCACAGTTATTTTCCCAAACATATCTGTTTTACTGACCACCAAGTTCAGGGCCCTTGTTGGTAATTGTTTGGTTCAAATTTCCTGCCACCCCCTGCTGTTGATGCAGAGAGTAATGTTGGAGTTGCATCAAAGGTGAGCATAAGGCTTAATGGTTAAGGGTAGTAACCACCGCATCAAGCAAGTTACCCCCGATGCTTGTTTACCCAGACTGCACAAATCAATCTCTTGTTGGTTGTTGCCTGAATGCAAATCCTTTTTTTCCACATTTCCCCCTGCCTTTGAAGCAGAGAGCAATGCTGTATATGCATTCAAAGTGAAGTATCAAGCTTAATTGGTTTAGGGTAGTAACCGCCGCAATAAGCAAACTACCCCCACGCTTATTTGTTTACCCAGACCGTGTAGTTCAGTCCTTGTTGGTTGTTGTCTGAATGCAAATCCTCTTTTCCACATTTCCCCTTGCCGTTGAAGCAGAGAGCAATGTTGGAGTTGCATTAACCATGTGAAGGCTTATTGAGTAAGGATAGTAATCACCACCATTCCAGCAAGCCATCCCCATGGCTCTCCTCTTCATTCCCATCCTCCAGCCTTTATGAATCATTCCACAGTGTTTATCCCATGCCCCTTTGAAATCCTTCACAGTTTTAGTCTTCACCACTTCATCTGGAAGGGCATTCCAGGCATCCACCACCCTCTCCATGAAGAATTACTTCCTGACATTGGTTCTGAGTCTTCCTCCCTGGAGTTTCAAATCATGACCCCCTAGTTCTACTGATTTTTTAAATTCTTTAGAGAGATAAAGAGATATCACCTTAGAACAAAAATATACAACTTATATTTAAATACATTTTTTTTACAAAAATACATTTTCCTTTGTTTATATCCTGCTGTTTTTCCTCTTCTTCTTCTTTGTTTTTTTAAACCAGATGGTCTTGAAACCAATTTCATTATTCATTTACCTATATGAAAGAATACTTTCATATAAACACATTTAACACCAAAGAGGAAAAGAAAAACTTTTTTAAAATGCTTTCAGGAGGGACAGGGCTGAGGGCAAATCATAAAATGGTCAGGTCAGGGTAAAGAAATCAAGACATCATAATCTGCCAAATAATGAGCTGTTTCACACTGGCAGGACAAGAGGGGCTAAAGAATGGCAATTGCTCGATCAGGGAGTGCTGAGCTTTAGAAACAGAATATTCCAAAGAGAGAACAGATTTTAGAACACAAGTTGTAAGTTAAGCTTTAAAACCTTTAAGCGAGTGGGCACAGCAAGTATAGAGTTCTTAATAGAGGCAGAATGGGAAGGAAAACACAGAAAATTATTAACATATTGTAACAATGTCCATTCATAAGACAGAGAGAAATCTGATAGAATTAACAGGAGGGAGAGTACACTGAACAGACAAATTATAGGGAATCAGGACCCAGCGAGAGGGAAAATAAGGACTAGAATCTGGAGCAATATCACTTCCTACCTGTTTTTTTTTTTCAAAGTGCAATACAGATTGCTCAAAAAGAAAATAGAGTATATTTACAGACAATTTATAACTCTTCTTTTATAAGAATAACATGTCAAATTAAAACCAGATTTTGTGCAACAAGCAAGTATATTCTCTATTTGTATATATATACACACACACAGTTGCAATAGTCTGCATCCCTTAATCATTATGCTTATTAAGTTAATACTCAAGTTATTTTACCTCCACACATACATGCATTGCATTAATTAACTAGCAGCAGTATCATGAAAAATTCAGACCTCAAAATTAACTTTGTGTCAATATGTGATTGTATACTAGAGGTGGCTGCATGTCATAAAATATTTAAACTTTTTCAAGCTAACATTTGCTTTCTATACAAATAGAGTTCCTTATACAATGCATAATAGGATAACAAACCTAAACATTTATTTTATTATTAAAATAAAAATTCATTAGTGCTCTTTTGAGAAAAAGCTAAACAAAGTACAGAACTATGAGTGCATACACTAAAGCCAGCAAATATTATCTTTACTGTGTTTTTTTTCTCATAAGAGATGTAGCAGATTCATCTTCAATGGGAATTAATTTAAGCATATGATTTCTGCTATCTGATCTAGGATTCTAGGTTCATATCTCCTGTTTCAAAGACTGTTTCAAATCTATTATTGGTTTCTATGATTGAATAAAATATATAGGATTTCTTGGACTTTATTTCCAATACTGTGTTTGAAGTCTATCTTATGCATAACAATTATATTCTTCGCATATTTTCTTAAAGGAATTTAGCTGTTTAGATACAGGCTGGCAAGAAAAGTAGAGAGCTAATTTCATCGATAAGACAGAGTTGGATTTGTTTTCCAGTTTGCTAAGCATACTAGAACATATTTTTACCATTCAAAAATACACTATGTCTAAGTACACACACAGAGAGGACATCATCATATTAATATTTTCAGAGACTCTAATCACATCAGTCTTTTACCATTAAGCATTGCAAGCACGGACTTTCCTAGCACTGACACTCACAAGAAACATGACAAAGAAAAGCAGGAGGGAAAGATGCATAAGGTAACATTGAACCAAACCAACAAGAATAGACAAAAATCCTTATCCCTGCAGGAAAGATTCCATGGGAAGAAACAGACCTTCTGTGCAATAAGGTTTTTCACAATTACTCTGTTCTCCCATAGCATATGGGAAGAAACTAAGACTTCAAAAGACAATTAAACACAAAATTGGCCCATTCATGCATTACCTAAGATTAAAAGCTCATGAACACAGCTGTACATGATAAGCACTTCACTCCTGCAAACATTTTCCAGACAATCAGTTTCAAACATGCATTCTCTGGAGTCCACCTTATTATTGCTAATCAGAGACCTCCTTCCTAGGGACTTCTAACTCTCAGTTTCACCACAATATGTCTAGGCTTACTCAATGAAATACTTACCCCAGTCTACAACAGAAGCCTGCCCGATTAATCCTAGTGGTAAATTCTGCAGCTGACTGACCTATAAGTGGAACCCTCAAGTTCTGGATAATTGAAGTACATTCCTAAATAAGCCCTACCATTAAATACCATCAAATGCAGCATTACTGATCATTTCCTATTAAACTGAAACAGTCTCTATCTACCAATCATTACAATGTTTTACTTCTCGTTAAACTGTTTATCTTTCCTCTAACTCTAATCCCAGTTAGAATGACCCCGTTTTATTGTAACTTTTTTCTTCCATGCACTTGTTTTACTTTTTAATGTATACTATTATGTTATTAGTTATTTACGTTATAATGTATTTCTCACCCCTTGTTTTATGTAAACCGACATGATACGAACTCTGTGAATGCCGGTATAGAAAAATACAAATAAATAAATAAATAAATAAATAAAAATACAACTAAATAAAAAAAAATTATCTATTTGCCGGTATGCAGAAAAATGCCCAAATCAGTGGGTTTTCTCATATGGGGGAAAGGGTGGAAGCAGAGAGCTTCTGAACAAAGGAAGCTTCTGAACAAAGCTTCTGAACAAAGGAAGAACCGTTATGAACCAAACAGGGATGCTATGCCGACCCCCCACATCCTATCTGGGTCACCAAAAATGTTGGGGGTGCAAGTAAGCACTGAATACCAATAGCCAGTAAGAGAAAAATCTTTTTCTTTTATTATAAGATATATTCTAATTAGAGCAGTGCAGCTTACCAAACAATGTAGAATAAACCTCAGGTTCAGCTCCTGTGAACTATTACATTCAGTTAAATACAGTATGCCATCACTCTCAAACTTATATACCAATGGGTTAGTTTGTTTGCATAACATTTTCCAACTGATCAGCATTTTATAATATATGCTACTAGACTAGATTCATGTAAGACACATGATTTCTTATAAATTGAGCCCAGAAGGCAGAACAAAACCCAATGCTGACTTTTAACATACTTGTTAACCTTAAGCTTACTTTATAGTATTTTAACAGCCTTGGCTATTTCTACAAGTCTGATCAGTGCAATCTATTATGCTGCAATTATCTTTGTTTCTTCACCACCACCAAATAAATCTGTCTTCATAAAAAATCTTCTCAAAGCAGTCTTACAAAACATTGCATATGATATTATGCTTTCTGGTTTTTATATTTTATATAGTTGCCCTTTTGCATACTTTTATTGTGGCCCTTCCAAGACTATGTCTGCTGTATTGCCAGTGCCACTTCTATTATGGAGGAGCTTGCTTCTGCACTATTTCTGCAGCTTTGTGTCGCATGCTCTGATGTGAGGGCTGTCTTGTTCAGCAGCTTTTTTTTTTTTTATTGTATTATCCCCATTATTAACTGATATTTCATTACGGAATCAGTCAGCTCTCCAAAATCATGAGATTGGCTTTTAAGTTTCAACTGTCTGACATACTCTTGAACTGATTAATAATAATAATACTTATTATTGTGCTACTGGATGTATGCAGTGTTGCACAATGTTGATTATTATTCAGGTCTGGAAAGTCCCTGTGCCAAAGAAATTGCCATCAAATGGTCTGATTTACTAAGCTTTTTCTCAGAGCTACAGAATGAGGAAAGAACCCCAGAAATCAGGCCCTGAGTTCTTGAGGCAAGGGGAGTAAAGTGCCTTGCCCAAGATCACAAGGAGAAGTGGGATTTGAGTGATGGTTTCTCTGGTTCCCGCCTCATTACTCTAACTAGTTGGCCACTCCTTTTCAGAAATGACAGAGAAGAGAACATTTTGTGAAATCCTGAATGCTTGTTTTGTTCAGTTTCAGAAGGAATTGTATGTTTTGAAACACCTCTAAAGTGTCTGCAGAGGGCAGGAAAGTCTGTCTGAACAGCCTGAACTCATATAAAACCGTTAAAGACCCTTTGTATGCTAAGATAGCACCAAAACTTGAAGAGCTGAGTTTCTGTTTCTGCTGCAATTTAACAATGGGATATATATTTTTCAAAGTGCATCGCACATTGTTTACCACAACTAACATTGTTTTCAATGGCACCTGACTAATAACGTGAGTTAATGAACAACATGGTCTGACAAATATACTCCTATGTTGGCATTGATTCCTTGGCAACTGCTTATCCGGAGAGTACAATTTGGATATAAATGCCTGGAAGCAATTAGCAGATGTCACAGACTTCAATGTATCATTAACAGTAAGCTCTGCACAGTGGGCCAAGCAATAAAATGAATACACTTCTTCAGCATACGTCTGCTTAAATAATGCAGTTACTCCACTCTACTGCTGTGCCCCGTCATCACTGAGCCTCCATGGTATATAATGCAATTAACTTCTTCTGCAGAAGATGTTCTTTGATTTATCTCCTTTTCCACAATACTTGTTGGAGCAATATTCAAACTGTCCATTTTGAGTCAAAGTTTGCAGGTACATTTTACTGGCAGAGTGTTCACAAAATTTCAAAGCAGCAGTGTGCATGTGCTTTCACTTTGAAACTTGCCACAGGTATGACGTCCCATGGGCATTTGCACCTGCTTTTTCTGTGGGTACTTTTTATATATATTTCTATCTATTTATTTATTTGAGTCACATGTAACCACACAGTAATAGGCAAAAATATCCATTGCAGTACAACAAAGAACAACCTTCTGTAAGGCGCACCAGCCGCGGATGGCTGTGTCCAGCCTCCCTTACCTCCTCTTCTGGCGCCAGGAACTCCACTGGGACCTGAAAGGCTGCAGGGAGATGCCTCCGCCACACGCCACTGGTCCCATCCACTCTCGCAGCCTCCACTGCCAAACTTATGCCGCCCCCCGCAGCAGGAGGGCCGACCCCAGGCCTCCTCTTCATGACACGAAGCCGCAGCCCAATGCCGCCAGCAGCCCCTTCTGGGCCGGGCCCTCCCCAAGTGCGCGGCCACACCTCCTGCTGGGATTTAAAGGGCCAGCCACGACTAATTGCAGCTCAGCCCCCTGGATGACGGCAGGGGCCTGGGACTATTTCTGGGAGCTTCCTCTTCCTGTCCCTTGCCTTTGCAATGAGTCTGCTTCACTTCTGTGGAGTCTTCTGTTCTTCATTGTGCTTTGATTCCTGTTCCTGCCTTCCGAGTCCTGTTCCTGCTCCTGGATCCCTGCTCCTGCTCCCATCCTTTGGTTCCTGTGGACGGATCTTCTGGCTACTGACCTTGGACTGACTATTGACAACTCTCTGGCTTCCGACTCTGGACTGGCTATCGATGACCCTCTGTCTTCTGACTCTGGACTGGCTAATGGTGACTCTCCGGCTTCTGATCTTGGACTGGTCTTCAGCGACACTTCTGGCTGTACCCAATTGTCTTTACAGGGGCTCACCTAAGACCAGCTGGCCCCGGCACCCAGAGGCTCAACCCATGGGGAACGGGGTTGGTATTGGCAAAGCTCCAGCCAGCCTCTGCACCAGCCTGGCCTTGCCTCCCGATGGTGGGGACCTGCAGGGGTTTGCCCTCTCAGATTGCGCTAACTCCCCCTCGGGCAAAGGGTCCACATTCTCGTCCCAGAATCCAACACCTTAAACAAGGTACATCTGCTCAACTCAACATTTTCAAATCCCCTCTTTTATTTTCTCCCCCATGCACACTCTCATCCACATGACATTACACCATTCACTCAAGCCATGCCCAAAGACAGACACAAGCGCTTCTGTCTAACTTTAGAAAAAATATTTACAACGTCTGATGCACTTTCAACCACAGATAATAATAGCATCTCAGTTTCACCTCCTGTCTTGGATTAGCAGTTTCTTATGTTTCCCACATTTCATACAGAGCAGTCTGCAACATTAATCCAGTCCATGATTTGAACTCAAGAATATCAACCGCTTTCCAGGTTAGCAAGATAACTTTCTTAGCTAATAAAATAGCTATAGTCAGAAACTGCAGCGCCCTACAAGTGCAAATATAAAAATTCCCCCATCCAATTGACAGTACAATCCAGTATTTTTTCTATGAAGTCACATAACCCTAGTTTCCAGAACCCTTGCAGCTTATTGTAACCAGTAAACATGTGACATAATGTGCCACTTTCAAGTTCACATTGTGTACAAATATCATTACCCCATAGTTTCATTTGGGCTCCCCTGGTTATATAACTTCAGTGGATCAGTTTAAATTGTATTTCCCTGAAATTAGCTGCAGATACATGCTTATACACCAGAGAGAATGCTTGAGAAATATCAGTATCTTCCAGTTGAATGCCAAAATCATTATCCCATTTAGCAGCTAGCACAGTCAAGTGTGATGTCTTTATATGTTTATGGATTACATAAACCCATATGGTTGCTTTATTATAGTTGAGGATAGTATCAAAAAATGTTTTCTTCCTTAAAAAAAACTATATTTCCCACCTTCCCTTTGCCCAGACTTGAACAATAATGCCTAGTATGCAAATAAGCAAAGTGCAATTATTGGATATAGCCCATCTTTCCTGCAGCTCCTGAAATGACAGCTTTGTCTAAGTATCCAAGTAAAATATTTGACCCACACTATATAAACCCTGATTCATCCTATCAAAAAATATCTGCAAACTCAATCCCACTGGGAAATCTTTATTCCCTGTCAGCGACAGAAATGGTGATATCGCCACTGACCTGCCAATTGCATGACGCCACTATTTCCTCGCCCTTTCGATTGCTTTCTGACAATATATTACATTGGACCTGCCATGGGCTCATGTAATATATTGACAGGATCATATGGTGTACATGCCTGACTTTTAACAAGCCCTCGGGATAAATTTTGGAACCATGAGACTCGCAGTCCTGAACAAAACAGGGCAAAGATGCAACATTATAAATTCAAAAATCAGGTATCGCTAATTTTATTTATTTATTTATTTAAATTCTTTTAATATACCGATGCTCAAGACCAGGTCTTATCGTACCGGTTTACAATAAACTAGGGGGTAAACCAGTTAACAAAGAAAGCAAAAGTTACATTACAACAGGGAGTGTGGAACTGGGCTGTTAGAAAATGGATAGGTTAACAATGTCTAACTGGAGAGCAGAGCATGTAAGCAGAGAGTAATTGCTTACAAGGTAAGAATTATATACAATTTACACAGTGTAGACGATTAGGCAAGTTATATGAAAGCGCAGTTAGCAGAAAAACAGTTCCTTTGTGTGGCGGAAAGAGGACGCAACCATGGGGTATGGGACCATGTGGGTGACCCTGAGGCTTCTTCAAGGATATGCTTGGGCGAACAGCCAAGTTTTTAATTTTTTTCTGAATGTGATATGGCAATGTTCCTGGCGGAGATCTGGCGGGAGAGAATTCCAGTGATGCAGACCGGCAGTTGATAGCGCTCATTTTTCAATGGCGTTGTGTATAGCGTATTTTTTCGGGGGAACCTGGAGGGAATCTCTGTATGCAGATCTGGTGGGTCTTGCTGAGGAGTGTGGTTTGAGGGGTATGGTGAGTTGGAGAGAGGATTGCTGAAATATGGTTTTGTGAATGATGGTCAGTGTCTTGAAGAGAATTCTGTAGCAAATGGGTAGCCAGTGAAGTATTTTTAGAATCGGTGTGATGTGGTCCATACGGCGAGAGTTCGTAAGGATCCTGGCTGCAGCGTTTTGCAGCATTTGAAGAGGTTTGGTAGATGAAGCTGGGAGACCAAGCAGCAGCACATTACAATAATCAATCTTTGAGAATAGTATAGCTTGAAGGACCGAACGGTAGTCGTGGAAGTATAGGAGAGGTCTTAACTGTTTTAGGACCTGTAGTTTGTAAAAACCTTCTTTAGTGGTGTTAATGAATTTTTTAAAGTTCATTCTGGAGTCTAGGATGGCCCCAAGATCTCTCACTTGATTTACTAATGGTGTGTTAGTATTGATGGCTAGCGGGTTATTATCATTGGGGGAAATGACTAGCAGTTCGGTCTTGGACGTATTGAGAACAAGGCAGAGGCTTGTGAGAAGGAGGTTGATGGCGTGAAGGCAGCTATTCCAATAGTTAAGAGTGTCGGAAACGGGATCCTTGATGGGGATTAGGATCTGCACGTCGTCCGCATAAATGAAGTAGGTGAGGTTGAGGTTATTGAGAAGTTGGCATAGGGGGAGAAGATATATGTTGAATAGGGTCGGCGAGAGCGAGGAACCCTGGGGAACTCCTTGCTTGGCCGCTACAGGGTGAGACTCTTTGTTGATTATTTTTACTTTATAATATCTGTCGCTTAGAAAGGATTTTAACCAGAGGAGTGCAGAACCTGAGATGCCTATTTCCATCAGACGGTTGATGAGGATTGTGTGGTTAACTGTATCGAACGCTGCCGAGATGTCTAGCAGAGCTAGCAAGTATGATGACCTTTGTTGAGGCCCAACAGGATGTTGTCCGTTAATGAGAGTAGGAGAGATTCTGTATTTCTGTGTTTCCTGAAACCGAATTGAGATGGATATTAGAGGTGTGAATCGTGTGATCGATCGTCTTAACGATCGATTTTGGCTGGGGGGGGGGAGGGAAATCTTATCGTCGTGTTGTTTTTTTTAAAAAATCATTAAAAATCGTAAATCGGGGGAGGGCGGGAAAACCGGCACACCAAAAAAACCCTAAAACCCACCCCGAACCTTTAAAAGAAATCCCCCACCCTCCCGAAGCCCCCCAAAATGTTTTAAATTACCTGGGGTCCAGTGGGGGGGTCCCGACGTGATCTCCCTCTCTCTCTCTGGCCACGGCTGTATTGAGAAATGGCGCCGGTGGCCCTTTGCCCTTATCATGTGACAGGGTAAAGGTAGCGCCGGTGCCATTTTGTTTCCTAGCTCCCGACGTCATGCCTGCTGGAGATCGCCCCCGGACCCCTGCTGGACCCCCAGGGACTTTTGGCCAGCTTGGGGGGGGGCCTCCTGACCCCGACAAGACTTGCCAAAAGTCCAGCGGGGGTCCGGGAGCGACCTGCACGCGGGCCGTATTGCCAATCTTCAAAATGGCGCCGGCGCTACCTTTGCCCGTATGACATAGTGAGGGCATGAATAGCACTGACGAAAAAAAAAGGGGGGGATAGTTAGGGTAATTTTTGAGTTACCGCAATGTGTGCTATTTTAGCACTTTGCATAGGTACCTGTGATATACTTTCTACCTAGCTGCTATCAAGCTAGGGCGAGTATACATTGAACAAATGCCTTTCCTTACTCCAAATCACATCAAATCTTCTGATATGTACTGTGCTGTTCGTACCTCTGACTGTGCATGTAAAACTGCCCCCCAAACCCTGGACCACCACTGTAACCTCACCTAGAGTTACTAGTTGATCCTCCCACAGTGGTACATATAGTTGACTAATATGGGTGCCATAAGAACATAAGAAATTGCCATGCTGGGTCAGACCAAGGGTCCATCAAGCCCAGCATCCGGAGGCCAAACCAGGCTACAAGAACCTGGCAATTACCCAAACACTAAGAAGATCCCAAGCTACTGATGCAATTAATAGCAGTCGCTATTCCCTAAGTAAACTTCATTAATAGCCGTTAATGGACTTCTTTAAGAACTTATCCAAACCTTTTTTGAACCCAGCTACACTAACTGCACTAACCACATCCTCTGGCAACAAATTCCAGAGCTTTATTGTGCGTTGATTGAAAAATAATTTTCTCCGATTAGTCTTAAATGTGTAACTTGCTAACTTCATGGAATGCCTCCTAGTCCTTCTATTATTCGAAAGTATAAATAACTGATTCACATCCCAGAGGCTCTGGGTCTCTCTCTCTCTCTCTCTCTCCTCTGAAACAGGATTTGCAATATTTATCACAAATCCTGGTTTAGGAATAATGCCAGTGTGTTATGCTATTGCACACAACATTAAACACCCCACATTTTCATAAACTCCTCCCCTTTGAATAAATTTGCATATGTATCTGGCGATGCATTATTTATCACATGCGTTATGGCGTTATCGTGGGCGTTAGGGCCCTAATGCCCACGATAAGGCCCTAATGCGATTTGATGAATGACCCTGTAAGTTTGTGGTTTTCCTCCCTGACTTCAATGTGCCTCCCAGAATGCCTCTTTTAAAAGCAGATAACAGTATGCACATGGTGGAACACTGCACACAATTTTAGTTGCATTGATGGAGGTCAATTTTGATATGACCAAATTACACAGGTAGATTGCTATTTATTGGCATAATTGCCTTTGAAAATAGTCCTTCCCATGCCT
The DNA here is from genome assembly GCF_901001135.1 of Rhinatrema bivittatum. NCBI lineage: Eukaryota > Metazoa > Chordata > Amphibia > Gymnophiona > Rhinatrematidae > Rhinatrema > Rhinatrema bivittatum. Next base: position 522,805,238 of record NC_042617.1, read on the forward strand.
CTAGCATTTATGCCTTCTTTTGCTTCTAAAATTTAGACAAAAAAGATTTTCCACTCCACAGAATCAAAGCTCATCCTCAAGACTACAGTGAGGATACAGCACACTAACGCTTATATTGTAGAGTATGGCCTCATCCAGCCTGATGGCCATATGTAGACTGCATGTCCAAATTGTTTTACAACAGTTCTTTTTCATGCAGGAAACAAGATGATGGAGAGTGACTGTCCAGCTATGCTCTGCAGTTTCACAATATGAGGCTGTTGGAGAAGGAAATATTGTTTGGCTATGTCATAAGCTGTCTGAAAAATATTTGCTTTAACATGAAAATATTTTGAATGCCTACTTACAAGGCATGATACCAATCTGGCACTTCTATTTTTGGCCAAGCACTAGGCATGTGCAGAGGCAAAATTTTCATTTCAGTTTGTTTATTCATTTCATAAGTCACCTCCATTCATTTCATTAGTTTCAAATAAAAACAAAAAATTCATTTCTCTGTTTCATTAGTGTTTTTATTTCCCATTAGAGTAAATGGGGGAAGCAATGCTGCCTATTTTGAGCTTTAAAATTGGGATTTTCTCATCAATTCTAATTAAACCTTTGGGTAGACAACATCAGAAGGTAGAAGAGAACTTCAAGGCACCAAAACTATGTCAAAGTGGTGTCAAAGGTAGCATTAATAGCCTATCATAAAGGGCAAAAAGGTACCAGCAGTGGCAGGAGTTCTCCAAAACACTGTTAGTGGAGCAAAGCAGGATCAAGAGTGTCAAGAACACCCCAAGACTTCAAAAGAAAGCACTAATAACAGTGGCATGAATCCCCAAAGGCAGCACGAGAGAGGAAAATTGGCACAATAAATGGCATGAAAAAGAGTGGAAGAAAGAAACCCAAGGCATTAATAGAGGGTCAAATCAGCACTAAGAAGAAACACATGAAGACTCCGACACATCATGAGAGGAGCAAAGCAGTCACCCACAGTGGTAAGAACACACCAATGTGAAGAGTCCAGGGGTGTGGCAGCAAGGCAGAATGGAGAAAAAACCCCCAAGGGGTAAAGTCTGGATATGGTAGCAAGGCTGAGTGTCAGAAAGATCCTCAAAGTGTAGCATGAGGGGTATAGCTGCAAGACAAAGTGGCAGAAAGAGCCCCAGGTTGTAGAGTATGGAGAATGGCAGCAAGGCAGAGTGGTAAAAAAACCCTCCAAGGTACAAAGTCTGGGATATGGCAGCAAGACTCAGTAGCAGAAAGATCCAAAAGGTGTAAAGTTTGGAGTATGGCAGCAAGGCTGAGTGTCAGAAAAAAACCCAAGGTGGTTATTTGAGAGAATGGCAGCAAGGTAGAGTGGCAGTAAGATGGATCCCCCAATCTGGTAGTTTAGGGCATGGCAGCTAGGCAGTATGGCAATAAGACCCCCAAGTTGTAGCATCTGCTACATGGCAGCAAGTCAGAGTAGCAACAAGACCTACATGGTGGTATATTGGGCATGGCAGGTAGGCAAAGAGGCAACAAGACCCCCGAGGTGTAGCATCAGGGGGATAGAAGATAGGCAGAGTGGCAACAAGTCCCTCAAGTTGAACATAAATAAGAACATAAGAATTACCAATATGCATATTTATTTACACCTTCAAAAAAATCTAAAAGATTGGTAAGACAAGACTTCTTTGCTAAAACCATGTTTGACTCTTCCCCATTAAGCTATATCTATATGGGCAATTATTTTGTTTTTGGAAAATGACTTCTGCCATTTTGCTGAGCACCGATGTCATAGTTTTCCAGATCACTCCTGAAAACATTTAAAAAAATTGTCATCACATTGGCCACCTTCCAGTCTTCAGGAACTGTGGTTGTTTTAATTGATAGGTTACCTATTATTATTAACAGGTTAGTAATTTCTGTTTTAGTTCTTTTAGAACTCTGGGATGGATGCCATCTGATGCTGGGGATTTATTACTCTGTAGTTTGTCAATCAGATTTATTACATCCTCACATTTTTCTTTTGGGGACAAAACACCCCAGTATAACAAAGAAAAAATTAGGGTAGGGATCTGGGCTGGGATTTAGACAGTAAACAACACAGAGTCATCAAAACTCCCACGGTAGTACACCAGGGGCATGCCGGCTAGGCAAAGTGGCAGCTAGGCAAAGTGGAAGTAAGACTCCCAAGGTGGTGCATCAGGGGCATGACAGTTAGGAAGACTGGGAGCAAGATCACCAAGGTGGTGCATCTGGGCCATAGCAGCTAGGCAGAGTATCAGAATAACTCTCAAGGTAGTACATCTGGGGCATATCATTTAGGCAGAGTGGCAAAAAGACTCGCAAAGTGGTCCATCTGGGGCACGTTAGCTATGCAGAGTAGCAGAAATACCTCCAATGTGGTAAACCTGGAACATAGCAGCTAGACAGAATGTCAAAAAGACCCCCAAGGTGATACATTGGAGTAAGGCAGCTAGGCAGTGTGTCAGAAAGACTCCTAAGGTATACTCTGAATCATGGCAGCTAGGCAGAGTAGCACCAGTCCCTCCAAGCTGCTTTCAGTTGTCTTGCCGCTCTCATGGAAATTCTGGAAAGCCCAGCAAAGGCAAATTGATTAAAAAAAAACCAAAACTTTTTTTTCAACTCTGGTGCCAACATTAAACGATGAGGGCTCATGATGTCCCCTACCTTGAGAAGACATTTCACTAGACATGCTGGTGGCAAGGAAAGATAATGCTGAGCCACCTTGGTCAAGTCAGGCCAGATCATGGACTTATGTGCCTAATATGCCAGTGCTTCTGTGTCCATGTCCTCAATGGGCTCTGTTAGATAGAATGCTACAGAAAATTCTACTGGAATCTCCTTTGCTAGCATGGTTTGAGGGTCTTTGTTGCCCATTGCTCATAGTGGCCCATGTCAGGAGATATGTGTCTGCGGGAGCACCATGGTTTTGGCATATTGAGGTGGTGAAGTAAATGCTAGCTGACAGCAGGGTGCTCATGCCTGCCTACTCTCTAGGGTAGTCAATCTTTTCTGCACTGTATCCCCACTGTGCTACTGCCTCTGGCGCTTCTGTTCACTCATGCCAGCTGCCAGTATCTCCTTCATGTACATGAGATGCTGAGACTGGAAGGTGACACTCCCTTTCACCCATGGATCACAAAGTGCAGCAAGCATGTAAGTATTGTTTTCTGTCAGAGGTTTCAGTTTCACTTGTATCTGCTGCTGCAGGGGTCCACAGACTGCAACACCTCTGCTGCTATTCCCTCTTGCTCATAGAAAGCCTCAAACTTTTCCTCCAGAATATTTACTATAGGGTTGACCCCACACAAGATAGCGTTTCTGTAACTCTGACCCTTCGTGGCATCCTTGAAGGGCTTCAGGATGCCAAATTATGATGCCCCAGATCATGAAGGGGTATCTTCTGCTCCATTAAGCTCTGCAGCATCCGACAAGTGAAATTGTAGCATTTGCCAACATTTTTTAATCAGATGCTTTTGAGGATTCCTGAATTCTTCCTGCTTCTCACAGAGAAGCTGCCCAACCCTCACGCTTTGATGAAAATAACCTGCTTTTTTCCTGCACCTCTCTATTCTGTTCTTTAGGACTAGAATCTTGTGATCCTTGGGCCCCAGCCCTAGGGCATCCCTCACTACCAGGTGCAGCAAGTGTGCAAAGCAATGGATTCCTAAAAGCCCCCTTCTTCCATTGCCCTTATATTTACACTACTCTCTGTCACAAAAAAACCTCTCTGAAGACTTCTGCCTCTCCAATCTAGTTGCCAACCCTCCAGTATCTTTCTTATGGCTGATAGGATATTGCACGAGGTAAGAGGACTCTCTATCACGTGGGTGTGCAGCACAGCCCATCTGCACCCTAATGCTTGGTCCCCACTAGAGCTGCTACCTTCCGCTACTTCAGCCAGTTCCCGCCAGTGTGCCATCAAGGAGAGGTAAGCATGCATAGTATTTGCACTGGTCCAGATGTTCCTGGTGAAATGCATGCTACTCCCTCTGCCTTAACCGGTTGTGCCTATATGTGATTAAAGCACTGGTTGTACAGGGTGGGAATAATCTACCTACTAAATATAGTCCTGGATGGCTAACAGGTGCAGCAGATGCATAAAGCCAAGACTTTCCGCTATCTGCAGGGGCTGGCCATCCCGGGCAATCATTTTCCCAATGCATCTCATTATTACTTTCTGTGCTACCTGCCTCTTACCCCATGGCAGTGAAGTAGAACACCACCCCATTTCCTGTAAGGGGGGGGGGGTTTGCTGCTGCAGATGCATGGCAGGGGATGCTGGTGGAAGGGCCCATGGAATCATTTTGGGGAAAAGTCTTCTCCTTTTCAACACCTTTCTATAGCTTTTGCTTTGAGTGGTAGAGGGTATCCCTCCCCTGATACCAATGCTAGCAGGTGTTGCTTCTGCAGGTGATGCTGCATACCAGCATTTGTCAGATGCCTTAGTACCTTCCCTTGACTGATGCCCTTACTGCACTGAATACAATGAACAAAACGTGAATCCTCCCTCACTTTAAAATGATTCCAGATCAGGGATGTCTGCACAATCTCTTCTCTACATCATTGGAGGTTGATGCTGGCATTGGAGTTGAGGCTGAGGGTGAATATTGAGGAAAAAGGCTAGGGGATTCATTCATGCTCTCTAACTGCACTGCCTGCTCTTCCTGGATTTGCTGCCAACACAATCAGCATAATCAGTTCTGTACCCCATTATTTTATTGAAGGCTAAGATACTACCTCCCATATTTTTTTCAGCTACTAGTTCTTCAATAGCTTTTGTTCAGTGAATCCCAGACAAGATTCTTCCTCAGAATAAGTTGTTGAAACTACTGCCTCCATTACTGCAGAAGAATTAATCATGGAAGAGAGCATTTCTGGCTTTTGGTATTGTACTTCTGCTGCTCATGTCCTTGCCTCTGCCCTGCTAACACCAGCATCTGATGACTCTACCACTTTATGCCCTTGCTTTAAAAAAAAGGAGGTGAAAACAGGTGGCAGTGACACATTCTATCCCAATTTCAATTCCATGTGGCTTTAGCTGGGTTCCATTCCTGGCTTTCTACACTTTAAACAAGTTTCTTGGAACCTAAAAAGCAGGGCTGCCTTTTTTCTTACTGCACCTGCTAGTACTGTTTGTATTTCTCACAGGTTTGGCTGGCTCTGCAGCAAATCCTCTGCTCCTGCCATTTTCCTCTTCTGCCCTTTCCTTGCAATGATATCATGGAATTTGAAGAGCCAGTTAGGAGTTTTAATATCAGAATAGAATTTATTTATGCTGAACCAGCACTCACAGGCCATTCTACTACTGAATGAGTGTGTCTATCTTACATACTCACACATACACTCAATCTGATTCACAAACTGAGTTCATGTCAGTGCTTAGCAAGCACAGAGTCAACTTACCAAGCAGAGTAAGCAGCAGCAGTTTGCTAGTGGTGGCACAATCTGTCTCTCTCTTTCTAGGGCTATCCCTCAGTGTATGCAAAAATGTCTCTCTCACACATATTTTTCCATTCTAAGAGAGCTTCTGAACATACAATCTTCCTCTGCAAAATGCAAGAGAGGAAACAGAGTTTTTTGCACATGCTCAGACCTTTCAGTAGGAGGACATCATCTTCACTTGATCCAGATAGCAGCTATAGGCTAGTTAAAAACATGCTTCACCATGATTTGTCCTCTGTCCAGTCTCATTGCCAGCTTGTCCTGCCTCAGGTCCCAGGAGCCTGCCATGCCACACAGGCAAGAGTTGGTTGATATAGTAACCAGTTAGACCTTGCTGGCACCTGTTGTTTGCTCAACATAACCATAGATTTAAATGGGCCATAGATTTGAAACAAAAATGTAAATAAATGAGAAAATATTTCTTTTAATTTCATGGGCACCATCCATTGATTTTGGGAATCCACAGATGAAACAAAAATGGACTCATTCATTCATTTCAGATGAAAGCACATCCCTACCAAGCATTATGGAGGTAATATTAACTATTTCATCACCTAAAACACTGTTTTAGGTGCTGAAATAACATGTTGCATATTTCCCTGCCCAACATATGATAAAATTCCACATATAAGCCAGATATGCACATACATTTATCCACATTTGGAAGATGCATTCTAGGGGGGGCAGGTTTTTCATTTACAAGCATACCTTTTTATTTTGTCAGGAAAACTACCTATGCAAATTAGTGGGTGTAAGTCTATGGGGGTGTTATACTCCTGCTCGCGGTCCCAGTCACGAACAGGCACTTACTTTCGCAGCATGGAGCCGCCGAAGTTCTTTGCGGCAGGAGCTGCAGCCAGCCTTTCTTCACTGTGGCAGGAGCCGCGGACTTTGGCGACCCTTTCTCGCACAGCCGCAATCCCCGGTCTTGCCTGGCAGCTGGAACCGCCCTTGGTGCCTCTTCAGCGGAAGGATGTCGCCGTCTTCATCGAAGCCTGCTCCACGGCCCAGCTCCTGCTCCTCCAGTGACGCAGCGGCAGCATGGCCGCTATCCATGGTCCTGCCCCCTTCCCTTGGGGGCAGGGCTGCATCTTTCTTGAAGATTTAAAGGGCCAGCCTCCTGGCCCCACCTGGACTCTTCCCTGGGCGTCTTCTGATCTTCAGCCCTATTTAAGGGCCCTGCAGTCAGTCTGTCCTTGCCTTCGCAAGGAGTTAGTCTCCTTGGGGTTACTCCTCTCAAGAACTTCTCGTCTTCGCTCCTACTGGCATTTTCCTGTTCTTTGTGGGAACCCTTGTTGCTGTTCTATGTTCCTGGTCTCTTCTGGATGTCCTTCATCTTGTTCCTGATGTTTCATGATCTGTTCCTGATGTTCCGTGATGTTCCTACTTTGATGTCCTGAGCCCCTGGTTCCTCGTCGTCACCTTTCCTGGCATAAGCCTGCCTCCTCGTCTGCAGCACAAGCCTCCGGAGGGTCATCCTTCCCTGTAGCCAAGTTCTGTCTTGGTCCTGTTCCTTGAGGCTCATTCCGGCCCTTGGATTCCCGTGTGGCTGCTCTGTCCATGCCGAAGACTCTGTTAGAACCTGCTCCGCTCCAGCATGGTCCGAGACCAGCCATGGGAGGCTGTGTAGTGTGCTCTCGGTGCAGGCTTCTTCCGAATCTTCGCCATGCTCTGGCTTCATCTTCCACGTATTTGTCTGGAGTCTGTCTCGCACTCGAACATGGTCCGTGACCAGTCCCGTGGATCCACCCTATGGTGGGCAGTGTCGCAACCTCAACCCAGTAATTGACTTTGTTCCTGAACCTTGATCCTGAGTCTTCACGTCCCAAAGCATCTCGTCTGTGTCTTCACGTCTTCAAGTTCTTCGTCTCAGTCTTCATGTTCCAGAGCCTTCGTCCGCCCTTGCCTCTTGTCCGGCCTGCCGCCTTTGCCGTTCCCAGCGGCAGGTCCGAAAGGGCTTGGAGTAGTCTGAGGACCACTCAGAGATCAACCTTACATAGTTGGCCTCATTCAGGCTGTGCAGGTTGGCAGGGGCCTGGCTTCCTGGTCTCAGCCCAGGCTCAGACATGTCTCACCAGCCTCGCTTCTGCCTTGGGGTTCAAGGGCAAACATTCCCCTTGGAAACGGGACCACTTTCCTAGTGCTCCCTAACAGGGGGTAATTTTGCCAGGGTAATTTTCAGAGAGAACTGCCTAAGTTCACTTTGAAATATAGTGTAATTTATTTGTTTAACAGCCTGAAAATTTCAGAGGGCTGTTACAAAATTACCTTCTTTATGGGCCATTTCGAGTGTCTCTGTAGTTTAGATTTGTTCTTTCAGTCTTTGCTTCTACTAGAATATTCACCACTTTGATGAAAGGTGGACTCAATTGTTTTGGCCAACAAGTATTTTTGTCTGCTGTAGTGTTGCCAGCTGGATCAAGGTTTTGAAGACAGGCTGATCCAGGCTGCCTGGTTTTGCTTTTCTTAGGGAAATCAATAGAAACCCCATAACTACAAATCAATGCAGGTAGCATGGTAAAACCAGGAATGAATCAATCTGTCCTGAAAATCAGAAGTCAGTTGGCAACCCTAGTCTGCTGGAGGATAGAAAATCTCTATCACTGCACAGCAGCCAGTTATAAAGTTATTTCCATCTCTTCTATAGTCTTGGCATCTTCAGGATCATCAGAGGTGATGCTAATGGTCTCTGGGGTAACAATGGGAGAATTAATGTCTTGTTCAATACTGTCTGCTGTGTGCAGAATTTGGAAACAGTTGTTTCCTGGCATCAAAGTTATTCAGAAGTATCACTTTTAGAAGACATGGACACATTATGGGGTAGATTTTAAGACATGCACGCAGGTGTACATGTGCGCGCGCTACCAGGCACGTGCATGTTATAAAATTGGGGGTCGGGCGCGCAAGGGGGTGCACATTTGTGCACCTTGCGCGCGCTGAGCCGCGCTGCCTTCCCCACCTTCCTTGCCCATCCCCCACCTCCCCCACCCTTTCGCCCCCTACCTTCTTCTTCTTTTTTGTTTTGTTGCAAAATTTATTTCAGCCCTGGGGCTGAAATAAGTTGTGTGCTCCAGCAAACTGCCGGTACGCAATCCCAGGCACAGCAGCAAATGGCCGCTGTGCCGGGAGCCTCTGACCCTGCCCTGCCCCCTCCTCGCCCCTTTTTGCAAGCCCCGGGACGTACGCGCTTCGCCGAGCCTTTTGAAAATCCGGCCCTATTATCATATGTGACATCCCTACAGGTTGGCCACTAGATGTTACCAGGTCCCTGTATAGAACACACTATCAGTGAGCCTTCCATCCGTCCTCAGCCCCTCCCAACCTAGAGGGCTGTGTTTGGATGCCTCATCATATTTAGCCCAGCCAATTTAGAACTCAGTGTGATTAGTTTTAGAGAGCCTATGAACAATGAGAATGTTTTCGTTTTACTCTCTCATGAGGCCTCCTAGCCTCACTCGACACCATCAGTTTGAAGTGATACCTCATCGATCACTCCCTGCCAGAGGGTCTTCTCATATTAATTACAGAGAGAGATATTTTACGCTAGATTCACTTTTGGAGTGCAAGGGCACTCACCTAGAGGACTAAAGACCTGTGAATCCACTCTAAACCCTTGTGAGGCAAGCACCATTGGGAGCACCACTGGGAGTTGGCGGTAGTTCGTCAGCAAGACAGATATATTGATAATAGCTCCCAGATGGATGTGAGGGAAAGGAGAAGACAGAAAGAAATCCAAGATCAGGGTGCGACAAAGAGTACCCTAGTGATGTTACCAATGCTGGTCTATTACTGGTGCAGCTTAGGGATCTTGGTCCCTGTGTAATTTATTGCAGTACTAGCAGAAAGCTCCTAGACAATAAAGACAATAAACTGACAAGTACAAAAAACAATTGTGTATATCCTTTTTCTGAATGCTGATAAACCAAAAAAGCTTTCAGAACCCAAAAACATAAGAACATAAGAAATTGCCATGCTGGGTCAGACCAAGGTCCATCAAGCCCAGCATCCTGTTTCCAACAGAGGCCAAAACCAGGCCACAAGAACCTGGCAATTACCCAAACACCCAAAATTATCCTTTTCTCACTAACATCTTAATTCATATGGCAACTGATACAACGAGGTGGCCAGTCTGATGCTGTTCTTCTCTCGGTCCTGACTCCTGGCTATTGGCCAGTGTTGATTTCCTGCTCCTGGACTCCTACTAGCTTTGTCTCCTTGGGAATGATGTTTGCTTTCCATCTTAATGTCACATTCACAACCTATTATGATTGCCTATTTCCTAATTATTGATTACACTGGGGAACATAATTTTCGTTGGGTTAGACCTGATACTTAAGAAACATAAGAAATTGCCATGCTGGGTCAGACCAAGGGTCCATCAAGCCCAGCATCCTGTTTCCAACAAAGGCCAAACCAGATCACAAGAGCCTGGCAATTACCCAAGCACTAAGAAGATCCCATGCTACTGATGCAATTAATAGCAGTGGTTATTCCCTAAGTAAACTTGATTAATAGCAGTTAATGGACTTTTCCTTCAAGAACTTATCCAAACCTTTTTTGAACCCAGCTACACTAACTGCACTAACCACATCCTCTGGCAACAAATTCCAGAGCTTTATTGTGCGTTGAGTGAAAAAGAATTTTCTCCAATTAGTCTTAAATGTGCTACTTGCTAACTTCATGGAATACCCCCTAGTCCTTCTATTATTCGAAAGTGTAAATAACCGATTCACATCTACTCATTCAAGACCTCTCATGATCTTAAAGACCTCTATCATATCCCCCCTCAGCCGTCTCTTCTCCTAGCTGAACAGCCCTAACCTCTTCAGCCTTTCCTCATAGAGGAGCTGATCCATCCCCTTTATAATTTTGATTGCCCTTCTCTGTACCTTCTCCATCGCAGCTATATCTGTTTTGAGATGCGGCGACCAGAATTGTACACAGAATTTAAGGTGCGGTCTCACCATGGAGCGATATAGAGGCATTATGACTTGTTTTTGACTAACTTTTGATATCTAAATCCAAAAATGACCCCTGTTTTTCTCTATCACATCAACTTTGTCCCAAAACTCATACAAAATGTACATATAAAGGAAATAAAAGAAAAAATTACCTGAATATACTGTTTATTTAGAGTTATTTTATTCATACAAAGGCTATATATTGTTACTGTAAGTCAAATTGTGTACAAGTAGTAAAGTTCTGCTACTAAACATACATATTAAGGTAAAAATTTATGCTTATAGCTTTTCCGGCAGTGTTCAATCTGTGGACAATCTCGCCTGATGCTCCAACAATAGTCAGCCATCATATGTACATCCCATACCATGCCTCCATGACCTTCAAATCTTGGTGGAATCGTTCACCTTGCTCATCACTGACTGCACCAAGATTTTTCGGGAAGTCAGCAAGATAGTTATGCAGAAAATGCACCTTGATGCTCATGTTGCAACGAAGCATTTTGAAGCTCTCCAAGAGTATCTGGACAATTTCGGTGTAATTCTATGCTCGTGTATTTCCAAGACCTTGACAAGGTTTGTGAATGACAACCAAGCGTTATTTTGGAGTTACTACAATTCTGGCACTTACCGCAAAGTGTGAAAAAGTTATCGCAGTTTGCGGTAATACCTATGTGAAGCGCTAAGATAGAGCACTTTGCGATAAACAGCCTATTACCATAAAACACGCACCGTTACCTATCACATGTGATATTTAGTGCATTTTGATAAATCCAGGCCTAAGATAGGCTGTAGAGAAAAAACTTGACATGATAGAAGAAAACTAACTGCAGATTTGAAATCAGCATGCCTATTTAAGTCTAAAACAGCTGAAAAATCAAACTCAACAGGAATTCTGTTAAAAATTGTTCCCCAGTGTTATTGCCATACTTGGCGTGCATGCCATCTTGGCGTGCATGATAAACTCTAGGTAGTGTTATAATTTGTCATATATGTGTTTTTTCTAAACTAGTTGAAGGTCTGTATGTTTGGCTAAGCTAAATACCTTGCACCTGTGTTTATACTTTGGTTTGTAAGCCAAACTAAAGTTACTGTACAGCTTCATTATTTCTGACCTAGCAAGGCCTCATTATTTCTGATATATAGTTACAAATACATTACAGTTATAGCTTTCTGATAGGAATACCTGCTACTTAGTTCATCTGCCACAGTCTTCATGCTTTCATCAGTTTTTGTGTTCATACTGTTTCTGGACCTTTGTATTTCTTGCTGAACTCAGGATATTCTTGCAGCAGTGTAGAAGCTCCAGAGTAACCTTTTACAAATTACTCTGGCAATTTTAGCACTCCCTGGCAGAGGATTGTGGGTGTTTTAAGCAGAAGTGATGCAAGAGTATTTGGCGCCTTAGGTGAACCTTCAGTTATGAACCCTCCTCTCCTAACTTTCCTATTGGTGGTTGCTCCAGCAAAGCCAGGGCTGGTGCTAGCATTTTTGCTGCCCTGTGCGAAAAATTGCTGTGCTACCCCCATCCCCCGCTGTTTTGTATTTTATAATACAAAACGTTTGTTGTTTTCCCCTATAAACCAGAACACAGTGGAAACTGTCACTCTCAGACTCAGTCTCAAGCCCCCTTTTGCCAACAAAAACAAATCCCTGCTCCTTTTGGCAATTGAAACTATGTAAATCAACACACACCCATGAACCTATTTTACCCCATCCCCAGGTCCAAAATTTCTAATTTGTGAAGGAATGATCCCCAAGTGCTCCTTCCCCACCTACTGGTTCATAAAATTGATGCCAGCTGGGCCCTGTAGCCGGCACCAGTGTGTTGTACAGGAAAACATGCACTGCTGTGGTGCCAACTAGAAAACCCTGCAAAAAAAGACACTTGGAGCCCATATAGTAATAGTATTAGGTCTGTTAGATGTGGGCTTTGCTCTTAGACAACCTTCCGTAAACTGAATGTCAACAAAATAGTAAAAATCCCATACCAAAACATTACTAATTGCAAGCACTCAAACAGGAACAACCCTATCTATGAAAGGGCAAATTTTACTTCAGGCCCTAAAACATATATTATTAGGAAAGCAGAACAAACCAGTCTGATTTAAATTCCTACATAAAAACTATACATGTTAACAGAATGCCTCACCTTGCTTACACATGTAGAACACAGACAGACCTTCACCAAATACAGATTAAAAAGACCATAAAACATAAATAGAAATGTGTAGACAGAAACTGAACTGGAAACTCCAACAAGCTAGACTGTATATTATGAAGCAATGGAAAAACAGAGACATCACCAATGCTCATAAATCAAACAATAAAATCAAGATATAAGAATCAGTAATAATAAACCACTAATAAAAAGAATATTGTCAAAAAGATGACAAATAGAATAAAATCCAATAATTAAGAACTCCTATAAAAAGTTTTAAACATTTCCAATCAACAATAAAATATTTCAAAATATCAGATACATCAAACACTCAATTATTAAAACAAGAAGGGAAAAATACTCCACTTACCATTCCTGAAAACATTTGATTTCCAATCACCTTGAACTTGATGTGGATTAGTGGGGGATGGAAAAAATGTTTTATTCTCCCCCCTCCCCCGCCCAAAGGCAGGATACCATTCACACACAAATACACCCATCCTCCCCAGACAGGCTCCCATTCATATCCACCCATCCCAGACAGTCTCCCATTCACACCCAACCATCCTCCCACCTCAGGTAGGCTCCCATTCACTCATCCACACTAGGTAGGCTCCCATTCACAAGCAACCAACTAACCTACCAACCCACCATCCATCCATCCATCCTAAGCAGGCTCTCATTCATGACCAACCCAACCATCCATCCCAGGCAGGCTCCCATTCACACACACACGCACAGAAAGCCCCCAGGTAGGTTCCTATTCAAACATATACAGCCATCCCCCCAACCTCACCAGACATGTTCCATTCACACACACACACACACACACACACACACACAATCCCCCCAGGCAGGTTCCCATTCAAATACACTCATCCCAGGCAGTCTCCATTCACACCCAAAACCCTCCCACCTCAGGTAGGCTCCCATTCACTCATCCATACTAGGCAGGCTCCCATTCACAACCAACCAACTAATCTACCTACCCACCCACCCATCCTAGGGAAGCTTAATTTTGCAATCACTTATCCCAGGCAGATTCCCATTCACACACACATACACCCCCCTCCCCTGGCAGGTTCCCATTCATATAGAAACACATCCAACCTCCCAGACAGGCTCCCATTCACTCATCCATCCCAGACAGGCTCCCATTGTCAAGCAACCAACTAACCTACCTATCTACCTATCCATCCATCCCAGGAAGGCTCTCATTCAAGACCAATGCACCCATCCATCCCCCCAAGCCCCCAAGATAGGTTCCCATTCACATACCCACACACTCATCCATCCCCCAGGCAGATTCCCATTCACACATACACATACACACACACACACACACACACAACCTCTCCAGGCAGGTTTCTATTCACACACACACACATCCATGCCCTGGGCAGGTTTCCATTCAGACACACACACATCCATGCCCTGCGCAGGTTCCCATTCACTCACACACACACACACACACACCCATCCTCCCAGGCAGGTTGCCTTTCACACACACACACACACACACACACTCATATGAAACCTCCACATGCAAATTCCCAGTCACACATACACACACACACACCCATGCTCCCAGACAGGTTGCCATTCATACACACACATACACACAACCCCCAAGCAGGTTCCCATTCACACACATACACACCAATCCACCCCAAGTAGGTGCCCATTCACAGACACACACATACACACCCATCCTCCAAAGGCAGGCTCCCATTCACACACACACATCTCTCCCATTCTTCCAGTCAGGCTTTCATTCACACACAACCTCCTTGCAGGCAGGGTCCACGGGTCTCTCTTGCTGCTGCTGCTACTTCTGCTGCCACCTGGTGCCTCCTTCCTTATGGGAGAGCAGGATTTGTTGCAAAGCTGTAAGAGTCCTTCCTGCGGCTCCTCCTTATGTGGCGGCTGGCTCGCAGTACTCAACACTCGCGGTGCTAGCACTTCCCGTATACTCATCTCGTGCATTGCAAGATGAGCATACAGGAAGTGCTTGCACCGCGAGTGTTGAGTACCGCAAGGTCAGCCTGCACACGAGGTAGAACCACAGAATGAGCTCTCATTTCCTTCTTTTGCCGCTGGTGGCCACATGGACCTTTCCATTCTTCCATCGCTGGGATCCACCAGCGGCCACATTGGCCTCTGTATTCTTCTGCTGCCGGTGGGATGGGGTCCATCAGTGGCTGCATAGGCCTCTTGATGCTCCTTTTGCAGGGCTTCCTTCCATCACAGCCACCATCCTCCCAAATGTGCCTTCCTGTGCAATTGCATGGTTTACACATCTGGTAGCACCAGGCCTGGGCACAGCGCTCCCTTATTTGGCAGCATTGGCTCTGGCACAGCACCCCTGTAGACCACATGTTTGTGCGAGTTTGTTGCCCCAAATTTTTCAACGATCTAGGTGACCACCTAATTTGCCTAATGGAAGCGCTGGCCCTGGTTTTAAGCAGGCACCACTTAAAACTATATATTTGCTTTTTGTTAAGCAGAAATGAATTCAGGGACAGACATACATGAAAAAATTCTGTTAGTTTGTACCAGAGAAAAATACTCATTATAATCGTAGTCACTTTATTTTGTATGTGCATCAATGTGCAGTACAAAACTGTTCAAAAACTTAGGGATAAATTTTCAAAGGTACGCGCGGGTGTCCATGTGCGCGCGCTACCTGCCACACACACACACATGGACCCTCGATTTTATAACATGCACGCCCCCGGTCCCGCCCCAAACAACCCCAAACCGCCCCCCTGACCCCGGACACGCCCCCTGGACACGCCCCCCCCGCCCCTTTTACGAAGCCCCGGGACTTACGCGTGTCCCGGGGCTGTGTGCGCGCCAGCGGCCTATGCAAAATAGGCGTGCCGGCACACGAGGGCCCTGCGCGCGTAAATCCGGCCGGATTTACGCGCGCAGGGCATTTAAAATCCGGCCCAATAAGAATAAATATATTTTATTCTTACAGATGTTTTAATCCTCCCAGATTAGTCAGAGTCCAAGCAGTTTCAAGTCCCAAGGGGAGGGGTTGCACAGCAGGTTATTAGTTTTCCTTAATATACAGGTTCTTAATCACCATCAAAAGACCAAGAAGGGAGCGTCTTCAGCTCATGACCTAGACCTTAGATTTAATTTTAGCTAATAAAGGTGAAGACATGAGAGTTTCTTTATTGAAAGGGTGGTGGAGTGATGGAACAATCTCCCAGTGGATGTATTAGAGGTAAACACAATGTCAGAATTCCAATTACTTTACAGCAGGCAAAGTGGATACCACAAAATAATCAAAGTATACATCTAAGTGCTTTAAAAACCTTAAAAAGCTCACTCAGACCATATAAATGTGATAACATCAGAGCTTCAACTAGGCTTGAGCTGCTTTTTTTTCTATATTTAAAGCACTTTGGTGTATATCCTGGTTATCTTAATGCTGGTCCAGTTAAGGATCAGAATATTAACCATATCTGAATACTTTTTAAAATGTGGGTGAAACTCACAGCTGCATTTCTTGTATCATCTGTCACTGAGTGCTGAATCACAGCTGGAACTGAGATATGAGAGATAAGCAGCTGGAGTGAATGGTGTACAGTGTGTACATATGTTCACTAGCAGACATACCCTTATATTATTCACGTCTGGGGACTCATATCACTATAATGTTGATGACTAATTTACCATTTGCCAGGATGTTTCAGTGACACAAAGGAAGCATCTGAACTATGAATAAGACTTTACTTAAGCTGAGGAAGTCTCTTACTCTTACCTACAAGAGCCTTCGCTCTGCAGCTCCTCACCTCTCTTATCCCTCCCTACACCAATCCTTGTGAACTCTGCTCATTAGGAAGTCACCCTTATTTATGCCCTCCTCCTTTACCTCCAAATCCCAACTCTGTGCTTTCCACCTGGCCATACCGCATGCTTGGGGTTGACTTTCTGAGTTGGTGCATCATGCCTTGTTCAAATTTAGTCTAAAAATCCTGCTTTTAGGTCTTAACCCCTGATTATCCTGCTTACAGCCTTATTAATTTAACCGTTTTCTTTTTTTCTTTTTTTTCAATTCATACTTTATTAATTTTTACAAAATATTTATACAGCATACTTTGACAGGAAAATAAAAAAGCATATAAATGAGGATTAAACATATACTTCAGAATTGAAATCATAATTTATACTTTACAAGCTTTTCTGTGAGGAATAATTTATAGATCAGAGCGAAGGCCCGAAATTAAGGGAGTAACAATAAAGTATTATAACACTTATAGAAAAAACTGGCTTATCACATTATGTCAGATTAATTTTACATGATTGTCATGGTTAACCTTGTCCAGTTAAGCTGTCAACATTTCTGGCATATAAAAAAGACTTCAGTTGTTCTACTAATGTGAAAACAAAATTTTCATCTTTACACCTAACACAACACCTACAAGGATATCTTAGTACAAAAGTGTACCCTAAAGCTATCACTTGAGGCCTTAGATCTATAAACTCCCTCCTTCTAACCTGGGTATGTCGAGATAAATTCGGGAAAATGTTCACCATTTGGCCATGGAATTCTACATTTTGATTCTGGAAGTAACCCTTCATTACATTACTGACATCTCTTTCAGTGACGAAAGATGCCAGCAGTGTACCTCTATCCAATATCTCTATGGTTAATTAATTGTATCCGCGATTCCTCAAATTTTAAACATTCTATAAGAAACTATTTTAGTGTACTTTGGGTATCCTCACCCTGTGTCCTAGGAAAATTGAGGAATCTTAAGTTCAAGTGCCTTGTATAATTTTCAAGCGATTCCATCTTCTTGGAATGCATACCAATATCTTTTATCAGGTTAACATTCACCGCTTGCACTTGAGGACCAGCTCAAGATGGCAGCGTGAGAGGCTGCAAGTAAAGCTGCTCTTCTGAGTCTCCATTTTTCCTATCAAGATGCCTGCAAAAAGGAAGGGTAAAATACGGGTATATCCTCCCGAACCCATGTTACCTTTTGGCCAAAAGATGATAACAGCCTTTGCAGCCCCGATGTCGGAGAAAATGGGGGGGTGAAGTCCCTGCTACGGTAGTTGGAGAGGGAGCTCTGTTACTGCCTGGGGAAACGACTCTCAGTCCCCTGGATTGTAGATCTCCGCCGGCCCCTGCGACACGGGCGAGCACCCAGGATGCGGCATGGATTGATGATGTCATCTACCCGACAGGAGGGAGACGCCGAGGAGGCGAATCCACGCTTGCACTGCAATTCTCCTTGAGTCCGTTGGAAGCAACAGGGCCGCAGGCATTTGAAGATTCACCAACCTTATCTCCAGTTGACCCGGCAGAGGAGGAATGCAGAATTCTGGCGGCTCAAAAGGTGGAAGCAACGGGACATAATTTGTCCGGGAAGGGGGTGAGTTCCAATTACCCCCTAAACCGGCAGTTGTTACCATGGATAAACTATGGAACCTTGTGGCTAGCTTGGGACAGCTAGTCAAAGACTACAAAAGCAAATATTTAAAGGCAGAAGTGGAGTTGCAGTCCCTAAATCAAAATCTGGGAGGTCAAATAAAAGAATTGAGAAATAAGATGTCTTAACCATTTTCTTAATAAATGACATTCCCAAAGTCTATTTTTTGTCTGTATGTTTGTCTTCACTAGATTGCAAGCTCTAAAGAGCAGGAACTGTCTCTTATATTTTTTTATACAGTGCTGTGAACGCTGAGTAGTGCTATAGACGTGCTAAGTAGTAGTAGTAATATTATGGAATCCACAATTTCTTCAAAATTGTGATTTAACTAAACCCTTAGGGGTAGATTTTAAAAAGTAGCGCACACGCGTACTCTTGTTCGCCCACCGAAATCGGCAGCCTGCGCGCACCGAGCCGCGCAGCCTGCCTCTGTTCCCTCCGAGGCCGCTTTGAAATCGGAGCGGCCTCGGAGGGAACTTTCCTTCGGCCTCCCCCCCCTTCCCCGGCCCTATCTACAACCCCCCCCACCTTTGTCGCGAAAGTTACGCCTGCTCGAGGCAGGCGTAACTTGCCCGGGCCAGCTGCCGGCGCGCCATGTTCCGGTCCGGGGGCCTGTCCGGAGGCCGCGGCCACGTCCCCGGAACGCCCCCGGGCCGGAAACACGCCCACAGCCCCGCCCCCGGATGACGCGCCACTGCGTCACGCCCCGACACGCCCCCCGATGACACGCCCGTCACGACAGGGCCCCCCGGAAAGCCCCGGGACTTACTTGCGTCTCGGGGCTTTGCGAGATAGGCTTGGCGTGCGCAGGGGGGTTTGGGATAGGTTTTCATGGGTTACACGCATAATGTACGCACATAACCCTCTGAAAATCTACCCCTTACTGAGCAGCTGCACCCCATCAGGGGACTGCAGATCAGCCATTTCCTGCAATTTTCTGTGCCTTGTCCAGCACTCAGCTGCAACTATTTATCTGAAGTTAATTCTGCATTTTAAATGTATAACTGTGAATAAATGCTTTATATCCAATTTATAAAAATATTTGTTTATAGACCTTTTCCAGTCTACATGTTGTTTACAATGTAGCAGCTCTCTTGTTTTCAAAAGTATATTACCAAGAGAATGGGAGACACTCTTTTGAAAATTAGACTAAATATTTATTTCTGATACCTACATAAAATACTTCTGGTTTCTTGATTGTTTAAAACTTCCATGTGATGAATCAAGCATATTGCTTTTGTTTACCTGTACTCAATACTACAAAAATTTTTTGAAAGGCAACGGGTGCAAACATTTTCTTTTGTGCAATTGTTTACAAAGCTGAGATCAAATTTGTGCGCCATGAGTGAGTGTAATGCAAATAATATTGGGATTGCTTGTGTGCACTATGGTTTGCTATGTATGCAGGGTTCACAAGCTGTGTGTGCTCACACATGCGCACAGCTTAGAGGGAACATTGCCTATATTCCTGAATTTTCAACAACAATAGGGTCCTAAAGCATTTAACGAATAGGTGTGCCCAAACAGGTGCATAAGGGCCGTGACAAAAGCCAGAAAGATGCTTGGCTGCATAAGGAGAGGAAAGGTCAGCAGAAGAAAGAAGGTGATATTGCCTCTGATTAAGACTCTGGTGAGACTTAGCTTGAGTCAATTCAGATGGTGACTACTAAAATGGTCAGTGGTCTTTAATGGGATAGGGGAGATATGATAGAGACATTCAAATATCTTAAAGGTTTCCATGCACAGGAAGTGAGCCTTTTTCAATAGATAGGATGTTCTAGAATGAGGGGTCATGGGACAGGAGTAATCTAAGAAATTTTTTCTTTACAGAGAGGGTGATGGACGCATGGAACAGTTTTCTAGTGGAGCTTCTGGAGACAAGGACAGTATCTGAATCAAGAAAGCATGAGATAAACAAAGAGGATCTCTGAGGGAGTGGTAGAGATCGTAAAGTCAAATAGTTGATGTGGATGGACAGATTAGTTAGGTGATATGGTCATTTTTTAGTTGTAATGTTTCTATGATGCACAACTGGATTGTGCATTGATTCCTGGGAAGATAGTTTTATCTGAATCTCTAACATCATCATTTTTTTTACTGTATAGCTTTCCATTGGCTCCAGGAAAGCCCAATGTAGTTCCAGTATAAGCCATGATATCACAAGCCTCAGTAAGATTCCAACTTAAACTGCATTTGCATTCAGAATTGCTTTACACCTCAGGAAAATGCAATTCCCTTGAAAGCTTGTTTCATGAAAAAGAACCTGTATCTGGATCATTAAATATTAAATGTTAATCTTTACTTTTATTTCAGTAAATATCAAGATTTATTGTAATTCAAGGAAGTATTATCCTCTGCTGCACTTCTTGTGCTAATAATTCTTGATATTTACCTTAATAAAAGTCTATATATGCTTGCCAAAATTGCACCACATAAATGACAGTAAGAAATTGAGTTAAAAATGAATAAAAAATGAAGAGTAAGTGGCTTACCATACTAACCCAAAATCCCTGACATAGCTGGGATTACAATGTGCAGTTTCTTAATCTGGATCCCATGTTTATTTAGTTTACAGAATCTGTCTAGCAACACACCATATTTGCCTACCACTGAGTCTTGGTAGTAAGGTGGAGGAGTGGTCCAGATAAGATGGAGACATGGTATAGTCATAGGAAAGATATATAGTTTCAGGTGAGAAAGAATATGCAGACTAGTAGACGTGTAGCCTGGTAGTAGCTTGGATGCTTGGTCAAGAGCAGGTCTTCTCAACTCTGGCCTTTGAAAACTTCATACAAGCCTGATTTTCAGGATGACAACAATGATTCTTCATCAGATATCTTGAATACATGTGACCTAAAAGCCATGTTAATTTGCATATTTTGTTTTCTCTGAAAAGCAGACCTGTTTGTAGTCTTTGAGAACTGGACTTGAGAATCCTTGGTCTGGAAACAGAGAAAAGATGTGCTCTGAAAGTAAGGAGATAGTAAATTAATTAAAAAAATTCAATAAGATGGTAACTTTCAAACTGGCACTTGTGTGCACATTTGCGCGCGTATGTCAGCCAGCGACCAGGTATGCGGCCATTTTATAACATTTATTTATTTATTTGCTGTATTTAACAGCCTTACATGTATATAATCCTTTCCTCCTTTACCTTTTTCTCTTTCTTCCCCTATTTAAACTTATACCCCTTCATTCCTTTTCCCCTCCTACAGTTCTCCCTTGATACTATAATAAATTGTACTATTACAACTAATCCATATAATATTATCTTTATATATCTATATATATCTTTATAACCTGTTTTTTATTAATGCATTTAACTGTTTTAATGTATAGTTTCTCAGTTGTTTTCATACTGTTTTATGTACAACGCAATTGCGTATTTTTCGTTCTCTGTACACCGACGTGATATCTCTGATGAGCGGCGATACATAAAAACCAATAAATAAATAAAATAATAAAAAATTTATTTAAAACTTTTATATACCGGTATTAGTATGCAAACATCATACCGGTTTACATTGTAACTGAAAGATTGAAAATACAATTAACAGGGAGGGGGAAAGGAGGGAGTAAATACATAGTGCAGTAAGATAAAGGAAAGGGAACATCAACTTTGAGAGGTAAACATGAAAATTAATTACAAAGGGCTATATACAGTATTTACAGGAAGGCTATTAACAGAGTACAATTTGAGAGTCGCTTATGTGAGGATTGTTCGAGAGGGTTGAGAGGAGTAGGTAAATGGAGACAATTTATTCTGGGAAGGCCTGTCGGAAGAGCCATGTCTTTAATTTTTTTCTGAATTTGGAGTAGCATGGCTCAAGTCTGAGGGTGGTCGGGAGGGAGTTCCATTGTTTAGGGCCTGCAATGGAGAGAGCGCGCTCCCTTGTGGTGGAGAGGTGGGCTTTTTTGATAGGAGGTACTGTTAGGGTACCTTTGTTGACAGAACGCATGGGTCGGTCAGAGCGTACGGGGCAAAAGGGTTCATCTAGCCAGTTAGAGTTGTAGGAGTAGATGGATTTGTGTATTATGGTTAAGGTTATCATGCGGGCATATGTGCACATGTGCACATGTTATAAAATAGTCTGGCCATGTGTCCATGTGCGCTAAATTTTAAGTGGGTGTAAATCAAGGGATTTTAAAAGAAGCACACACCGACGCCATTCCCAGTTTTGCCAGTTTGTCCCTAGTTCAGCCAGTTAAGAGATAGATCCTCCAACACCCCCCCACCCCGGTTTGATAGCCTTCACTCCCCCCAGTTAGCTCCGACCCTTAAAACCCTGCAGTTTTCTCTAGTTTTCTTTACATTTTAACTTACACAGCATCCATAGCAAAAGTACATTTATGTGGCGGGGACATTGGCGCATGCCAAGTTGCATAAGTATTTACGCGCACATCTCAGGGCCATGCCCTTTTTTGAAAACTTTTGAGATGTATGCGCTGTGGGAGATGCACGCATATCTCGGCGGCTTTTAAAATCCGCTTGGCATCCGTGAGCCCGACTTTTTCGTGCATTCTCTAATACATACAGTGCCTGAATGTAATCTGCTTTGAAGTGCCGAAAAGTGGAATCTAAATCAAATCAAATAAATAAACTAATAATGCACGCATCCGGCTTTTAAAATCCACCTGTAGAAACATTGCTTATTTTAACAAATCTGTTTCACAACAGTAATATTAGCCCCGAAGCAGGCCTCTGCCATCTTTGGGCTCAGATTTGTCTCAGATGTATTGGCCTCACCTACTGGTAATTTAAGAGTCAACTCTCAAAAACCTGCAGAGTGGATACGATAATTGGGTCTTTGAATGGATACTCAGCCACACTTACCCACCTAATTTATTTATTACAAGGATTTATTACTCACTCCTCAAAGCGAGGTACAGGTTTATTGATTGATTTACATCCATATGATAGCAGAGACAAAAATAAATAGTATCATAGAGGGGTGGAGTGAAAGGGCATGACTTATAGGGTAAAAAGAGGTAATGCTGTACATATAAGGCCACCCGATATATGCATTGTGTATATAATCAGTGTTCTCCAATGTAATACAGTGGAATACAAATTATACACAACAGGTTATACAATACAAATTATATACAACAGGGTTGTAAGTTATGGAGTGTGCTGGCAACAAGATATATATGTGCAGCATACTAGGGTCAATGATGGTGATAGTGAGGGTCGGAAGGCTAGACTTGGTAGAAAAATAATGTTTTAACTGTGTGACGGACTGTTAGTTTATTGGTTACTAGTCTTGCTTCTGTTGGGAGAGAATTCCAGAGCTTGGGGAGGAAGAGAGAGAAGGCATGCTGGTGGGTTCAGGCCAGCCTGGAGCCTTTTGGAGCAGGAAGATGTAGAAAAGTCCCATGGGTGGATTTGTAGGAGGGCAGGCAGTCTTTCAGAAAGGTAGAACTTAGGACTTTTGGGGATTTGAAGGCAATGCAGAGGATTTTGAATAGGGCCCGGTACGGAACTGGAAGCCAGTGGAAGCCATGGAAGATTGGAGTGATGTGGTAATTACATCCCGATAGCATTCGAGCAGCAGCGTTCTGTACTAGTTGTAGGTGATGCAGATGTTTTTGTGGGAGACCCACATATGGCAGTAATTTTCAAAAGGATTTAACATTGTAAATGTATCTACTATTGTAGCAATTTTTGAAAGCCATTTACCTGTGTAAAGTGCACTTGCACGGGTAAAGCCTATGACAATTCAATGGCATATATTGTATCTATTTTCAAAAGCCCACTTACTCAGGTATGGTGCATTAACATATGTAAAACCCATTTTTAAGCTTGTAAATTAATTTGAAAATCAGGCCCTTATGTTCTTAATGTGTTGCTGTAGTCCTATTGGGAGAGAACAAACATGTAAGTCAGGGTGGCCAGGTGACCTCTCGCCAGGTTGGGTTTTATCTGCTTGAGTAGCCTGAGGTGGTAGAGGGTGCTTCTGGCCATTATGGATATTTGAAAATCTATGTGCAGTTTGAATGCTGGGATGATACCCATATTCTGGATTTTGGGTTTTATTAAGAGGGAAATGGTTAGCATCAATTTGAGGTTTATGAATGGGGTAGGGGTATATCTATGACTAATATCTCGGTTTTACTGGGGTTTAGTTTAAGTTTATTGGATGTGGCCCAGTTCCAGATTTCTGCAAGGCAGTTGCTTGTTTTGTTCACCATAGTATTTCTGTTGGGAACAAGTGTTAGAATGACTTGGATTTCATTAGCATAGACAAATCATTGAAGATCGTATTTTCCGATCTCATCAATTAGAGTAATGAGGTAAGTGCTGAACAGGGTTGGGGAGAGGATTTACCCTTGCAGGTCACGATGCAGCAGGCTTTTGGCAGATGAGGTGATATCACCCATGACAATTTGCTGTGTTCTTCCTGTTACAAATGAGCAGAACCAATTTAGGGCAAGACCTCTAATGCTGGTGACAGCCAGTCTGTCTATTAGAATGTCATCGTTAAAGGTATCGAAGGCTGACAAAAAGTTGAGTAGGATTAGGAAGAGTGCTTGCCAACATCAGAGTCTTTGAGAAAGTGTTAGGTATTTATATTCCACTTTTTTCATCCTGCCGGATTTACGCGTGCAGGGCACTCGCTCGCCGGTGCGCCTATTTTGCATAGGCCGCCGGCGCGCACAAAGCCCCGGGATGCGCGTAAGTCCCGGGGCTTCATAAAAGGGGCAGGAGGGGGCGTGTCTGGGGGGCATGTCCGGGGCAGATACGTGGGCATGGCGACGGTTCGGGGGCGGGCCGGGAGGGCGGTGCCGAGTCCCCCGGCACTGCAGCCTGTGCCGGGGGATGCCGAGGCGGAGCACGCAAGTTACGCCTGCTTCAAGCAGGCGTAACTTGCACAGCAAAGGTGGGGGGGGGATTTAGGTAGGGCTGGGGGGTGGGGTAGATAGGGGAAGGGAGGGGAAGGGAGGGGAAGGTGGGGGACGCGGAGCGGCCTCGGAGGGAACGGAGGCGCCAGTTGCGCGAACAAAAGTACACACGGGCGTACTTATTTAAGATCTACCTCTAAGTCTGTACTGGAGGCAATGGAGGGTAAAGTGACTTGCCCAAGGTCATAATGAGCTACAGCAGGACTTAAACCCTGGTCTCTTGGTTCATAGTTCACTGCTCTAACTACTAGGCTACTCCTCCAATCCTAGAGCCAGGAGTAGGTTTTGCTTTTGTGGCCTTTCCTGAAGCTTGATTGGAAGTTGTCCAAGGAATGCCTTTCCTCTAGTAGAGTCTAGAATTGGCTAGTAGTTTTGTGTTTCAGATAGGCCTATACTTGTCCAGAATCTTGGGGTTAAGGGAGGGTTTCTTGAGTAGGGGGTCAACAGCAGCTTTCTTTAACATGGTTGGCATGTTAAGGAGCAGTTTACCTGCAGGTTGATCCACCTGGAGAGGCTGAGTTTGGCTGCTTTGATTAGCTTGGCTGGGCAAGTTGGAATGGATGATGAGCAGACAACTATCCAGTTGAATCTATTCAGTCAAATTTTGAGTGAGTAAATTTAGTGCTCCTGTTTGTGTGGCCAGTTAGCACTGAATTTTGTGGTAACCAGCTAAATTTGAAATCCCATCCAAGGAGTGCCTCTGATTCAGCCCCCC
Source organism: Rhinatrema bivittatum (assembly GCF_901001135.1). Classification (NCBI taxonomy): domain Eukaryota; kingdom Metazoa; phylum Chordata; class Amphibia; order Gymnophiona; family Rhinatrematidae; genus Rhinatrema; species Rhinatrema bivittatum. The sequence goes on from NC_042617.1 coordinate 522,830,867, forward strand.
TTTTACCTAGGTAAATTTGTGCGATTTGTGCTTTAAATGCACATATTTAGCTAGTTGGACCATATTAAAATCTGATTTTAGCCAGATAAATTCTTTGAATATCAACCCCCAAATACTTAAGAGATTCCTGCTTCCCTGGGTTATATTTCCTAATTATTTACCACTTTTTAGTAGACACATTTATTACTAAATCCTGCTTCATGTTCTTGTTCTAGAAGGTTTTTAATCTTTCTAAATCATATCATGGTTTGAGAAAACAATTCTACTGAGCTAAAAATCAATTTCCATAACAAACAAAAGTAGAACAGAGTTTGAGGCTGCTTCTCAGCTAATTCTTCATCTTGCAGATTCCTAGTGCTACGTTTCTTGGTTTTAGCTATTGTGAAGTAACAAAAACTTCATGAGCTAATCTCTTACTGTAAAAAAAAAAAAAGAACTATGTGGGTGTCTGGAATAGGAAGATAATTATGGCAATTAGTCTTCCATTAACCCTTTACTTATACAAGAGCTGTGCACTTACATATTGTACACTAAATGGTACGGCAAATTATGGTGGGAGGATAAGAACAGTGGGGGGATTTGTGGAATTAAGTAATTATTTCACTTTCAATACTAAACCTAGTTGTTGCTTGCAGAAATAAAGGAATCAGAACTGGGAAGCATTAGGCCTTCTGCTGCCATATTAGTGCTAGGTGAAATTGTTCTACAAGAAATCCGAACATGAGCAGAGACCCTGAGAAAAAGGAATGCATGTTCCTTGAAGTCTGACTCTCGGGTTCTGTCAGTCTGATGGACAGGAACGCACAGTAGGGCCCTTTGGCTGTCACTGGAAGGTCAGGCTGAATCTAATTAATAGAGAGGTTTTTACTACCTTCCTCCTGCTATAACCACCAAGGTAAAGTCAAAGGTTCTGGCAGAATATAGGATCCTGGTCAACTCTTCTGTTGACTAATAGTGACTTACTTGATCATCCTGTGTCACTTCCTCAGAGCCCGACCGGAAATTTATGGAATGGGAGAAATGTGGGCAGAAAGGATAGGAGGAAAAAAAAAAGTAAGAACAACTTGGAGGCGGGAGGAATAAGAGAATGAATGAATGAAGGAAGGAAGGAACAGAAAAAAAAATAGAACATCTTGGGGTAAGAAAAAGAGGGAGAGGAGGTGGAGTTAGACACAGACGTGAGAGAGGATGAAAGGCTGAATAGAAGAGAGGAAAAAGGGAAGAGAAGGAGCAGGAGCCAAAGCGCAAAAACTAAAGTGTGACAAAGAATAGTCAAGTCATGAGCCCAACAGTGAGACTGAAAATCCATGAGGGAAAACAACAAAGATTAGCTAAAAGATTTTATTTTGGTTTTCTACACCACATGAAACTGCATTGGGCATTTACCAATTTGCAGAGTATTCTCCATGAATGCACAGGAGTCGATTAGCCAGCCAGACTTCACACACTGGACATTTAAAATCGGTTGAGAGGGTCAGCCAGTTTGTAATAAGGATTCTTTGTATAGCCAGCTGGCTATAATTCCAAATGTCCCTATCCAGTGACAGAAAGGGAGAGGGGGTGGAGCAAGGAGCGAGTGAGGGGGAATGGGAGCAGTGCACAAGAGAGGGTGGTCCATGGAGGAACAGAGCATGAGAGGGAGAGCAGGGTAGCCACATAGATAGTAATTAATTTGGGGCAGGAATTGTACCGGAATTCTAAAAATAGCGTAAGGATAAGAGCATAAGAAATGCCATACTGGGTCTGACCACAGGTACATCAAGCCCAGCATCCTATCTCTGACACTGGCCAATCCAGGTCACAAGTAAGGTCCAATTCTTTGTGCTCATAACCATGGATAAGCAATGGCTTTCCCAAGTCTACATGGCTAATAGTGGTTTAGGGACATTTTCTCCAAGATCTTGTCGAAACCTATTTTAAACCTGGTTATGCTAACTGCTTTTACCATGTCTTCTGGCAACAAATTCCACTGGTTAATTGTGTGCTGAGTGAAAAAAATAATTTCTCTGGTTTGTTTTACATATGCTACCTATTAGCTTCGTGGAGTGTCCTCTGTCAAGTACTATTGGAAAGGGTAAATAACCAGTTCCTGTTTACCCGTTCGCCCCACTCATGATTTTATAGACTTATATCATATCTCCTCTCAGCTGTCTCTTCTCCAAGCTGAAGAGCCCTTACCTGTGTAATCTTTCTTCATAGGGAAGCCGTTCTATAGGCTTTAACATTTTGGTCCCTTTCTCTTTATTTTTTCTAGTTCTGCTATATCTTTCTTTTTTTTTTTTTTTTATTTAAGATTTTTTGTAGACATAACCACAAAGTCACAATAAGGCACTGTGAAAATACAGTCTCGCGTTGGAGATAAATACCATAAACAAATTGGCAATAAAACAGTTCAATGCCAGAAAAAAATAGAAGAAAGTAGTCAAAAGCCAACATAGATACACATGGGTTACACCACAATTTTCACCTTTTTTTTTTTTAATCCCCACTAGAGACCCTATCCCCCCTTCCCTCCCCCCCTCCCTCCCTCCCCCTCGTTAACTAGATGAGAAATAGAGCTACTCTGCTATATCTTTCTCGAGATAGGACAACCAATACACAAAGTGCAGTTGGACCATGGGTCAATGCAGAGGCATTATGATATATCCCCCCTATTCCTAACTCCAAATCATTCTCCCTAAGAGCTTCTAAATGTTGACATACATGATTTGGTTAATTCTGCAGTGTACAGATCAGCAGGAGCTTAATTTAGCGAGCACATTTAACAATAGTATCACAAGTGAGGCCTGGGCCCCAGTGAGGCTCACTGAAAGCTGGCCCTAAGCGGGTAACCATCGCTGGCCCCTCTTAAGCAGGTGCTTGTGGAGAGCCCTTGCTGCCGCCTCGCAGCATTTGCTGTTCATTTGGGGGATAGTTTTATAACATCCCGCATAAATTACACCAGTTGCCAATGTGGACCCCTGCACATAAGCCCGCTTTGAAAATTATCCCATGAAATCTCCCCTTATATGCTTCCAACTGCTATTTAGTGCCTGGAAATGTTTTGGGAGAATGCATATCTGTACATTTGAATTTTCAACAGACGTGGATAAGCCCAAAACCCTCCCTGACTCTTCCCCCCTCCCCCACCCCAGAATGCCTCCACTCAGTCTGGCTAAACTTACACATGGACAGGACCTACGTGCCTAAGTTTACCCGCATTTCAGATGGGCAGTTTTTAAAAAGCCCATTTCTGCAGGTAAAAGCAGTGTTTCACATGCAGAAATGCTTTTGAAAATTACTCTCCATCAGAAGATATCAAGATTTACATCCCTTCTATTTTAACAATAAGCAGCATGTAAAACTTAAAAAAAAAAATAAAAAAAAATCAGAAACTAGAAATGGAGAAAAAAGAATGAAAGAAAAGAAAAGTAATCTCAGAGTCCAAAGCCTGAGGCTTATGTGTGACAACTCTTTTCTGCTCATCATTAGTGAGTGGAACTGTGATAACTGCAGGCTGTATTTAATTTGCAGATGATTAATCCTTTTATATTTGCTCCCCATCTACTCAACAGCAGGAGGGAAAGCATCCAGCTTTCCTTAGATCACTCTGAAGCGTAGACCGTTCATTACTCCGAGTTTACCACACACACACCTCACGTGAAGCTTCTCTCTCTCTCATGAGCAAATGTAAATAAATGTTCAGCAGGCGCAGGAATTTAAAGGCCTGATCTGGGCCGTTATCTCTTCTCCCTGCCCTGAACTGCAGACAACTCTTTGCTGGGGTTCTGTGAAGGAGCTCCCAACGAGACTGCAACTCCATCCACAGTGGGGTGGAGATTTGATAGGACCTGTACAGTGAATGCCCCTCGGCACCATCTCCCTGAGAGACAGACACCGGACGTTTTATAGTGGGCGGTGGGAGCGTAGCGCATAACTTTAGTACAGAGTGCCGTTTAAATGCTGAAAGAAATGAAATCTGAATAAATAAAGGCACACCAGAGAGAAGCTGCATCTCAATCAGAGAGTGAAAGAGGAAGGGAGGAATGGGAAGCGTTCCTCATTAATTATGAAAAGCTGGAAAGTAAAGCACAGTGTACAAAGCTGATGAATTTTTCATAACGGGGAGGGTGATCGGGGCTGGGAGGGAGGAAGGAGATCACAGGCCTGAACATATGATGCAGTACTTTTTCTCAATAACTCCCAGGCTTGAAAAAAAATTGTACTATTTATCTGCAATGCCTTCAAGACGTTTTAGGGGCCTGAGGAAGAGCAGCACCTGAACTGAAATGTAAAATATTAGAAGAAGCTACTTTGTAAGTAATTTCAAATGACACCCACATGAGATTATACTCTTAATTAGCACAAGTTGCAGAACCTTAAACTCCTCTAGCAACCTGCATAGGTTTGGATTAGATATGTTACAAAACAATCTCCCACACAGTGCCATATTGCAGGAATTCAGAGAAATCTGCATAAAATGGAAAAATCATTTGCTGTATGTTGTGATTGTGTGCAGGAAAAGTCCATAAACGATTATTAAGATGGACTTGGGGGAAATTCACTGCTTATCCCTAGGATATGCAGCTTGGAATCTATCTACCTCTTGGGATCCTGCCATGTACTTGTGACCTGAATTGACCACTGTTGGAAACAGGATACTGGGCTTGATGGACCTTTGGTCTGACCCAGGATGGCAAGTCTTATTTCCCGCAATAAATTATAGAAATCAGCATTACACACCTGGGGGGTAGGGGATTGGAGGGAGAGGGACATTGTGTATCTCAGTCAGATTCTGCAGCAAACCACAGAAACTGAAATTATATTAAATGGGGGCATACTGTTAAGGTAAAAGTAGGATGTGATACATGTTTGAAAAACACTTTTTTAAAATGTGCATTTATTAAATTCAAACAAAATAAGGAATTTCTCTGAAGCATACATATATATATCACTAGTCACATTTGACCTCAATTTAAAAAGTAAGATTTTTCAGATATTTGTAGGATATGTCTCTTATTCTACTGTTTGTCATAACATTCCCTGTCACTGTCAGATGTCTGACACATACTTTTCTCTCAAAAAGACAGTTATAGACAGTCTTTCTATCTCACACACACACACTTTTCTCTCTGTCTCACAGTTTTTCTCACACAGGGATCGATACAATACCATGCACAGCGGCTAGTGCACAACTCAACACACAATTGGATGCGCGTTTTGGATGTCAACACCTTCACTCTCTAGTAGGAAAAGAAAGCCACTGATACACAAAATAAGACCTAGCAGAAGGTCAGATTTGGAAAGCAGGAAATATTCCCTAAAAGGTCAAGTCCAATAGGTAGATTCTCAAGTGGGATGACAAGCTGGACCTGCCACAAATCTATAGTAAAGTCCTAATCTGTTTGGACTGGAATTGAGCATCAAACAACAGGGTCTAATATGAAACCCCCATGAAAAACATTACTACACTTTTACATGTAATGATATCATGAATAGCTATAGTGATATATCCCCGATGGGAAAAGGCTATGGGCTTTGCTACACATATACATTGCACAGCTTTTCTTAGAAAATACAAATAGCTTAGCTCAATTTGGGAGAAAATGTCTAAGGGAATCATTTGCAGTATTCAGTGCTGTTAGATCAAGAATCCTGGACACCAAAGGGATGGGGTTACTGAAAAAATGCCCTTAATATAAACTTGTCTTCTGTTCTGGTCTGGTCCTGAGGTCACTAAACCTATCACATGGAATCATATATACCTCTTCATCATCTACGGATTTAAGATTTTGTAAAAAGACATTTATTGAAGATATACATTCAAAGCGAAAAGAAAATATTAATTTTGCCAAACTCTAAAAAAAAAAAAAAAAAAAAAAAAAAAAAGCATGCCTTCAGCAAAAGTCCTTCTCATCTGCTTGTTGCAAAACAAGTATTACCCTCTGTATTCAGGTTGTACATTATTCATGTTTCAGTTTTGCAGAAATAACATAACATGCAAAAGAATGAACAGCTTGCCAGGACCAGTAAGTGACCTCTTTCACATACTGGCAGAGACACATTACATGGTGGTGGTGTTGTACTTATTTAAACAAGACGCTTCGTTATAGTTTCCAGTCACTACTGTTTGCCTCATTCTGTGGCGATGATACGATCATTTTGTTGTCATCTTCCAGGACGCTGCTCCACTAAATGCAGAATAATAGCAGCCACCGAAGGCTGCCGCTGCTGCAGTTACACATTAGGGAGAAAAAGCAAGTGCAGTACTAATCAATATCCAGCCTGGGTGTTAATGCATCACTTTGAAGTATGTTTCCACCATGAAGTATTGATTCAGGATTTTAAAGCAGAGTCGGGAGGGAGGAGGGAGGGAAAGGGTAGGAGTAAAGGAGTCTCTTAAAGGATGCGCATGTCACAACTCATTCAATAGCTCTGCCTTGGTCTTGCCAGGTGCTTAGCTTGCAGGCAGGTATTCCATCGGTATAGCTTTCCCTAAGGTAGACATTAGTGCAGTTCTAGTAGATGTATTGGTCCTAGAGAAAACTTGAGGCTGAAGAAGGGACCCTTAGAGTCTCGAAAGCTTATGTACTGCTACGATCTGTTTGCTGGTCCTTTAGAAAGGTTTCGCATGCTACAAAGCCTCCCAGGCATGCAACAATGGCTAGGAGGTAAATGACTCTAATGGCACCATAACTTATGTATCCAAATTTGGAAAGAGCTACAAACTGTGCATGTCATAATGTGACAGCCGCAGTAAATATCAGAGCAGCTGCTCGCCAGAGCATGCTACACTGCTACATACCTACAGTAGGTAGATAACTTTACTAATGAATAAGGCCCTACCTAAACTGGGAGTGAGGCCTAATTTTGTGGGTTTCACAGTTTCACACAATTACAATTCAAATAGAGACTTAGTGGTCATCTGATACCTGCTGATATACTGCCAATCAGTTGTCTACTGCAATTTTTCCTATCTTCTCTGCTGCTAATGTTGCCAACTCACTGCAGATTTTCAGGAAGGCTAATTCAGTCCTACGTTTACTCCACTGCCTGCATGGACTTAGAGTTCTGGTGTCCCCATTGCAAGGGTGGTCAACTCTGGTCCTTAAGAGCAACAAACAGGTCTGGTTTCCAGGATATCTACCATGAATATGAATGAGATAGATTTGCATGCACTGCCTTCATTATATACAGATTTATCTCATGTATATTCATGGTGGAAATCCAGAAAACCAGGCCCATTTGTGGGTCTTAAGGACCGGAGTTAGTCTCCCCTGCCCTAAGAAAAGCAAGACTACAATTCAATGCAGGCAGTGGAGTAAAGCCAGGACTGGATCAGCCTGTCCTGAAAGTCTGAAGCCTAACTGCTGCTCAACCATAACTATTTGAAGTTCATCCTCCGAGTTAGGTAGGGCCCTAGTGTAACCCCTGGGCTGATAGTCCCAGATAAAGGGAGAAGAACCACATTTCAAACAGTGTCTCTTAATAGGAAACTCTTCCCATGTTGTTACTTTATCTGAGTGTCGAAGATTTCCCTGAGTGAGAGGAAAATATTCTTCTAGGCCCTCTACATTTGCTTTAAGTCAGATTTTAATTTTGAGATCCTTGTAAACAGCACTGACAAGCGTTTGGAGGTATATAGCAGCAATAACTACACTGAAAGCTGGAGATGGTCAGCAACATAACTTTTACTGGGAATTTTGTAATTGATGGCAAAGGCTGTACAGCAGGTGTTATCTCCAAAAGGATGTTGTAGAAGTTCTTTAGTTTGCATGTAATAAATTTAAGACTCTTAGTTTATTCTCAATAAAGTCAGATGTCAATTTACTGCCAATTGTTAACCTTCACAGTTCTCATTTCCAATCATGTGATGAAACTACCTCCCTCCCAATTATTAGGGAACAGATCTTAAATCAAAGTCACTATGTTCCATCGCAAAGCTCAAACATCATACCTCCCTTGTAGTTCTTCTCCTTTCCCTCATACTGTAGATAACAAAGTGGAACTTTCACGCCTCCCCTCTCATTACCTATTTGAGAAGATCAGGATCCCCTGGATGCGACCCAGCAAACCTTTTCTCCTCTCTCTCCTCCCTGCAAGTGAATAGAAATTCACTCCTCCTCTTTGGGCACAGATGTTCCCTTGAGCCTTTAACAATGAAAAACTCCACTTCGCTTGACAATACTAAATCCTGAGTCCCTGGGTCCTTGGATGTCAATTAATACCGAAGGTAAATCTTGATGTGATGAGAGTTTGTTTCCCACACTAAGATTTTCCCTCTACTGTCTGGGGGGATTCTGTAATTTTGTAATTTTCTCCATCCTTTTGGCCATCCCCTTTTTGCACTGATTCAGTGAGCCTATAAATCCTCTCCTGAGTATGCTCAAAAGGGGAGACCATTCTAGGTTAGAGAAGAGAGAGGAGAAATTTTGCTGAGAAGTGGGGTTTTTTGGAGGGTCCCACTGCTCACCTAAGAAGTGCTATTAGAGATTTCAGTTTCTCTATGGTTTTTTATCAGCTTCTGACACAAGGGCCAGTTTTCCCCCTGGTTGCATGCATTCTGAGCTGATGGTGGTTGCATTCCCATGACCAGTCAACAGTGAGTTGAAACTGCTGGAAACTGATGTTTTGGAAAAACGTTTTGCACAGTTGATGAAAGAGGGATTTTTGGATTTTGTTTACCATTCTAGCACATGCTAGAAGAAGAAGAAAACTTTCCCATCTTTTACGGGAAGGGTTTTTGATCGGATACTAATTCAGAAAAAGGTAGAGAATCTAGCAGTCCATGCACCATGGACAAAAAGACTCTGGCTTTTGGAGTGATGAGTTTTGTGTTGCTCTTCATTATTTTTGTCATATTAGCTTGGATTTTGTTTTTCAAACTTAAGTCAGTTTTTTGAGTTGAACACCGCAACTGACTCCTTGCCATGTTTTGGGGTGTTTGCTTCATCCGGAGAACTCCTCTACCAGTGAGTACAAGCTGCTTAGTGATTCTGTTTGGATTGTGATACAGATCCCCACTATTGTACCATGGGCCCCGGAGATATATTCCTCCTGCCTGCTGGTGAACCCCTGGCATCCCAGGAGCTAACAAATGGAATGGTGTAGAAGGTGCAGCCCTGGGAACTGTGTGGCCCCTAAACCCAACGGTAAGGGGGGTTGCATTAATAAAACAGAAAGAAAGCAAAATAAGAGTCAAGCAGGCTGGACATGTCCTTCGTCAAAAAACTTCATAAAACAGGGCAATAAATAGGTAAAAGGACTCCATTTCCTCTCTTTACTTTGGTTTCCATCATTGGAACACCAAACTCCTTTTCCAGAAATATAACAAAAAAAAGTAACAACAGAAAAATATGCTGCCTCATAAGGGTCAAACCAAAGAATCCACATAATAAAATGATGGCAATGCTTTTCATTGAATAGGAGTTTCCCATCCGGACTCCCAGATGGAGGAGCTATTGGTCTCTCATTACCTCCTCGATTCCCCCCTTTTATTTTTTATTTATTTATTTTTAGTTTTTATAGCCCGATGTTCCTGTATAATATACATATCACACCGGTGTACAGGGAAGTAAAACTTTTCATGAAATTGCATGTTCCTGGCAGAGAACCTTTAGAGTCTCTACATTAGTCATAATGCTTTGGGGGGGAGGGGGGAGAGGGAAAAGAATAGCTTTTTTAAAACAAGAAAGAAAGAAAGTTAAGCTTAGGAAAACATTTCCTTTTTCCGATGACTCGGCCAGCCGTGAGCTAGAAAGGGGTTCCATTTTCAATTGTGTTATGAAAACCACAGAGTGTCTCACCTAGCGAAGCAGAGATGGTGAGAGCCCCTGAAGAAGAGATGGATAGCATCTCCCGTGTCCTCTCCCAGCTCTTCTCATAGCCCATGCCGCATCCAGTCACTCAGAGAGCACCTCGTGAGGCCTCCCCTTACTGAATCCAGCAAAGGATAAGGAAGCTACCAGGAAAGGAAATCAGGGAACCCTGGCTGAAATCTCTCTAAGGTTATCTTTCAGCTTTTAAAGTTTGATTTATTCTCCCCTTCCAAAGGGAAACCACTTAGTAGCATTACATGCCATAAACAGCATGGCTGCCGTATTAGTCCATTGAAAAGCATGGAAGTAAAAGTTAACAAATGAAAACAAAAAATAAAGTGATGCATTTTTTGTTGGACTAATTTGACAAGTTTCTTGACTAGCTTTTGAGAGCTAATACTCTCTTCCTTGGGTCAGACCTGAAAAACTTCTCAAAAGGTAGTCAAGAACCATATTAAATCAGTCCAATTAAAAGATATCATCTCATTTATTTATTTATGTATTGTTTCTATTTGTCTACCATTACTTGCTTGCCAAAAAACAAACAGCTTGACACATCCAAGTTTTTCAGGCTTTGTTCATCCTCTGCTTTCAAACAAAAGCAAAGAAAACCAGGACTACAAGTACTGCACCGGATTGATTGCAAGGCAGGGATGGATTACTGTCATCCCTACACTTTTGGGTCTCTCGGCTTCACCGTTAAAGGATGCTACAGATAGCAGAGAACTCTGCAGCATGCACTACAGTAGGACCCTCACGGTTTTAACATGTGACGCAGATTTTGAAATCTTTATATTGGCTCCCCAACTTTTGGTGATTTCAATTTAAAATTTTGCCTGTAATTTTTAAGGTGCTGCATTCTGTAGTACTTTCCCGCATTATTAGTGTGTCTTTGAAAATTTATGATCCAACATGTTTGTTATGGTCCCAGTGTAAGAACTTTTTGGATGTACCATCTGTTTAGCATCTACACTTATGTGAATCAAGGGAACAGATGTTTGCTATTGCAGGCCCATTACTTTGGAATTTATTACCTGAAGATGCTTGAATAAAACCTTCTGAAAAAAAGGTTAAAGGATTCCTATTTAAGCAGGCTTTTGAGTTGCTCAAGCCACCTCACTGAAATAGCAATGGTTTTTGGGAGTAAATAGTTTGTTTTCTTCTTATTATTTGTTGAATGATTTGTCTTATTCTTTTTATTATTGGTTGTGTTCGGTGCCACTGGTTGACATTTGTGCCGTTGGCTCTGCTCCTCATTTTATGTTAATGATTTTTCTCCATTCTGGCATTGGTCTTGTTTTTTAAGTTAAAGTAAACCTATTTTTTGTTGAACACCACTCCCTGTCTGCTAGCTGTGTTTCTCCATGGGTATCCTGTTCTAAGATTTTATTAAGTGAGTACCACTGAACTGTAATTGAGAGAGGTCAACCCTGTCCTGAAAGCTCCCAGTGTACCAAGGGCCCCGGAGGTCTATACCTCCCCCCTGCCTGCAAAACCCCGGTGTCCCAGTGGCTACATTTGTTATGAGATGGCAGAGAGAATTAGAAGTCCAGGACATTAAAGAAATAGCACTGGGAACTATGTGGCCCCCTTCATTCAGGCTCTAAAATGAAGAGGGGGAGATTTTACATTGGTTTCTGTTGATTCGATGTGTGTGTGTATTTGTTATGCACTTAGGATTTCTGGATAGGTGGGATAAGAATATGGGATACCAGAACAGGTTAAAAATTGCTGCAGAGTACTTGGGCCTAACATAACATGACCTAGGTGCAAAGCACTGACTAGGTTGTACAGAGTCATGAGAAACACTGTGAGCTGCCGGTTCCTTCCAATTATCCTGTGGTCTTCTTAGATACCTTCACAAGCTTTCTTATTACTGTAATGAGTTAATAGAGTGGGAAGATTAAAGCTTTACCTGCAGATACTCGGTATGAGGTGCAGCAGTAACAGTGCTTACGTCTTACAATATTACAACTACTGTAAGAGCTGCCGTGTGGGTTCTCCAAGGATATAATACTTCCAATTTGTCAAGAACAGCAGATGGGCATGAAAATCAAGCTAATGTACTTTAACTTTAATTTGATGGTGTACTAATGAAATTATGTTGATTCCTTGAAAAAAACTCCTCAAGAGCCAACCGCTCTTTCTTATTCGGTCCCATTGCGTTTCAGCATGCAGACTGCGAGGGCATGGCCATGAAACATGCACAGCGCTCACAGAATTTAATGGCAAAAGTCCTAATGGAGCAAGACAAGCAGTACCTGGTGGCAGGTCAAGATCTGTGCTCTGGTGTCAAGGTTCACGATAGAACAATGCAGCAGAAAAAGGAAAAAAAGGGTGCTCATGTAAGGGCCAGACATACTAATCATTTGTCCCATAAACACAAAATGGGAAATTATTTTAGTACATCGGGCCCTACAGTCTGCTTCCCTCTTACATTTGTGAATTCACTTTTCATGATCTGAGCAGGAAGAGATTTATGCTTTTGCTTCCTGCACTGTGGCAGGCTGCCATAGATAGGGACTATGATCAGATAGGCAGGCAGAGGGGTTAGGGGCCACTTTTACATACAGAGCGAGATGTAAAAACAGAACAGTTCAGTCTTGTAAAGATTTGATGTCCTTCGGAGTGAGGAAACTCGGACAACGATGAGGTTTGTACAGTGTTCTCTCAACCTAGCTTGATGGACTCTCTACCTGGGTAACCCCTACACTACTACCTAAAACTCACCTCGAGTTACTAGGTGGGCCTCCTATAGTAGCATAAATAGCTAACTACTACAAAGGCCTTGTAGATAGGTTCTCTCTCTCTCTCTCTCTCTCCTCTCTCTCTCACTCACCTATGCAAAGCACTAAGATAATGCACATTACAATAAATAGGCTATTACCATAAAACATACCCCTTTTTATATCACATGCGATATTTACTGCTTTTTGATAAATTTAGGCCTAAGATTACTAATTAAGATGAATTAGTGGCACCAAATATATATTTTTTCCCCATTTTTGCATTTATATATGCTTTCCAAGTTTATCTCCTACAGTTTTTCTTTGTAAGCTCCCCAAGATTTATAATGGTGACTAGATTATTGGAATATTGTATTAACATTATAGTTATTATGGACTTTTGATATCTTGCATTCCAATGTTTGCTTTTTTAATTTCATTGATGTATGAAGTTAAATTTAATAAAAATATTAATTTAAAAGGAAAGAAACTTGGGAGGGGAAAATGAGATGTTTTCCACTGAAAAGCACTGGAATACGAGAACTTTTAGTTGAGAGATTGTAGAAAAATTACAAGTATTTTTTTTAAACTAAATAAGAGGAAGAAGAAGGAGAGCTATCAGCTGTGTGGTATAAAATGAGAATATACATTAGGAAACAAAAGTGAGCTGGAAAATGAGATGTAAAAAGGAGGGAAAATGGCAAACAGACTAAAAGGCAAGACCTGTATCCAAAGAGCAATTATCGTGTAGCAGAACACAGACCAAATTGCCTGTTTATTTATTTAGAAATTTTATATACCATCATTCCATGTATAGATCTCAGTGGTTACAAAGTGACATTCAACAAACAAACAAAGATTGGTTACAGAGGTGCTATTCATAGGCAGGCATTAATATTTATCAAGTGAAAATTTTCTAGTACATATTAAAATTGATCTAGTACATAAGGCAAATAGTCCGGATATTAAAATGAAATGATAATTTTCACGTCTTAGTGAGTTTTTTTTTGAGAATCTTGCATTCTCTTGTTTGATTTGTTCCTCATGATTCGATTATTATCTTTTGTCCTTCTTGTTTTGTGGTTCTGTTTATTTTGATGTTTCTAAGTTAAACCATAAGCGTTTTTGATTAGCCATGTTTTTACTTCACGTTTAAATTTCTATCTGGTAAAATACATAGTGCCTCAGGCAGAGAATTGCAGAGCTTTGGACCCGCTATGGAAAACACTCAATCTCTTGTTTGCATCAGATGTGTGCACCGTATTGTGGGAATAGACAATAGCCCATTATTTTGAGATCTTAGTATTCGCTGAGGTTTGTAAGGTTGTAGTATCAATCCTAATAAGCTGATGTTATTGGAGTGAATGATGTTGAATATTACCATTAATATATTATAGCAGATTCTGGATTGTACTGGTAGCCAATGCAATGACATCAGTGAGGGTGTTATGTGATCATATTTCCATATTTCCAGTGGGAGCACTGAGAGGAGAGGATCACCTTGCTGGAAGATGAAAGGAATCAGTAAGTTTTGCTTGGGATTTTTTTTTTTTTAAAGTATTTCTGTCTTTGCTACACACAAGACGTTACACAGCAAAGTAGAACTGGTGAAGGTTATAAGAACGCATCTATCCCCTGAGGCAGGGTTCTAGCTCGAAACATGGCACATGTTGGGACTAATGGGATTTGTTTCACCAGATACTTCATGGAATATTTGAACAAAAAAAAAAGTAAAAAAGATAAGTGGTTGCTTAATTTATTTTTATTTGCATAAAAAATATAAAAAACTACAACTTGAACCTTAGGAGCGATGATTATTAATAAAGCAATGAAGGTCTACAGTACCAGTAGTGCTTAGTATGCTGGTCCTTTCTCACACTTTCAATACCACCAATAATATTTAAGTGAATTTTTGTTTATCTGTGCTATAACAAACTCTCTTGTGACATATATTTTACACTGCAAAGCAGTACAGACATGTCTAGACAAATAAGGGAAGGTACTGCATACTGTTTCAGTGTAAAGGAATAGAGTTTAAGTCAATCAGTTAAAGACCTACCTCTTCAAACTGGCTTTCCCTTAATTTCCCTCCGGCCTTTAGTGCTCCTGTGGTTCACTTCACTCTTACTATGTAACTACCTTGCTTATTTAGTTCTTGTTAAGACTCCCCGAGTAGAATGACACAGATGAATCGTCCTGCCTTGTGCTAACTGACTTAACAGCCACCTTTGATATTGTAGACCATACCCTGTTATGCCATCAGATGAGAAACATAGGGATCGACGGTATGGTTCTCAGATGGTTTCACTTCCTTTGTATTCCAAGTCAAACTAGGCAACCATATATCTGTGATACAGGTGTTCCTCAAGGCTCAGCCCTCTCATTAATACTATTCAATATTTACATGCTCCCACTGTGTAAATTATTGATGAATCTAGGAATAACTTTCTTCTTGAATGCTGATGACTTACAGTTTTACATCCCACTCTCCCGATCATTTGAAAACCCAGCTTCAATACTCGCTACCTATATGAAAGCAATATAATAAGAATTATCGTAACTTAAACTGACATTAAACCCTAAAAAGACTGAAATCATTTGGCTGAGTAGAAACTTATCGACAGTTAAACAACCTGCCCTAGACCTTGGTAATTTTCAAATTAGTCCCTGAAATCAAGTACAGGATTTAGCTGTACAGCTAGATGAGAACCTCACAATGAAAATGCACATCAATAAATTAATCAAGACAGGTTATGCCAAGTTTTGTATATTGCATCAGTTGAAACCTTTATTAAATTTTGCAGACTTCCGTACTGGATTGCAAACTTTAATCTTCTCAAACCTTCTCAAAACTATAACTCCTTACTATTGGGTCTTCCAGCAAGTCACTTAAAACCACTACAAATATTACAAAATACTGTAGCAAGACTTTTATTAGGATCTAAGAACATAAGAACATGCCATACCGGGTCAGACCAAGGGTCCATCAAGCCCAGCATTCGGTCTCCAACAGTGGCCAATCCAGGCCATAAGAACCTGGCAAGTACCCAAAAACTAAGTCTATCCCATGTTACTGTTGCTAGTAATAGCAGTGGCTATTTTCTAAGTCAACTTAATTAATAGCAGGTAATGGACTTCTCCTCCAAGAACTTATCCAATCCTTTTTTAAACCCAGCTATACTAACTGCACTAACCACATCCTCTGACAATAAATTCCAGAATTTAATTGTGCGTTGAGTGAAAAAGAACTTTCTCCGATTAGTGTTAATGTGCCACATGCTAACTTCATGGAGTGCCCCTTAGTCCTTCTATTATCCGAAAAAGTAAATAACTGATTCACATGATTTTAAACACCTCTATCATATCCCCCCTCAGCCGTCTCTTCTCCAAGCTGAACAGACCTAACGTCTTTAGTCTTTCCTCATGGGGGAGCTGTTCCATTTCCTTTACCATTTTGGTCGCCCTTCTCTGAACCTTCTCCATTGCAACTATATCTTTTATGAGATGCGGCAACCAGAATTGTACACAGTATTCAAGGTGCGATCTCACCATGGAGCGATACAGAGGCATTATGACATTTTCCGTTTTATTCACCATTCCCTTTCTAATAATTCCCAACATTCTGTTTGCTTTTTTGACTGCCCCAGCACACTGAACCGATGATTTCAATGTATTATCCACTTTGACGCCTAGATCTCTTTCTTGGGTGGTAGTTCATAATATGGAACCTAACATCGTGTAATTATAACATGGGTTATTTTTCGCTATATGCATCACCTTGTACTTATCCACATTAAATTTCATCTGCCATTTGGATGCCCAATTTTCCAGTCTCACAAAGTCTTCCTGCAATTTATCACAATCTGCTTGTGATTTAGCTACTCTGAATAATTTTGTATCATCTCAAAATTTGATTACCTCATTCGTCGTATTTCTTTCCAGGTCATTTATAAATATATTGAAAAGTATGGGTCCCAATAAAGATCCCTGAGGCACTCCACTGCCCATTCCCTTCCACTGAGAAAATTGTCCAATTAATACTACTCTCTGTTTCCTGTCTTTTAGCCAGTTTTTTAATCCACGAAAGGACATCACCACCTATCCCATGCCTTTTTACTTTTCCTAGAAGCCTCTCATGAGAAACTTTGTCAAACGCCTTCTGAAAATCCAAGTACACTACATCTACTGGTTCACCTTTATCCATATGTTTATTAACTCCTTCAAAAAAGGGAAGCAGATTTGTGAGGCAAGACTTGCCTTGGGTAAAGCCATGCTGACTTTGCTCCATTAAACCATGTCTTTCTATATGTTCTGTGATTTTGATATTTAGAACACTATTCACTATTTTCCTGGCACTGAAGTCAGGCTAACTCGTCTGTTGTTTCCCGGATCACCCCGGAGCCCTTTTTAAATATTGGGGTTACATTAGCCACCCTCCAGTCTTCAGGTACAATGGATGATTTTAATGATAGGTTGCAAATTTTTACTAATAGATCTGAAATTTCATTTTTGAGTTCTTTCAGAACCTTGAAGTGTATACCATCTGGTCCAGGTGATTTACTACTCTTCAGTTTGTCAGTCTGGCCTACTACATCTTCCAGGTTCACCGTGATTTGGTTCAGTTCATCTGAATCGTCATTCTTGAAAGCCGTCTCTGGAATAGGTTTCTTACCAACATCCTCATCCGTAAACACCGGAGGAAAAAATTAATTTAGTCATTCCGTGATGGCCTAATCTTCTCCTCCGTAGGGCCTCTATTCCGGGGAATCACGCGCCGGCACTTGGCCGGCACGCGCAATCTACGCCTGCCCAGAGGCAGGCGCAACTTGCATAACAAAGGTATGGGGGGTTTAGATAGGGCTGGGGGGGGGGGGGGGGGGCGGAAGGAAAATTCCCTCTGAGGCCGCTTCGATTTCAGAGCGGCCTCGGAGGGAACAGGGAAAGACATTGGGGCTCCCCTAGGCTCAGAGCACGCAAGGTGCACAAGTGTGCACCCCCTTGCATGCGCTGACCCTGGATTTTATAACATACGTGTGGCTGCACGCGCATGTTATAAAATCGTGCATAGATTTGTGCGTGCCAGGTTGCGAGCACAAATGTACGCCCGTGCGTAGGTAGTAAAATCTAGCCCTAAGCTTTTTTCTAACTTTTGGCTTTCTTTTGATAAAAACACATAAACTCTAAGGGGTAGATTTTAAAACGTGCGCACACACGTCCATGTGTGCACACTTCCCGGCATGCACACATTGACGCGCCAATTTTATATAACATGCGTGTGCTGGTACGTGCATGTTATAAAATCCATGGGCCGCACACACATGCATGGTGGATTTTATAATCTGCACCCACATGTGCAGGCAGCACATACAGGGGGGCCAAATTTTTTAAGAGTACATGCGGCAAGTTCCCTCCAGTTAAGGAGCCGACTGGAGGGAACTTCCCTACCCCCCTACCTAACCTTCCTTCCCTTTCCCCTCTCCACACTGACCCCTAACCCCTACCTAGCTACCCCAAATTTTTTTACTTACTGCTCCTTGGGAGCAAAAACAATTTACACGCGCTGTCCGGCTGCCGGCGCGCAGTTCCCAGAGACAGCATACAATGCCGCTGTCCTGGCCCGCCCCTCCCCGCCCCACCCCTTTGAAAAGGCCCGGCAGTTGTGCGCGTAAAGGGGTTTATGCGCGTGGCCAGGCTTCTTTGGAAATTAGCCCGGCGCGCGCAAGGCCCGGCCAAATGCGTAAACCCCTGAAAATCTACCTGTAAGCTTTTTCCTACCTTTTGGCTTTCTTTTTATAAAACACACACACACACTAAAGAATATACCCCAGTAGTTTACTGCTCCCCAAAATGTTTTACATTCTAAAATTTCCCAAAGCAATACTTACCGATTCTCTTAGCCATCAGTAAGATGATCCTCTCCGCTGAGTGGTCCCTCATCTTTCTTTCTTTTCTTGAGATATTTTGTTATTCATTTTTTGTATTAGTGTTACTAATGTCTGATATTTTGTATATTCTAGTTTTTATTATTGTATTACTTATATATTATTGTTTTTGAATTTTGCCTCGAGCAAGTTTTCTTGGTAAGGTAAATCATAAATTCAACTAAATAATTTACCAAGGCATATTGTGACGACTCTTATTTGAAGCAACATATTTTCATGGCACTAGGTCAAAGCCATAGCAAAGTTTTCTTCTTTCTCTAGACCAGTGCTTTATACAGATTGCAATCATTTCCATGCTGGGCTCACTGGATCTTTCCTAGTCTAAAAAAAAAAGTGACTATCCCAGAGTAATTTGAAGTGTCTGTCTGATATAGGGGGAAGGAACTACCGCAGTCCATGTGATTTGCTTCTACTAATTCACAGGCCTCTCTGATTTCTCTAGTGTGGCAGGTGTCTATAAGGGACCATGGACAGATCCCCATTGGTCCTCAGTGAAGGTGCCTGGCCTGACTTTAGGGTGTCTGTGGCACATTTTGGTGGCCAAAGCTGTATTTATGATGAGTTCAAACTATACTGCGTTAGCACTCAGGCCATAGGCTTCTCGCCAGCAGGTCATGCAGGAGGAAGGAGAAAGAATTACGGGGAAAAAGAAATGAAAAGAAATAAAAGCCTGTTTTGAAGAGTGTCACCTTAGCAGAGAGTATTTTGTACTTTAATAATGAGAACTCTTCTCCTGCCAGGAAATGCATACAGTAGGCACAAAGCTTCTCGGACTTTCATCGTGACCTGATACGTTCCCTTCTGTTCCATTTGGTGACCCTTTACCTTGGAGGTATTGTATATAAGAGGTCTCATGTAAGCCCCTGACCTGCAGGACCTGGGACTATATTCTGATGCACAAAGTGATCTCCTCCATCTCTTAAGATCCCTGCCTGTCTGAACATGAGCTGCTTGTGAGATAGCTGCAAGATGTGCAGGAAGTCAAGATTCTCAGTTTTGCCATGGCCAGAGAAAAGCTGTGAGAAGTTTTTATTTCTAAAACAAAATAAATTCATACAGTCCTTTATTATATTTTATTTTACCTCCATGTCTTTTAGCTGCTGAAGCAATTATGATGGTGAGTAATGCAGTGCTGAGATAAAGAAAGCAAGGTCACAACCTTCATCAGTGGGAACGCTGCAATTAAAATAAATACAGTTCTTGTGTTCCCATTTCAGATAATTAAAAGCCTCAACCCCGTGACACAGAAATCCAGAGTTCACACACATCGCACATATCAAAAAGAAAATACAAATCGCCATCTTAATGTGAGTTATAGAAAGAGCCTTAAAGAAATAAATATGTACTAATCTAATCTTGTCAATGGACAGAATAATTACCTTAATAAGACACATCATCTTGATTCACAAACTCTTGTTTTGTAAAACATAACTTAATGCAGAACAAAAAAAAAAAATAAAATCTAGCCACAAAATAATTATAACTTTAAAACAAGAGCACGACTCATTTTTAAGATAATGTTAATTTACCCTTGTTCGATGTGAGCCGATGTGATATGACGGGCGTCATGAATGTCGGTATAGAAAATAAATAAATAAATAAATATTCATTATATAAATAAACATTTTAAAATGAATAGAGCTGGTTATGTTGATAACCTAATAGATACATTTATTTTTAATGCCTTAGAACTTATGAACAGCATTTTAAATTATTTACACTATCCTTCATATGGCTTGTTTACATTACAAGCGTTTTGCTTCCAAAACTACAAATCATTTCAAAAGGTTATAATGACTCCCAATTTCAACAAAGTTTTGTTCATTATATAATATTTTTTCATCATGAAAACATTTGAATTATGATATAAAATATGAATATTTCTAAAATGCCAGTATTTAATGTGTATATAGTGGCTAAAATTAAAATATTTAAACATTGGAGATTGGGATTTATATACATTGGAAAAAAATATATACCATAGTTCAAGAAAATGCATCTTATTTTCACTCAAGATTTTAGCCAATGTTATTTACTAATGTGAAGAAAAAACATAAAATGAATTATCAGTCCGGTTATAATTCTTGATGTAAATGCTTGCTTATGATTGGAAAGAATCCATTTCCTTTGGTTGAACATGAAAGGGATAAGATTATTATTTCTATTTTCAGATGGAGATAAGGTACTTGGTTTCGATGGTTAGAAGGGTTCTGTGTCCATTTCGCTGGTTATTAGATTTCTGTTTTTCAGTACTTAGTACAGAAATAGCTTTACCTTTCTTCGAACAGATACACAATTAAACATGTTGTCTTTTTTTGTTTGAATGAACAGGATTTCTTCTTCAGCTGCATTCGTTTGCAAATGAAATGATCTTATTGTTTCTTCTGGTATTTCTCATTGGTTTCCCAGACTTATTGGAACTTTCCGGATGGTGCTACAGAAGGTTGTGGAAGAGGCCCAGTTGGAAGTGACAGATACCTTGATAGATGACAACAACTCTGCCATTCGGGTTTGTGTTTTTCTTTATATTTATTTACATTTTGCATCATTAGAGATGGACTGAGTGATTCATAGAGCATAGAAAAATCAGCCAGCTCTTCAAACATGATAAAATAAGATTTATTGTAATCAAAGCATATTTACCAATGTTTTAGTCCTATAAATGAACTGTCATCATGATCCACCATTTAATAGGTCACAATTTGTTATTTGTTTCAAATTGACATGATGATCACTGACTCTAAATCTCAATCTAGAGAGAAAGCTGGTTTTGTTCAAACTCTAGAAAGTTAAGATTGCATTTTGGGAATTAGAACATAAGAAATGTCATACTGGGACAGAGTAATTGTCTAGCATCCTGCTTCCAACAGTGGACAAGCCAAGTCACAAGTACCCAGCAGGATCCCAAAGAATAGGTCAAATCCTTTTTTCTCATGACCAGGGATAAGCAGTGGTTTTCCCACTGGTTTATGAACATTTCCTCCAGGAAACCTAACTTGTATAGGATTTGCAACTTCCTTTCCCAGTAGAGGTTTGAGCCTCTGCCACCAAGGTCCACATGTGCAAGTCAAAGGGCTTGTCTGGGATTTAAACCCAGGATCTCTCACAGCCAAAGCAAGAATCATACCCCAGACCAATGATCTATTCAAAGAGAGGTAGATTTTAAAAGTGTTGCCCGTGCAAAAATGGCGAAATAAGTGCTTATGCGAGCCATGTGTGAGCACCACAATTTTTGAGAATCCTAGAAGTACATGCGTACATACCCATGCCCACGACAAGAATAAGGGGGTGGGGCATGGGCGTTCCGGGGTGGGCCTAAGACTTACGCGTGCAACTCAGAATTTTAAAAAAGCTGACCATGGCGCGCGTCCGTGTGTTATCCGCGTAACAGTACTTCAGGTCCTGATGAGGAGCAAGTCTAGAGATCTCAAGTTTTAGGGCTTTCAGCACAGCATGAAGGTTCAGGGTCAAGTGGGGGGCTTGCAGGATGAAGAACCAGAGGGATCTTGAAGACCTCAGTATCAACCGGACAAACTGATGAACTAATTGAAAAAACTGATTTTTCCCTTGCGCAAGCATGTTTTAAAATCCGCCTGCATACACATGTAAAAGCCACGAAAGCCCTAGCGGAAATGCACATGGGACATTTACATGAGCCGCTTAAGATAATGCACACATATACACGCGGCAGGGGAATTTTAAATGATACGTGCATACTTGCACGCATGATATAAAATTGCGGTGTATCTCTTCTCATGCACCGATTCGCGCGTTTATGGGTGCACGTGCGTTCCTTTTAAAATTAGCCAGACAGGTTTTAAATACTTGTTGAATGAATAATAGATTAATGGGCTTATTACCAGTAGGTGATGTACCAATGTCATGAAAACAATAGTAAACAGGTAAAAGTGAATCAGTGATATCCAAGGTCTGTTTGATGTCTGTAGCACATAGGTCCAATGTTGTCCATATGTGTGCATATGGAAAACACATTAATAAACTATTACATTTAGAAAACAACTACATGTGTGTTAAGACTTCATGCAGAGAATTTTAGTATTTGTCAGGGTTCTGTAATCTTCTGATATATCTAGATAATAGTAGGGAAGTTAGTGTTTTGTGCAAATGGACTGATAGGACATATGCCATTGTGCTACTTACACAATGATAAGAAGATAAGAATTGCCATACTAGGTCAGACCAAGGGTCCATCAAGCCCAATATCTTGTTTTTAACAGTGGCCAGTCCAGGTTACAAGTATCTGGCAAGATCCCAAACAATAGATAGATCCCATGCTGCTAATGCCTAGGGATAAATAGGGTTTTTTTCCAAGTTTATCTGGTTAATAATAGTATGGTAGACCAAACAGTGTTTCTCTGGCTGGAGGCACAAAGCCACGCTGACTCCAGCCTTTTCAAAACACTTTTATCTTTATTTTACAGCTTCAACAAATAGACATTAGTAGACTGTCTTTAGCTCAGGACAGGGTATTCTTAATTCTCATAGCTTCTTTAGAACTTCAAAGTTTAGACAGTGATATTCTACAGGAACTGCCTACCTCCTGGATATCTGGGCCTGGTCTGACTCTCCCTTCTGGGTCCCAACTCTTATTCCTCCCTTACTGAGCCCCTCCCATAGAGCTCTTTCTCTCTCAAGGGGAATTAAGGTGGACCAGGCATCTAGCCTGGTCCTGCACACAGTAGGTCCAATAGTTTTCACCCCCATCTACTAGGGTTACCCTAGATAGCACTATGGACACCACTCAGTGTGGGCTATTTTTTCCTATATTCATCACTTTGCACTTGTCCACATTAAATTTCATCTGCCATTTTGATGCCCAATCTCCCAGTCTCACAAGATCTTCCTGTAATTTCCCACAATCTGTGTTACGGGACCGGGCCGTGCTCCGGTCCCTCCTCCTACCTCTGGGTCGGCCCGGCCCATTCGGAGCACTCCTAAGCCGCGTGGGCCTCATCCTCCGCCTGCCATGACTCTCCCTCCAGTAGGGAGAATGCCGCCGACCCAACGCGCTGGGCCCCACCCCCTAGGCGCGCGTGCGCGGGGGCTCGACCGTTAAAGGGGCCAGCGCGAGAAAATCGTAGGAGGGCCTCCGGGTGACGTCACACGCTGCAGGGTATTTAAACCCTGCAGCTCCATCAGCCCTTTGCCTTGCAACGAGGTTCCTCAGGTTTTCCTGACTGCTAGTTGCTGCGACTCTTGGATTGCTTCTATCCTCGACCTGGCTTGCTTCCTGAACTTGTCTCTGCTTCTGCCCCTTGGTTTTGGTATCGACGTCTGACTTCTGGTTCCTGACCTGGCTCCGTTCCACGACTTCATCTTCAACTTCTGTTCCTGGCTTGGTATTGACTTCTGACCTTCTGGCTCCTGACCCGGCTTAGCTCCTGGACTCCGACTTTGGCTTCTTCCTCACCTCTCGTATCCGGTACTTGCTGTCCCAGAGGATTCTCCTAAGTCCCAGCGGCTTGGGCTCTCACGGGATCCTCCCGGGGGAGCCGCGGGCTTCCGAGAGTGAAGACTCTTCATCTACCTGGGTCCAGTCCTTGTCCATCTCCTCAATCGCTGCCTGGGTCCTTAGTCACATAGGACTCCACCACTTTCTGTTGTGGTCCCTGTCTGTAGCATCCAGACCCAAGACGTCCATTTGTCGTCAAAGTTGACACCTCTGCAATTGGTGCATGAGCTGTCTTGAGCCAGTTTTCTCCCAAGGGTAAATTGATACCTTGTTCATTCTACTCACACAAGTTTTCTCCTACAGAACAACGCTATACTGTTGGTGACCTAGAATTTCTTGCCGTCAAGTTGGCACACCAAGAGTGGCGCCCCTGGCTGGAAGGGGCGCAACACAAGTTTACTATCTTTACTGACCATAAGAACCTTGAGCACCTTAAAAAAGCTCAGCTCCTGAATCCTCGACAAGCCCAATGGGCGCTCTTTTTTGAACAGTTCAACTTAGTTTTATGTTTTCGCCCAAGTTCCAAGAACCTCCATGGTGATGCTCTGTCAAGGTCATTTGAACCTGACGACATTCCTGATGTCCCTAGTTACATTATAGATCCTGCTTGCATATCCCTTGCTGTGACCACTACAGTTCCTACTGGGAAAACCATCGTTCCACGTAGATTACATGAACGAGTTCTGAAATGGGCTCATGATTCCAAGTTGGCAGGACACCCGGGTCGTGCCAGGACCCTAGAGATGTTACGGAGACATTATTGGTGGCCCAATATAGTGCAAGATTCCAGAAACTATGTGGATTCATGTCCCTTATGCGCCCACAGAAGCTGCCTACCGGAAGGCCTTGGGGCCTACTCCAACCCTTCCAGCACCTACCGAGCCCTGGTCCAGCATTTCAGTGGACTTTATCACAGACCTGTCTCCGTCCAAGAACAATACCGTAATCTGGGTCATCATCGACCATTTTTCAAAGATGGGTCACTTTATTCCCTTGCCGGGCCTTCCATCGCCCCCCGAGTTAGCCAAGTTGTTTTTAAAACACATTTTTCGTCACCATGGACTCCCAAAAGAGATTATATATGACTAAGGACCACAGTTCGCTGCCAGGTTCTGGCGCTCCTTAGTAAAAAGTTTAACATTGCCCCGAGTTTCAAGTCGGCCTATCACCCACAGGCCAACGGTCAAGCTGAAAGGACCAATTGGACCTTAAAGCCATTCCTTCGCTCCTACATGAATGATCAGCAGGACAACTGGTCTGATCTATTACCCTGGGCTGAGCTGTCACACAATACCCACATTGCTGCGGCTACTGATGTATCTCCATTCTCCGTGGCTGCCTCTTCCATTTCCTCTGACTGTTCCTTCTCCAGCGGCACAATCCATGGCCCACACTATTCGTCCAGTGTGGAATCAAGTTAAAGAACGTCTGTCCCAGGCCGCTGAACGTTCCAAGTGTGCTTATGATGCCCATACACGTTCCGCTCCACTTTTCCGTCCTGGCCAGAAGGTGTAGCTGAGGACTCGACACATAAGACTGAGACTTCCCTCTCATCACTTAGCTCCTAAGTATATTGGCCCATTTCTGGTGATTTGAAGAGTGGGAGCAGTATCATATCAGCTCCAGCTACCTCGTGCCATGGGTATCCATAACACATTTCATGTTTCGCTGTTGAAGCCTTTGGTCCTTTCCTGGCCCTCACGTAGAGTTCCCTCTCCACCACGGGTCTCTACTGAACCAGATACATCTCTTCAGGTAAGAGAGGTCCTCGACATCTGGCATCATCGAGGGAAATGGGAGTACCTCTAGCCTGGGAGGGTTATGGGGCTGAGGAGAACTTGTGGGAAACTTCCCACAACATCCTTGATAAGGATCTCCTGAAGACCTTTTATAGGACTCACCCTGACAAGCCACGGCTGTGTAGAGGGAGGCCTAGAAGGAGAGGTACTGTTGCATGCCCCATCCACGTCCGGCCCGCGTACGGGCCTGCTCACCTTTCTGGCTCTTCTGCAGGTCCCGGGTTGGCCTCCCCAGCAGCAGCCCCGTCCTCCTCCAGGCCTCGGCATCCCGCGGCGGTGGTCGCCGGGTCTTCCACTGCGCATCAGGCCTCACGCTGGAGTTCGGCGTCTTCTGTGGTGTTGGCCACAACCCTACACATGCGCACAGGCGCGCGTGGACCGCCTGGCCTCTTGTAGCACCAGGGGCGGGTCCTAGCTCCACAGCGTGCCCTGATTGAAGGAGCTACTTAAGGAAGTTTCTGCCTGCACTTCCTTGCCTTGGCAATCGGGTCGACATTGTATTTTGTGCTAGATTGTCACTGCGTTCTAAGCCTTGTTCCAGTTTCGTTCCAGCCTTGTTCCTGCATCCTTTTCCAGTGTCCTTCTGTTCCAGTGTTCATCTGCCGTCTCCCCAGGTAGTACCCTCAGACTGTCTCTCTGGTACTGACCTTGGCTTGTTCCTTGACTACGCTACCTGCTGCCTGCCTTCTAACCTCGGCCTGCCTGTGACCTCGTCTGACCTCCGGAACCTGACCTCTGCCTGATTGACCACGTCCTGATTCTGGCTCTGTCCCTTGCCTTGTCATCGCCTACGCTGTTCTGGTCTGCCTTGCTCCATCTGATCTCCAGCCTTGAACCCGACCATGCCAATCTACCATCTCTCCAGGAGACCCTGCGAGGCCCACTAAGTCCAAGCGGCCCGGGTCCCTACGGGATGCACCTGGGGAGACTGCGGGCTTCCAGTGGTGAAGGTCATCCTAGCCTCTGTCTCCTCCAGTGCTCTGCCCCCTGGGGGCAGGTGCTTCCTGGTCCCTACCAGGGAGCCGTTCTCCACTGCTCCAGGACAAGGGTCCACTCCCAGAATGGCCTCAGATTCATGAATGGAATACAGCAGGGGTTCCATTGATAATAAAAACAATAATGGTTAAAGAGGGCAGCCTTGTTGTGTACCCCTAGTTAATGTAAACTCATGAGATCTTTTGCCATTTGCTTGATCAACAGCTTTAGGGTAAATGAATGATCTTGAGATAATTTTTTTGGCATTTCTAGCCTTTCGAAAGCAAAAAAAAAGGGTAACTATTCCACACAATCAAAAGCTTTTTTGACATCAGATCTAACCATCAAAGATTTAATATCCAAATTAACTGACTGCTCTGTAGTAACCATCATGAGACGCAGATTGGTAACAGAAAAATGATGATGCACAAATCCCATCTACATTTCTGATGCTATAGCTAATAAGAACAAAATCAGCCTATCTGCGTATATCTTTTCCAATAGCTTTATGCCAAAGTTCAGTAAAGAAATGGGATAGTAAGAGGCTGGCAGTAAAAGGTCCTTTCCCAGTTTTGGAAGCATAGTTATAAATGCTACATTGGGAGACATAGGGAAATGACTTGTATTTATGAGAGCCAGATAGTAAGAAGATAGTGGATCCACGAATCTATTGAGTAAAATGCAAAAAAAATCCACACTATACCAATTAGGGATGTGAATCGTTTTTTTGACGATTTAAATTATCGTCCGATAATTTTAAAATCGTCATTAATCGGTAAGGGACTCGATACAATAGGAATTCCCTCGATGTATCGTGAAAAATTGTTAAATCGAGTACGGGAATTATTTGGGGGGAGGGCGGGAAAACCGGCACACCAAAACAACCCCTAAACCCACCCCGACCCTTTAAAACCAATCCTTTACCCTCCCCCACCCTCCCGAACCCCCCCAAAATGTTAAATTACCTGGTGGTCCAGTGGGGGGGGGGGTGTCCCGGGGCGATCTCCCGCTCTCGGGCCATCGGCGCCATTTTGGCTACCACTGATAAAAATGGCTCCGATGGCCCGAAAAAAAAACCCACCCCGACCCTTTACAAATTACCCCTTTGCTTCTCCCACCCTCCCAACCCCCCCAAAAACCTTTTACATGTACCTGGTGGTCTAGCGGGGGGTCCGGGAGCCATCCCTTCAATCATACCCTCGGTGCAGGTGCTGGACTTGTTTCAAAATGGCGCCGATCGCCTTTGCCCTCACTATGTCACAGGGAGCGACGGTCGCTCCCTGTGACAAAGTGAGGGCAAAGGCAATCGACTGGCCCGAGAGCGGGAGATCGCGCCGGGACACCCCCCCCCCCCCCCCACTGGACCACCAGGTAATTTAACATTTTGGGGGGGGTTCGGGAGGGTGGGAGAGCAAAGGGGTCATTTGTAAAGGGTCGGGGTGGGTTTTTTTTTATCTGCTCAGGCCTCACTAAAAAATTAACGATGTGAATTGGAATCGGAACCGATTCCAATTCACATCTCTAACGATCCGATTTTTTTCTCCCTCCATCCGAACCTGATCGTTAAAACGATCGGGCACATGATTCACATCTCTAATACCAATTGGGGCTGGAGCTTTCAAAGTCCAGCCTTTTGAATGCCAATGCCAAGAGAGCCTTCTTGCTTAGAAAGAGGAACATTTAACATATCTAATTGCTCTAAAGAAAGCCTAGAGAGTTGGATTTTTTCCAAGAAATGTCAAGCTTGGTCTAAGTAACCCTGTGGGAGATATACAGGTTTATATTTAAAAAAATTTTAATATTTGAAGGATATTGTGATTTCTGTTAGACATATCTCCCCATTCAGTCCTCAAAGCTGTTATGATCCTTACTATTCCGAACCAAGTTCACTAACAATTTACTGGATTTTTCTCTAGGTTGAAACATCTTATATGTAAAATAAAAGAGGTTCTTCTTAGCCCATTGAAGCAACAAAGAGTTAACTGGTACTTGTGCTGCCATATATTTCTCCCTTTTTTCTTTAATTTTCCTCCTGGTTACATTTATTTATTTATTTATTTAGTTCTTTATTTTAGACATTTGATATACCATCATTCCGTATGCAGATCACAACAGTTTACAAATGTGACATTCATACAATAGATCAACATAACAGGGGTCTGATACAAATTGACTAAAGGTTTGGGACATTAGGCTAGTAGTCTAGTTATTCTATTTTAACAATTTTTACGTGATCGTCAGTAGGTTGTCTTAAGATCTTTATAATATCTCCTTCCTTATTATCTTTGTCCTTGTTATTGTAGCCTCTGCATTCTGATGTTTTTAGGTAAGGATATAAGCATTTTTTAATAGCTAGGTTTTCAGCTCGTGTTTGAATCTTTTTCTTTCTGGTATCATATGTAACATCTCAGGCAGAGAATTCCACAGTTTTGGGCCTGCTAGGAAAATACACGAGCTCTTATTTGCATTAGATGTGTCCTCCATATTGTAGGCACATTCAACAGTCTTTTGTTTTATGATCTTAGTGTTCATTCCGGTGCGTATGGTTATAATGTCAGGCCTATCATTCCAGGGTTATCAGTGTGCTGATTTTAATTATTAATATTAATACTTTATAATAGATTCGTGATTGTACTGGTAGCCAGTGCAGTGATATCAGCAAGAGTGTAATGTAATCACATTTCCTTGTTCCTAATAAAACTCTTGCTGAGGCATTTTGTAAAAACTGTAATGGTTTAAATAGACTTGTATGAAGGCCAAGTAATAGGGAGTTGCAGAAGTCTAAGTTTGAAAAAATTAGTGTTTGTAGAACATTACGGAAGTCTAAGAAAGTTAATAATGGTTTCAACCGATGTAATATGCGCAGCTTGGCGTAGCTTATTTTAATTTATTTATGTGCTGTTTCATTGTTAGGTTTTCATCTACATGGATACCTAAGTCTCGCACTTAATCTGAGGGGGTAATGTGAAAATTACCCAGGTATAGAGGTGGGGGTTTACTA
Organism: Rhinatrema bivittatum; assembly: GCF_901001135.1. Classification (NCBI taxonomy): domain Eukaryota; kingdom Metazoa; phylum Chordata; class Amphibia; order Gymnophiona; family Rhinatrematidae; genus Rhinatrema; species Rhinatrema bivittatum. The sequence continues at coordinate 522,860,580 of NC_042617.1, forward strand.
TATTAGAATTTCTTCTTAACCAGATGATTTCAGTTTTTTTAGTGTTTAATGTTAGTTTAAGTTTAGATAGTTCTTGTTGTATTGCTTTCATGTATGTTGATAGTGTCGATGCCGTTTTTTCAAATGATTTTGTGATTGGTATGTAGAACAATACATCATCAGCATATAAGAAGAAGTTAATTCCTAAATCAGCCAGTAATGTACATAGGGGGAGCATACAAATATTGAATAGTGTTGCCGAAAGCGCTGAACCTTGAGGAACACCTGTATCAGTATGAAAGGTATCAGATATGTGGTTGCCCAGTTTGACTTGGAATGTCCTATTAAATAGAAAAGATGAGAACCATTTGAGAACACTGCCGTCAATTCCAATTTTTCTCAGATGATGGCATAACAGGGTGTTGTCCACAGTGTTGAAGGCTGCTGTAAAATCAATTAGTACCAGGAAATAAGATTCGTCATCATCAAAACACGTAGGCCAAAGTCCATTACTGAGATGAGTAAAGTCTCAGTTGAGTGATTTTTTCTGAATCCAAATTAGTTTGGGTATTGAATAGCATGGTTATGCAGTTGGTTTACCATTTGGAATAACATTGCCTTTTCAAGAACTTTTGATAGAAAAGACAAATTGGATATTGGACGATAGTTATCCCAATTGTCTTTTCTACCAGTTTGTTTTATAGGATTGGTTTAATCACTGCTTGTTTTGCCCCAACTGGAACCAGTCCTTTTGAGAGTGAATGATTGATTATGGTTGCGATTGTCCGAGAGATTACGCTATGCACTTGTTTCAAGGAAATAGCTGGGATTGGGTCACACAGGAAATGATTTGACTAATTTCAAATTTAAATATTCTGTCAAATGTTGTCCATTTAGTTTGACCATGTGTTTCTTCAGGTTCTTATGTTGGTGAGCAGGTGGTGAATTGCATTTTCAGCTTATTGATTTTATCTAAGAAAGAAGAGGCATATTCCTTGCAAGCGTGATTTGTCATTGTTGCTCGTGATGGAGGATGATGGATCCTTTAGTAAGTTTTTAACAACTTCAAAAAGCAATTTGGAGTTAAATATTACCCCGTGAATCTGTTTAGCATAGTAGTCTTTTTTTGTTTTATTAATTAGTTCACAATATTTTTGTTGCGTGTGCTGGCTGCGGCAGGCCCATGGCCAGATCCTCTTACCCTCTGCTGCCTAATCCAGCGTCTGAACCATCCCCGGTGCTCCTGGTTCTGCTACTGACTCTTGTGTTCCATGGCGGGCCTCTCCGCGTGGTCCGCAGAGAGACGCCGCCATCCAGCACCGCGCCCCTCCCTAGGCGCACGCACGCACGTCTCTGCTTCCTTTAAAGGGCCCGCGGCGGGAACTTGCCTGCGGCCCCAGATGACGACATCGCTGAAGCTCCAGTATATAAGGCCGGGCTCAGCTCCTGTTAGTCGCCTTTGCAACAGGTCTCCACACTGGTCGTGTATTTCGTTGCCTCCTGGTGTTTCCTTCGTGTTCATGGTTCCTGATCCCTGCGAGTTCCTGTTCTTGGTCTGTTGTCTTCGTTCCTGTGTTCCTGCTACTTGGCTTTCCTTACGGACTGATCTCCTGGACCCGACCACTGCTTTGCCTGACTAAGCTACTGATCTTCTCCTGGACCCGACCACTGCCTTGCCTGACTATGCTACTGATTTTCTCCTGGACCCGACCACTGCCTTGCTTGAGTACGCTACTGATCATCTCCTAGTCCAGACCTCTGCTTCACCTGACCACGCTTCTGATCTTCTCCTAGTCCAGACCTATGCTTCGCCTGACTACGCTACTGATCATCTCCTAGTCCAGACCTCTGCTTCGCCTGACTACGCTACTGATCATCTCCTAGTCCAGACCTCTGCTTCACCTGACCACGCTTCCCATCTTCTCCTAGTCCAGACCTATGCTTCGCCTGACTACTTTACTGATCATCTCCTAGTCCAGACCTCTGCTTTGCCTGACCACGCTACTGATCATCTGCTAGTCCAGACCTCTGCTTTGCCTGACCACACTACTGATCATCTCCTAGTCCAGACCTCTGCTTCACTTGACCACACTACTGATCATCTCCTAGTCCAGACCTCTGCTTTCTCTGACCACGCTATTGCCTTTCTCTTGGACTTGACTTCAGCCTTGCCTTGCCACCATTCCTTGATTGCCGCGTGCCCTGATTTCAGCATGTTCTACTTCGCACCCCTTGTCTTCATCCTGGACTGGGCCTTTCAGGCTTTGGCCTGTTCTTGCTCGGGCGTCCTCTGTCAGACTTTGGTTCTTATTGGTGCCCGGGTCTCCGGGACTCCTCCTCATCCAGTACAGACTCTCCAGTTCCATAGTTGCTGCCTCTGGGCTGACCTCTTCATCTCCTCTTCAATGACACACGGAGGCCCACCTAACTCCAGCCGGCCCCGGTATCCAAAGGCTCAACCCACAGGGAACGAGGGCTGGTATTGGCGAAGCTCCAGCTGGCCTCGGTCAGCCAGCCCACTCTGCCTCACCTCGGCCCAAGGGTCCACCTCCCGTGCAACAATTTTGTTAGGAAAGATCTATATTTTCCTTGGGATTCAGTGGACAGTCATTTCTGCCATTGTTTATCAAATTTTCTCAAGGTCTGTTTAGTGTAGCTTAATTCATCATTATACCATGGCTTTTTTTAAATTTAGAGGTATTTCTTTCTTTTTGAATAGTTTTCATCTGGACTGGATTTAGGTTTTCAGCTATTTCATTGACCATCTTATCCCAGGAATCAAATGCTGAGGAGGCATTATCTTGATTAAATTCAATTAGCTTATTTTTAATTGTTTCAGCCAGTACATCCGTTTCTATCTTTTTTCTGAAGAAGAAAGTTTGATTATTATTTATATCATTATGAGTTGGGTTGAGGAAGGTTATTTCTGCCTTTATTAATTGATGATCAGACCAGGGCAATGTTGTGTGGGACATATTGATTAGACAATTTTTTAATTGGCAAATATTAGGTCTAGAATATTTCCTGCTTTATCAATAGCATTAGTAACAAATTGTGACCATCCCATTGCTTGTATTGTTTCTAAAAACACTACACATGCTGTAGTTTACGTGTTCTATCCATATGTAGGTTAAATTCTCCTGGTGATGGAAATACCTTAGTGAATAATTCGATTAGAGGTCAGCACTCTTTTGAAGTATTCTAGGGGGACAGTAGACCATTTCTAAGTTTATTTCTAAGTTTATTATAGCTCTCTGCTTCAACAGCAGGGAGAAGTAAAACTAATACTTCACGCATATCCAGCATAGCTCTCTGCTTCAACGGCAGGGGAGAAGTAAAACTAATAGTTCACGCTTATCCAGCATAGCTCTCTGCTACAATGGCAGGGGAGAAGAAAAACAACCAATAAGGGCTGAATAACATAGTCTGGGTAAATAAATAAGTATGTGTGTAGCTTGCTTATTGCGGCAATTACTACCCCTAACTAATCAAGCTTGATATTTCACTTGGATGCAGCTCCATCACTGCTCTCTGCATTAATGGTGGGGGTGAAAGGGAAATAGAAACAAAGAGATAAGAGAAACAGATAAGTATGAGAAAAAAAAGAAGTGTGAGGCTTGCTGGGCAGACTGGATGGGCCAATTGGTCTTCTTCTGCCGTCATTTCTATGTTTCTATGTTTCTATATTTGAGGTGATTTTAGTATTGCTCTCTGATAGGGAGGGTTAATTTCTATTTTGTATGGTCTTAGCTTAAGTTCTTTTTTACTGATTATTAGTAGACCCCCTACCTTTTCGTTTGTGTCTAAGATAGTGAAATATATCATAATTGGGATGTGAGATTTGGTTTAGGAGCACATTGTCTTTGTCCTTCAACCAGGTTTCAGAAATGCAAAAAATAGTTGGATTTGAGTCCTCTATTAGATCATTTCTTAGAGGGATTTCTTTTTGACAGCGACTGAACATTCAATAATAGCAGTGTAAACATTATGGGGCAGATTTTAAAAGCCTACCTGGATTTACGCACTCCGGGTCTATTTTCAAAAGGCCCGGCAGTGCACGTAAAGCCCCGGGACGGGTGAAAGTCCCGGGGCTTGAAAAAATGGGCAGTCTGGGGGCGGGGCAGGGGCATGGCCAGAGGTCTCCGTATGGCCACTGGGCCGGAGGATTGCACGGCACTCGGCTGGGGCGCGCAACCTACGCCTGCCCAGAAGCAGGCGCAACTTATAAAATAAAGGTATGGGGGGTTTTAGGTAGGGCTGGGGGGCGGCTTAGGTAGGGGAAGGGAAGGGAGGGGAAGGTGGGGGAGGGGGAAGGGAAGGGAGGGGAAGGTGGGGGAGGGGGAAGGAAAGTTCCCTCTGAGGTCGCTCCGATTTTGGAGCGGCCTCAGATGGAATGGGGAAAGCCATCGAGGCTCCCCTAGGGCTCGGCACGCGCAAGGTGCACTAGTGTGCACCCTCTTGCGCACGCCGACCCTGGATTTTATAACATGCGCGCGGCTGCGTGCGCATGTTATAAAATCGGGCGTACATTTGTGCGTGCCGGGTTGCACACACAAATGTACGCCCGTGCGACATCTTAAAATCCGGCCCTAAGCATGAACATATAACAGGAGAGTTGTTACTTATCTTGGGGATGACCAACTTTGCAAACCTTCATTGCTTATTTCTTGTGCTTCTTCTTAGATTTCCATTTAGGCCTTGTCCTAGAATTGTTTCTATGAACTGTGTCTGACCATGACTAAAGCTGTATGTTTGCGTCGAAATTAAATAAGCTCTTCGGGGCTTCACTTCAGGCGCGCATGAAGTGGTGCATAAAGGGGCAAGCTTGTCCCTCTCCAATTGTTTTTCTATCCTTACCAAAACAGCATCTAACTCTTTTAGCTATTTAATTGTAAACACCTTTACCACTTCCCAAATTAAAATTAGGTTATCAAATGTTCTTGATTATACTGCAAATATTCATCTCCCTTAGGCTTAAGAAATACTTATTTATTTATTTTATATACTGATGTTAGATATCACATCAGTTTACATTTAGGTACTGTAGGTATTTCCCTATCCCCAGAGGGCTTGCAATCTAAGTTTGATTTGCATCTAATGTAGGAAGATCGGTATATAAAAACCAAAAATAAATAAGTTTGTACCTGAGGCAATGGAGGGTAAAGTGACTTGCCCAAGGTCACAAGGAGCGACAGCAGGACTCAAACCCTGGTCTCCTGCTTCATAGCCCACTGCTCTAATCACTAGGCTATTCCTCCTCCCTTCTGAAATACTGGGTCATTAGCTAAATATTTAGGGAATCTCTGACTAGATACATTGTCCCATTGTACTTGCATCCAAATGGGAGCATGATCTGAGATTGTGTTGGTCTCAATTCCTGCATCTAAAACTTGGGGGAAAAAACCTCATTAGACTCCAGCCACTAATCTGTTCTAGAAAAAGTGGTATGTGCTCTTGACAAATGAATGTAATCCCACTCTAGAGGGTGCAACAACCTTCAGGCATCTACTGTTTGCAGATGTTCATTAAAAAATGGAATAGTTAAGTCATAAGTAGATTGTGATAAACTGCAGTTAAATCACAAGTGGATTGCAATAAATTGCAGGATGACCTTGCAAAGCTGGAAGATTGGGTAACCCATGCTATAACTACACAATCTTAGGTTCCATTTTAGGAGTTACCACCCAGGAAAAAGATCTGAGTGTTAATGTTAGGAATTATTAGGACGAGAATGGCAAATAAAACAGAGGATATCATAATGCCTCCTTATCGCTCAATGATAAGTCCTCACCTTGAATATTGTGTGCAATTCTGGTCACCGTATCTCACGAAAGATATAGTTGCATTGGAAAAGTCAGAGAAAGGTGACCAAAATGATAAAGGGCATGGAACAGCTCCCCTATGAGAAAACACTAAAGAGGTTAGGGCTGTTCAGCTTGGAGAAGAGATGGCTGAGGGGAGATATGATAGAAGTCTACAAAATCATGAAAGGACTTGAACGGGTAAATATGAAACAGTTATTTACTCTTTTGGATAATACAAGGACAATGTGGCATGCCATGAAGTTAGCAAATAGCACATTTAAAATAAATCAGAGAAAATTCTTTTTCACTCAGTGCAGAATTAAGCTCTGTAATTCATTGCCAGAGGATGTAGTTGAGGCAGCTAGTGTAGCTGGTTTTAAAAATGGTTTGGATAAGTTCCTGGATTAGAAGTCCATAAACTGTTATTAATTATTAAGAATAGCCATTGCTTGTTGCCGGCATTAGTAGCATGGGACCTATTTAATATTTGGGTACTTGCCAGGGACTTGTGACTTGGATTGGCCACTGTTGAGACAGGATACTGGACTTAATGGACCCTTAGTCTGACCTAGTATGGCATATCTTATGTTCTTATGTACATTTTCTTGGATTAATTACTTTAAATGAACACGATTTATGTACCAAAACTGCCACACCAGCTCTCTTAACAAGTGATGATGGATTACCAGACATCACCCACCCATCATCTTTTCAGTTTCAAATGTTCTGGGTCCAAGAGGCAAGTTTCCTGCAAAAGAATAATATCAGCTTTCTTCCTGTTTAAAGCAGTAAAATGTTTTGCCATTTTACTACTGAGTTAATCCTTCCCACATTCCAAGAAATGGCTTTAAGAGAATTTCTATTCATTTCTCTTTTTTGCCACTTCCAAACCCAATTAAGAACATAAGAACATAAGAAAATGCCATACTGGGTCAGACCAAGGGTCCATCAAGCCCAGCATCCTGTTTCCAACAGTGGCCAATCCAGGCCATAAAAACCTGGCAAGTACCCCAAAACTAAGTCTATTCCATGTTACCATTGCTAATGGCAGTGGCTTTTCTCTAACAGGCGGATTTTAAGAGCCCTGCTCGCCTAAATCCGCCCAAATCCGGGCGGATTTAGGCAAGCAGGGCCCTGCGCGCCGGTGAGCCTATTTTACATAGGCCTACCGGCGCGCGCAGAGCCCCGGGACTCGCGTAAGTCTAGGGGTTTTCTGAGGGGGGCGTGTCGGGGGCGGGCCCGAACCGCGCAGCGTTTTCGGGGCGTGTCGGGAGCGTTCCGGGGCGGGCCCGGGGGCGTGGCCGCGCCCTCCGGACCTGCCCCCAGGTCACGTCCCGGCGTGCTAGCGGCCCGCTGGCGCGCGGGGATTTACGTCTCCCTCTGGGAGGCGTAAATCCCCCGACAAAGGTAAGGGGGGGGTTTAGACAGGGCCAGGCGGGTGGGTTAGGTAGGGGAAGGGAGGGGAAGGTGAGGGGAGGGCAAAAGAAAGTTCCCTCCGAGGCCGCTCTGATTTCGGAGCGGCCTCGGAGGGAACGGGGTAGGTTGCGCGGCTCGGCGCGCGCCGGCTATACGGAATTGATAGCCTTGCGCGCGCCGATCCAGGATTTTAGCGGATACGCGCGTATCTACTAAAATCCCGCGTACTTTTGCTGGCACCTGATGCGCCAGCAAAAGTACGCCAAATTGCGCGGTTTGAAAATCTACCCCTAAGTGAACTTAATAGCAGGTAATGGACTTCTCCTCCAAGAACTTATCCAATCCTTTTTTAAACACCACTATACTAACTGCACTAACCACATCCTCTGGCAACAAATTCCAGAGTTTAATTGTGCGTTGAGTAAAAAAGAACTTTCTCCGATTAGTTTTAAATGTGCCCCATGCTAACTTCATGGAGTGCCCCCTAGTCTTTCTACTATCCGAAAGAGTAAATAACCAATTCACATCTACCCGTTCTAGACCTCTCATGATTTTAAACATCTCTATCATATTCCCCCTCAGTCGTCTCTTCTCCAAGCTGAAAAGTCCTAACCTCTTTAGTCTTTCCTCATAGGGGAGTTGTTCCATTCCCCTTATCATTTTGGTAGCCCTTCTCTGTACCTTCTCCATCGCAATTATATCTTTTTTGAGATGCGATGACCAGAATTGTACACAGTATTCAAGGTGTGGTCTCACCATGGAGCGATACAGAGGCATTATCACATTTTCCGTTTTATTCACCATTCCCTTTCTGATAATTCCCAACATTCTGTTTGCTTTTTTGACTGCCGCAGCACACTGAAGCGAAGATTTCAATGTGTTATCCACTATGACACCTAGATCTCTTTCTTGGGTTGTAGCACCTAATATGGAACCCAACATTGTTTAATTATAGCATGGGTTATTTTTCCCTATATGCATCACCTTGCACTTATCCACATTAAATTTCATCTGCCATTTGGATGCCCAATTTTCCAATCTCACAAGGTCTTCCTGCAATTTATCACAATCTGCTTGTGATTTAACTACTCTGAACAATTTTGTGTCATCTGCAAATTTGATTATCTCACTCGTCGTATTTCTTTCCAGATCATTTATAAATATATTGAAAAGTAAGGGTCCCAATACAGATCCCTGAGGCACTCCACTGTCCACTCCCTTCCACTGAGAAAATTGTCCATTTAATCCTACTCTCTGTTTCCTGTCTTTTAGCCAGTTTGCAATCCACGAAAGGACATCGCCACCTATCCCATGACTTTTTACTTTTCCTAGAAGCCTCGCATGAGAAACTTTGTCAAACGCCTTCTGAAAATCCAAGTATACTATATCTACCGGTTCACCTTTATCCACATGTTTATTAACTCCTTCAAAAACGTGAAGCAGATTTGTGAGGCAAGACTTGCCCTGGGTAAAGCCATGCTGACTTTGTTCCATTAAACCATGTCTTTCTATATGTTCTGTGATTTTGATGTTTAGAACACTTTCCACTATTTTTCCTGGCACTGAATTCAGGCTAACCGGTCTGTAGTTTCCCAGATCGCCCCTGGAGCCCTTTTTAAATATTGGGGTTACATTTGCTATCCTCCAGTCTTCAGGTACAATGGATGATTTTAATGATAAGTTACAAATTTTTACTAATAGGTCTGAAATTTCATTTTTTAGTTCCTTCAGAACTCTGGGGTGTATACCATCCTGTCCAGGTGATTTACTACTCTTCAGTTTGTCAATCAGGCCTACCACATCTTCTAGGTTCACTGTGATTTGATTCAGTCCATCTGAATCATTACCCATGAAAACTTTCTCCATTACGGGTACCTCCCCAACATCCTCTTCAGTAAACACTGAAGCAAAGAAATCATTTAATCTTTCCGTGATGGCCTTATCTTCTCTAAGTGCTCCTTTAACCCCTCGATCATCTAACGGTCCAACTGACTCCCTCACAGGCTTTCTGCTTCGGATATATTTTAAAAAGTTTTTACTGTGAGTTTTTGCCTCTACAGCCAACTTCTTTCCAAATTCTCTCTTAGCCTGTCTTATCAATGTCCTACATTTAACTTGCCAACGTTTATGCTTTATCCTATTTTCTTCTGTTGGATCCTTCTTCCAATTTTTTAATGTAGATCTTTTGGCTAAAATAGCTTCTTTCACCTCCCCTTTTAACCATGCCGGTAATCGTTTTGCCTTCTTTCCACCTTTCTTAATGTGTGGAATACATCTGGACTGTGCTTCTAGAATGGTATTTTTTAACAATGACCACGCCTCTTGGACATTTTTTACTTTTGTAGCTGCTCCTTTCAGTTTTTTTCTAACAATTTTTCTCATTTTATCAAAGTTTCCCTTTTGAAAGTTTAGCACGAGAGCCTTGGATTTGCACACTGTTCCTCTTCCAGTCATTAAATCAAATTTGATCATATTATGATCACTATTGCCACTCGGCCCCACCACCGTTACCTCTCTCACCAAGTCCTGTGCTCCACTGAGAATTAGATCTAAAATTGCTCCCTCTCTCGTCGGTTCCTGAACCAATTGCTCCATAAATGCCAAACTATCCTCCACCAGAAACAGAGCCTTCTCCATCATCGGACCAAAGTTATGGAATTCGCTACCCCACTTCCTCACCGTGCAAGAAAACTTAAAATCCTTCAAAAAAGACCTAAAATCTTGGCTTCTCAACCATACTCTTAAGGACAGCCCTCAATGACTTTATACTATAATCCCATAATCTGCCAACTTTCACTATTCCACTTGGACAATCTTTACTGATTCAAGCTACTGATGCCTCCTTTTATGAAGAACTCAGTGATCTCTGTCTATCTATTCAGTGTACCTACCCTGTGTACACTATGTTTTTGTTTATACCTCTTCTCTTTGGTGCCATTTCCCACTATTGTTAAATTTAAAGTTTAAAATCTTTCAATGTAACAAGTTGTTCTATTTGTAAACCGGAGTGAAGGCAACTATGCTATACCTCGGTATATAAAAAATGCTAAATAAATAAATAAATAAATAAATAAATAAATAAAGCTATCATTTATTCCATCCAGGAATGTTATCTCTCTAGCGTGACCCGATGATACATTTACCCAGTCAATATTGGGGTAATTGAAGTCTCCCATTATTACTGCACTACCAATTTGGTTAGCTTCCCTAATTTCTCTTAGCATTTCACTGTCCGTCTCACCATCTTGACCAAGTGGACGGTAGTATACCCCTATCACTATAGTCTTCCCCGACACACAAGGGATTTCTACCCATAAAGATTCAATTTTGTATTTAGTCTCATGCAGGATGTTTATCCTGTTGGACTCTATGCCATCCCGGACATAAAGCGCCACACCTCCTCCCGAGTGCTCCTCTCTGTCATTGCGATATAATTTGTACCCCGGTATAGCACTGTCCCATTGGTTATCCTCTTTCCACCATGTCTCTGAGATGCCAATTAAGTCTATGTCATCATTCACTGCTATACATTCTAATTCTCCCATCTTACTTCTTAGACTTCTGGCATTAGCATACAAACATTTCAAAGTTTGTTTTTTGTTTGTATTTTCATTCTGCTTTTTAATTGATAGGGATAAGTTAGAATTTTTTAGCTCAGGTGAGTTTTTAGTTACAGGCACTTGGACTACTTTTCTAATTATTGGAACCTCACTGTCGGGATACCCTAATCCTAATGCATCATTAGTATCCTTTAAAGATACCTCTCTCCGAACCATGCGCTGCTGAGCGACTGTCGGCTTTCCCCTTTGTTCTAGTTTAAAAGCTGCTCTATCTCCTTTTTTGTAGATTAAGGCAACCCAGATGAATGAAAAATTAAGAAAGAATCCTTTTACCCCACACCCCTTCATCCCATCTGAACTAATCCCTCCTCTCCCATCTAAATTCCTCAATTCTCCTGTTCCTTTTCTACAAACCCTCTCTTCCTTCCTCTTCCTAGAGGAGTCAAATTATGATCAACACCAAGGTAGCTACCTACCCTTACCCATCCCCCCAACCTATAATATCTTTCCACCTTAAACCCCCCTAATTGCTAGCCTGCAAACTCCAAACCAAAATAACTCCCCCCTTTAATGAAACTGTAAACAAAAAAAAGGCACAAAAAAGTAAGAAAGTAGATCATACACCTCATACTACTTGCAGATCCAATCCCAAAATGATAACCCAAAGGGGACCAGAAGAGACAACATTAAAAAATAAATACAAACATGAACTAAAGATAAACCTATAATTAGCTCTCTTTACGCTCTACCCATACACATAGGAGAAAAAGTTTACATAAGACTGGAGATCACTGTTTCACCATGAGAGTAAATAAACCAGGCTACAAATGTGTAAATTTTCCTGCCAATCCAAAGCTAATTTCCAGTGGAAAAAATAACTCAGTAGGAGATGCAGATGAGCATTAGATTGCAGTCAGATGTAGTAAACAATGGGCTTATGGAGCTTCAGCCATCTAATGATGTGCTCTCTACCCGCTGCACGATTCTGCTGTGAGCAGTGGGAAGTAAGTGTTCATGCTCTGAGCAACATCTTTAGCAGAGTCACACATTCAGATCAAAGGCAATACCCCAGAGCTTAATACATTAAAAAAAAAAGAGTTGTCGATAGTAACAAAAGCAAACCAAAGTCTGAAAAAAAGACATTATTGCTGTGTCTAGCTCCCTCTGCTCAGTGTTACATTAAGACAATTATGCCAGGGGCCACGATAAGGATCAGGCATCAGAAATTGTACCAGCGGCCCTCATAGTTTCCATAATTGCCTCAAAACTGTGGGTCAGAGTGCAAACTAGTCTGGTAAACAGCAATACGCCTTAAATGATCACTTACAGAGCAGCAGGGATTTTTCAAAAGTGCAGCTTCACAGGATTAGCCTTTGGTAGGTTCCCTCTGTTTATTATTTAAAGCCCACAGAAAGTAGAAATGTGCATTAATTTTGAATGAATGCGCAATCCGCAACTTATAGGTCCCTATTCGTTGCATTCGTGGGGTTCCGAAACGTATGGCGAACCCCCACGAATGCAACGTATCACTGACAAATAAAACCCCCAACCTCCTAAACCCCCCCCCCCCAAAGACTTGCAAAAAGTCCCTGGTGGTCCAGCGGGGGTCCTGGAGCGATCTCCTGCACTCGGGCCATCCGCTGCTGGTATTCAAAATGGCGCCGATAGCCTTTGCCCTTACTATGTCACAGGGGCTACCGGTGCCATTGGTCGGCCCCTGTCACATGGTAGGAGCAATGGATGGACGGCACCATCTTGTGCTCCTACCATGTGACAGGGGCCGACCAATGCACCGATAGCCCCTGTGACATAGTAAGGGCAAAGGCTATCAGCGCCATTTTGAATACCAGCAGCCGATGGCCCAAGTGCAGGAGAATGCTCCAGGACTCCCGCTGGACCACCAGGGACTTTTGGCAAGTCTTGGGGGGGGGGGGTCAGGAGGGGGGGGGGGTTGTAGTTAATTAAATTTAAAGGGTTGGAATGGGGTTTTTCGGAAATGAATACCATATGTAACTAATGGATGAATCGGGGTCTCCCGAAAACGTATGTAACGGATTTGGGTCCTGACGAATTCGAATACCGAATCAAAAGTATCTGTCCCTGCTGCACATCCCTAACAGAAAGTCCTTTGCCTCAGCAACTGACACAAACCACTTAATTTCCCCATTGTAAAAAACACATAATTTCGCAGAGTACAGTATTGAGCATCGGATAGAGTAGAGAGCATATTGGAGAAAACTCACAGGGAAGGTTGACAGTCTCAGTGAGTAGTCTTGAAATGCAAGTGTATTTTTAATCTCATAGAGTAGTTGCTTACCAGAATGGAGTACTTGTGAAATAGCAGATTTATAGGTGAAGTGAAAAACCCAAGGTATCACCACTCATGGCTTTACATACAGGGCTTTCTTTGGGCCTACTCTGAGTATGCACTCAATCATAAAGCTGGAGCAGGCCTCCCCAAGGCCCAGCTCACATAGTGTCCATTTCTCCAAGAAGCCCAGAATTCTCTTTTGATAAGGGTCTCCAGGAGGCCAGCAAAACAGAAGTTATTACACCTTGCCCTGTTCTCCAATTTTATTTGCAGGTATGCAAAGAGGTTTTCATTATTTATTTATTTATTTAGGATTTTTATATACCGACATTCTCAATACAAATATCAAATCAGGTCGGTTTCCATAGAACAAAACTGTCGCAGTTAAAGCGTTACATTAAACAGAGTTTCTGAACATAAGAACATAAATATTAAATATTAAATAGACAACAATAACTCGTCAAAATAACATGAATAAATGTAGGGAATAGCTAAAAAGAGGGTAGGCTAAATAGGGATATACAGGTAACAGAGAACAGTGTTGAGGGCAAAAAACATGAGTAATGCATGAGCTAGAGAACTAATGCATCAACAAAGGAGTCTTTTCAAAACAAGTGGGCTGTCCAGATCAGGCGTAATAGGGCCTTGAGGGGGTATGGGCAGTCGTGGAACTTATAGTGGACTATTTTGCTCTTTGACCGGTGTCGGAGTGTTCCTGCGATTCTGGATAGGCTTGCCGGAAGAGCCACGTTTTTAGGTTTTTCTTAAAAGTTAGATGACATGTCTCTTGGCGTAGATCCGGCGGTAATGAGTTCCAGAGGGTGGGCCCGGCTGTGGAGAGTGCTCTTTTTGTTAGTGAAGTTTTGATCGGGGAAGCATATAAGGAACCTTTGTAATTGTATCTGATAGGTCTTTGTGATGTGTGAGGGCGGAGTTGCGAGTTTAGATTTAGGTGGGCGATGCCCATAATGTCCTTGTGGATCATTGATAATGTCTTGAAGGTAATTCTGGCTTTTATAGGAAGCCAGTGAAGGCTGTGAAGAATTGGTGTGATGTGGGCTCTTTTATTTGTGTTGGTGAGTAACCTCGCCGCAGCGTTCTGCACCATCTGTAGGGGTTTTGTAGATAAGACCGGAAGACCTAGCAGTAGAGAGTTGCAGTAGTCTAACTTAGACAGAATTAAAGACTGGACTACTAGACGGAAGTCACTGAAGTGGAGGAGTGGTTTCAGATTTTTTAGCACTTGAAGTTTGAAATAGCATTCTTTAGTAGTGTTGATAACGAAGGATTTAAGGTTGAATTTATTGTCGAGATGCACCCCTAAGTCTCTGACGGAAGGGGAGTGGTTAATAGATAATTTTGCGAATTGTGTTGCGCTTTGGGAGTTGATGAGAGTATGGTTTTCGTCTGGCGAGATGATGAGGATTTCTGTTTTATTTGAATTAAGTATGAGGTTCAGGCTGGATAGCAGAGTATTGATAGATTGTAAGCAATTATTCCAATGTGCCCAAGTTTTTTGCAGTGATTCTGTGATGGGAAGGAGTATCTGAATGTCATCAGCGAAAATATAATGTTTTAGCTTGAGGCTGGAGAGTAGGTGGCAGAGTGGAAGCAGGTAAATATTAAATAGCGTAGGGGAGAGAGATGATCCTTGTGGTACTCCTCGTGTTGATTTAATAGGAGGCGATTCTTCATTATTGATCTTGATTTATAGAATCTATTCTCCAGGAACGATTGAAACCAGCTATGAGCTTCTCCTTGAATTCCTATATCGGATAGCCGCTCGAGAAGGATGGCATGATTGACTGTGTCGAATGTGGCGGATAGGTCGAGAAGAGCGAGAAGGTATGGTTGTTTTCTTTCAAGATTGAGGAAGATGGTGTCAGATAACGATGCAAGTAATGCTTCTGTGTTTTGCGATTTCCTGAAGCCGAATTGGAAAGGGGAGAGTATGTTGTTCTCCTCCAGGTACTCCGACAGTTGCTTGTTGACGAATCTTTCCATCACTCTTGAGATCAGGGGAAGGTTAGCGATAGGGCGGAAGTTTACTGGGTCAGCCGTTGAAAGGTGAGGTTTTTTTAGTAAGGGTTTCAGAATGGCTATTTTGAGTTGATCTGGGACCTTTCCTTGAGTTAAGGAGCAGTTGATGATGTCTGCTAATGCTTTAGAAATGGTGTTAGGAGTCGATAGCAGAAGATTGGAGGGTATGGTATCCAGTGGATGAGAAGAGGGTTTGAGCTTATTGAGAATAATTTCGATTTCCAATGATGATGGGGTCTCGAACGATGATAAGCTGCATTCTTTGTTATGTGATGAGATGCTAGGGTGCGTTGCTGTTGGCTGTTGGGTGGAGATTGGCTTGAGGAGGTTGGTGATCTTTTTATCAAAGTAGATTGCTAGTTCCGAGGCTTTGTTGGCTGCTTGTTCGTCCGGGATGATAGGTGGAGAGGGTTTTGTTAGGGAAGATACAAATGAGAATAAGGCTTTGGAGTCGAGTGCGAAGTTGTGGATTTTTTTTGCAAAGAAGTCTTTTTTGGCTAATTAGGCTATTAGGATGGCTAATCTATATGTGTTGAGGCTAATCTATATGTGTTGAGGTGGGATTTATAGGTAAAGTTCTCGTCCAGCATATGCACATCATCTTGTATATTCGAGATTCTCTATTCTGCTTCAGAAACTCCTGAATTCTATGATCGCAATAGTATCTTTTCCCAGGTTACCATAAACCTTGTCAAATTTATCCTCAAGAGCCTTTACCATCGTCATAGCAGCCACGGACTTCTGGTCTTCACTAAGGGATGCAGCCACCATTTTAGAGTCCTTCTGAAGGCCTTTATCCTTATCTTTATCCTTTTTAGTTGAGCAAGAGCTCAATTCTAAGATCATGTAACAATAGTTGCCAGGTTAACAATATCAAATGTGTCTGAGGGAGCTGGAAACACTGCAGTAAGGAGGCAGATTAAGGTAGATAGACCCCAGACTAGGGCAGCTTACATCTAGCCATATTCACATTGTTATGTGACTTCTCCCTGGAGCTCTTTTTAAAGATTGGATCACAATAGACAATAATGATAGATAACAAATTACTAGTAATAGATCTTTAATTTCAATTTTGAGTTCTTTCAGAACTCTGGGATGTTAACCATCTGGTCCAGGTGATTTGCTGCATTTTAGTTTACCAGTCAGACCTATTATGTCATCCAGGATCAGTATGTTTTGTTTCAGATCATCTGACTCATCACCATTAAATTGTGAGGTCAATATTCAAAAGCTATTTAGATGGATAACTGAAAAGTTATCCAACTAAATAGCTAACTGGCATAGCTAAAGACTTATCTGATTAGAATTCAGCCAGTTAAGTGGGGTTGTTTTGGAGGCAGGCAGGAGGAGTTTTGGGGAGGATCAGAGTTAGCCATATAAGTTAAACGGCTAACTCCGATAGTCAGAGTTAACTAGTTAACTTATATGGTTAACTCTAGTCGTGTCGCTGACTTGTCCTAGAGTTAGTCGGATAAACATATTTGGTTAACTTTAAGGTGGCTGAGTATATTCAGCGGTGTGACCATGCCGCTGAATATACCTAAGCTAATTAGCTGGATAACTAGTTGGGTCATCTGAACGTATGTGCAGTTTTTCACAATGCACGCATGTTTAGCCACATTTAAGAGAGGTGTCCTTGGAGGTGAGTTTTGAGTGGGCAGCAGAAAGTAACGCACATGGATTGTATTTTCAAGTCTGTTGTTATTTTCTGCCTGCGGGCCCTGCAAGTTTCCAGGCAAAAGTAAATGTGGATTTTCTCTTTGAAACTTGAGGCATAGTCCATGGATAAAAAGTGCCTGTGAACTTTGTCCCAGAGTAGACAGTCTTAACAACTACCCCGTTAAAGATGCTCCATAATATATAGCATCGTACTTTGTGCTACAGAATTTGAAAGATGAAGAATTAAGACTGCAGATCATTCAGCAAGGAACTGGAGTTATACATATGCAATACTAGGTGTCTATTCTTCAGCTTGGTATCCATAGCAACATCAGTGGACAGAACAGACAATGGTGCTCCATAAATTCTTCCCCAATATTGCAATCCTTCCCCAAACATGTGAAATATTCATGTGCATGGAGAGCTACTCATTGTCTTTTTGAACTCTATTTCTAGGCCCGCTGAGGCAACCTCTTGAGATGGTAAGAGGTGTTCTGGCAATGCGGCTGGAAAAACCTGTTGCCCGAATTTTAAAAGCCCTGTGCAGGTAAAATTTGGGGGTTACGCACGTGGCCAGGCCTTGCGTGCCCTGCGCGTATTTTTGAAAGGGCCCGGTCACGTGCAAAACCCCCAATATGCACAGAAGTGCCGGGCCAACAAAAAGGGGTGGGCCGGGGTCGGAGTCTGGGTGCGGCGGGGCGGGCCGGGTCAGCGCCATTAGATGCTGTCCCAGGGAAGCACATGCCAGCAGCTGGCTGTCACGCAGAGTTTACTTCTGCTCTCAAGGAGCAGTAAGTATTAAAACAAAAAAAAAACAAACTAGGAAGGGGTTAGGGATCAGGGTGGAGAGGGGAAACAGGAGGAAGGTTAGGTAGGGCAGGAACTGCGCGCACACGGACGTTTTAAAATCGACCCCTGTGTGTTCAAGCTAGACAGATCTGGCTCTCTAAGAATGTAAATGATAGTAGTCTACCTACCAGGGTCGGCTGCAGGAGGAGAAGCCATTGGTTGTAAGGACTAAATCACTAAAGGCTTTTATCCCATTCCCTGTGTGTAGAAGGAATCAAGCCCAAGGTGTGAAACTCCATTGTTGTATCATTTTCTAATGTGAGGTCAAGAATGGCAGATGTGCATTTAATAAATACAACAGGTGCATTAAAGCCACCCCAGCTGCAAACAAGCCTGCCAGCTCGTTAACCAAGGGACGTTTCTCGTTTTCCTGCACTGAGATCTCGGTGTCAGTCCTACTACATGCTGAGCTGCACTGCCACTGAGCTCCAGAGAAATGGGAACGCTGCTCTGTCAATTCAGTCAGGGCTGAAGCAAAGCTGTGCAGGATTTAATTAGCCTACCTGCAAATGAGATTCCTCTGAGCTGACCATCAGAACCCCACACGCAGTCACGCACATGCCTCAGCTTCCCCTCTGCTGCAGATATTCAGTATCTGAAAAAGCTGCATTTTGCTAAAACAAAGAGATTCCCTTCCTTCCCCCCCCCTCCCCCCCAGCCGTTACTATGCAAAATCCTTGTTTTTATTCCTTACAACCCTGGCTCCAGAAATTCAGTATTCAGAGGGGCTAGTGCTATAGATAAAGGAATCCAAAATGCAAGGCTGAGAATCAGAGTGCTTCTGCACTAGGTGCAGATGACTAGTGTGGGTTACCTTCCTCTGCATCACCATGCAGGTATAGCTTCTAAGGCTCTAAGCAATTAAAAGAAAGCTGAACTAGACAACCTATGGTCTGCTGTCAGCCAATTCAGCTATACCACACTGCTAGCAGAGAGACTCCCTCTCTCTGTCATACACACAGTCTGTCCCTGAGACACTTGAGCTCTTGTTCACGGACAATAATTATGTCACAGGCACTCATATTTCTCAGACACATATGCACACAAACACACACCCACTCACTTACTATTTTATTTATTTACTTCAGTTTATGGTTCATTTAATTACAAATGTTCCCTAAGCGAATTACAATAGAATTACTCACACACGCTCTGCTCCACATAACCTCTCTCTCTCTGGCTTGCTCACATGGGCGCTGTTTGCTCTCATGGCATGGCATTTTGCTTTTGCTTGCTCTCATGTGCTTTAATGCGATTGGGGGCAATTTTCAGAGCTGCCTATTTTGGTGCAAAGGTCACAGATTTTTTTACTTGTGGACTGTGCACCAGTTTTCCCTTGGAAAGTTGCCTGAGGAAAAAGTACCTGCGGAGATTTGCATCTGCTTTTTCCGTGGGTACCTTTACCCCGCAGAAAAACATGCACAATTTCGAAAATGAAAAATTATGTGCATTGATACCTCCCTCGACCTAAGCCCACCCCCAGGAACTCCTCCGCGCATTGCTGGTAAAACCACATGCATTTTACAGCGAGCTGGGTAGTTTAACCCACATCGAGGGTGGGCAGTTTCAACCAGCCAGTTTATTCAGGTAATCTGGCGCTTACCCAGGTAAATAGCTCTGTGTGGCCATTGTTTCACTTGAGTGTGCACTGTTTTGCTTTTCTGCATACTGTGGGCATTATTTCATTGAGCACATGTTAATCCACATTAGTGCATGCTCTTTGCCACGCCCAGATCTGCAGTAAACACCAAAATGAATTTCCTCCCCTTTCTCTGCCAACTCCCATGGGCCAGATTTGGGTGAGAAATCATTAGGTGATCTTAAGCACTATTCATCAGTCATCAGAAGTCCCAAAGAGTCCTGGGAAAAAGGCATTTTTGAAGGTGACTAACAGAGTAACCAGCACACAAACACTAGCAGATTGTATATATAATATAGCAGTTCTTATCTTCTTATTATATGGTTTATAATTGCACCTTACTAAGATGAGAACCTTTATTTTGTTAAGAGCCATAAAAGTGAGCCCAGTACTGGCAACTCAGTAATAGAGTTGAAGTCTAGTTTTATATATGCGGTTGGTTGAAATCCTAGATAAGTCAGTGAACTAGAGACTTAACTACAATTGATAATTTTCTTAAAATATGGAAATACTGATATTTATATGTAGCCCCCTTTTTAGTGAGTGTCCTGAATAAAGAGGTACACGGTTCCCCAGGGCCAATTTCTATCCCTGTATCTCAGTCCACAAGCCCCAGGTACTAGGGTGCTTTTTGGTGGGGGCGGAGGAAGGAATATGAACCTCCAAGGCCCAAAGCTCACAGTGGGAAACAGTCTCTCTGCCTCTTTCTCACACAGTTGTGCTCAAAATTAGGATGTCCTAGCTTTAGGGTCCCTTCACCCTTCAAAAAGACATTGGACATACTCGGAGGGTGCTCCAACAAAAGTTTACTGCATCCAAAAATATCTTCTAAGACAAAGTGATCAACAACAACGCTCCACATGATCTTCACATAAAAACTATTCAGTAGCACTGATTACCTCAATCCTGCTCCTCTGAGTGGATCCCCCTTCAGGTGGCAGGCACTAGGAGAAAGACCTAAAACGCCCAGTGATAGAAGGTAGGCTCCTGGTAGGGGACTGGGATGTGGATGAGAAAATTCCATCAGAACAAAAAAAAATGAAAGTCTTTGCTCCTTCTCACGGGGTAGAAATGGTGAAAAAAATTCTTCCCAAAGAACCAGGAACCCAATCTTCTCAGGAATGTCTCTCAATTCCCTGACGGTAAGGTAGCGCTGTCCCTCCTTGTAGTTCAGGCAGGGAAGCTCAGCTCTTTTCCCTGACCTCCATCAGGCGGGGAGGAATCCTCCCAAAGACGGGATCACAAGTCACACAAAAATGAAGACTCTTCACGAAAAACAGACTCGCCCAAATTCTTCTCCAACTCCTGAGACAACCCCTGCCAGACCAATTCGGTACTGGGCCAGGGATTCTCCTCTCTCCCTCATATCAGGCTGTGGGGGGCCTAAAGCAGGGAGTCACTCCAGACGTCTCCTTCCTCCTCAGCTCTAACCAAAACCTGCCACTCTGCCTTTCCCGCCCTGCTTGCTTTTATGCAAACTGGCTGGACCGAGCCTAGCAGCCTGACTGGAGGTGCTTGTCAGGGATAGCCTGCCATTCCTGTATCGTCTCTCGCCCTAAATCCTAACCCATGACTGGAACTAGAGACAAACGACAGTGAGTGGGGACCTAGACGTCCCTGCATATAAAACTGTGATAAATACTTTTCTCTTTTATTGCAAATGTTGTGTAGAACTTGAAAGGGGGAGTGGCCAAGGCACTGATTCAGGAGAGACAGCTCTGGTGGGGATCAATGGTGGGTTCCTCTGCTGATCAGGAAATAATAAGATCTGTAAACTAGTCTGATTACACTGGGCAACAATGAAAGTGTTACTGACCTAAAAAGGTCCTACTCTGTAGTATCTTGATGTGCTGAACGCGAATATGACCATGAAAAGTTTTTATTGGCTCTCGTTTTGAAGATATTTAATATAGTTCACTTTCTATGTTTAGTCGTGTAAATTTATCCAGTAGGACTGTAAAGAAGCCCAGAATGATGTAATATTGCATAATACTATCATGCACACATCATCCAGAGTTTATTACATCATTTTCTGATGCAATGCAGTTCTACTGCCATGCTGCTGCTGAGTAAGCTGATGTCAGCAGTGTACTATATGAAGCCCAGTCAGAAAGGGTGAGCATTTGAAATATTCATGCTGGCTGACTACTGCTGGACACTCTGCAGAGATGCTCCCGAACAGGTGTACAAGAGACAAGCAAAGAAATCTAAGACGTAGTCTGACTTCATTTTTCAAACGGTATTAACCGTAGGTCTCCTACTATTGGCATACAAGTCAAGATGTAATTATATTATTGCATATTACAAAAAAACTAGAGCCAATTTTGCATTTTCACAGTCACATTCATGTTTAGCACATGGAAATGTATAAGAATTAACTAATTTCATTTCCGTAACATGACTTTTGTGAAAATTTGTTGCCCAGTGTTATTAACGGTGATAAAATAATGCCAGGGTGTTTATTTTTCATTGCATTGAGATGCAGAAAGAGTACCGAGGGGGTGGTGATTTCATGTTTGAGCAGTGCGGACACTGCCTGTATAAACAGCACAGTTTTCACATGCTCTGCAACCTTGAGGACAGTCCCCAGAGGGAACCAAAAGCATTGCGCAAAACATATGACAGTTTATTTTGCTGGTATCCTTCATTTCTTCTTGCCTTTCTGTGTATTTTTTTTCCCCAGACCAGCATTACCATTGAGCTGAGATATCAGACTATGGATGGTACGGTGGGTGCCTGGAATGATGGGGAGTTTCTAGAAAGCCCAAACCAGCGATCGGAGAATGAAGGTGGGCATCACTGTGAAACCGACAGCCTGCTTTCTGGGCATAGTCAGGGCTCGGCAGTATCTCCTGGTCGATCCCACCAAAGTCTTTTCACCGGTGAAAGGGCCTTCAGAAGGTAATACGCCATTTTCCTTGCCGTTGCTTATACAGTGGGCTATGAACAGTGTACAGTAATGACCACAATGAGATGTGGGCTCTGGGATGCTCTCTCTTCACCTGTTGGGATTGAGCTAAGCCGTGGTAGTTTGAGCTCTGACTGGCTGGGTGTGTTCCAAGGATTGTGTGTTCTGTTGTAAATTAGTGTACACATCTGGCACATTTCACAACAGAAAAAAGACTGCATGTGATCAACATAGGGAGATTCACACTTTTGCTATAGACACTCAGAAAGGCCCTACATGTTGAGTGTGTGGGCCACCTTTAAGGGTTGGCAAAATTCTCACCACCTTTCTTCCCTTCCCCTGTGCCCCCACAAAAATGTGTGCATTTTCCAAGATACAAATCAATTAGACTTTTTCAAATGCAGATTACTACATATTCTACAGGAAATACAAATCAAAGTAAACATTA
Organism: Rhinatrema bivittatum; assembly: GCF_901001135.1. Lineage (NCBI taxonomy): Eukaryota > Metazoa > Chordata > Amphibia > Gymnophiona > Rhinatrematidae > Rhinatrema > Rhinatrema bivittatum. Next base: position 522,883,193 of record NC_042617.1, read on the forward strand.
ATATCTGCAACCTACTAGGAAATAGTGGGAGAGTAGGTGTAAACATAGCGGAAAACAAAGGAAAAATAGGAGGGATCAATTTTTCCCCATATTAAATACTTGAAATAAGAGGACACCACCTGGTATATATATTAAACTACGTCCGTACCCAATGCAGTAGCATCTTGGGTATGCGAATCTAAGAATGTTTGAAGCTGCGATAATTCAAAGAAAATATATTTTTTGTTTAAATAAGTTACTTCACATTTGCATGGAAATTTGAGAAGCATTTTACCCCCCTTAGCTTCTACGTCAGGTCTCAATCCCAAGAATTTTATTCTCCTTTCCTGTGTTATTCTAGATAGATCAGGGTAAACCCATATCTTCTCTCCATGAAATAGCATGCGATAGGCTTAGAAAATGACCCCCTTGGTTGAACAAATGATCTGAATATGGACCTCTGTATGTACAGAGAGGTATGCATATGCATATGTGTGTGTAGGGATCTGAATCGTATTTCGGACGATTGAAAATATCGTACGATATTTTCAAAATCTTCAGAAATCGGGGGCTCCCCGAAACCGATAGGAAAACCTCACGATATTGTTCGTGGAGTTCTCTTATCGTTTTGGGGGAGGGCGGGAAAAACGGCACACAAACATAATCCCTAAACCCACCCCGACCCTTTGAAACGAATCCTTTAGCTTCCCCCACCCTCCCGACCCCCCCAAAAACTTTTCACAGGTACCTGGTGGTCCACTGGGGGTCCCGGGAGCGATCTCCCCCTCTTGGGCCGTCGGCTGCCACTAATCAAAATGGCACCGATGGCCCTTTGCCCTTACCATGTGACAGGGAATCCGTGCCATTGGCCGGCCCCTGTCACATGGAGGGAGCACTGGATGGCCGGCGTCATCTTTAAAAATGGCACGGGCCATCCAGTGCTCCTACCATGTGACAGGGGCCGGCCAGTGGCACGGATACCCTGTCACATGGTAAGGGCAAAGGGCCATCGGTGCCATTTTGATTAGTGGCAGCCGACGGCCCAAGAGGGGGAGATCGCTCCCGGGACCCCCACTGGACCACCAGGTACCTGTAAAAGGTTTGGGGGGGGGGAAGCTAAGGGATTAGTTTTAAAAGGTTGGGATGGGTTTTTTGTTTATCGGCTCGGGCGCAGCCGATAAAAAAAACCCGATAGGGCCGGACGAAAAAAAAATCACGATGTGAATCGGAACCGAAATCAGAACCGAATCCGGTTCTGATTCACATCTTTATGTGTGTGTGTGTGTGCCTAATCACAGAATATTGCAGGAAGCATTTCAGCATTTTCAGAAAAATTAAGCCTTGCACAAAAATTATTTTAAAATAAAGCATTGAGAGCCTTTTATCTAAGCGTTTTGCCTTTATTCTGCAAATTCCTAAGTTGTGTAAGTGGCACAGTTTCTGGAGAGATCTAACCAGTGGCACCTTTTTTCATGCAAAAAAAATATTTGGGCAAAAGTGAAGAACATTCAGTTTTGCTGTGCAAAGATTTACTTTAATGCATAATTTTTTACACACTTCTGAATGTAATAGAATAGGGGCAGAAATGCAGTATATTTTGTTGGTTTGTTTTTAAAGGTTTGACTTAGGGTCTTTGAGACAAATGTCTTGTATATTTTTTTTCTTAGGGGGGACTGTCTGTATGTATGTAAAGTGGTTTATTTTTTCAGATGTATAATAGAATTAACACAGCAGTCTTTAAAGTGTTTCATTTTATATCAGTAAATGAAAATTTTTTGTGAAAAACAAACTCTTGTCCTGAGTATGTTATTATAAAATTGTATCATCTTTCCAAAAACAGAAAATCAAGGTTTGTGTATTGCCTGTCTCAAGGTTAAATCCCATTAAAATATTTTCAGAAATTGGGTATTCATATAGTTTTAAGTACTCTGACTTTTATAGTACAATGTTGACAATCTAATATCAATTTATTCAGCAATGTATTGTACTTTATGAATAATTGCATTGGAATGTACTTTCAATATAAGTTTTAAACAAAAAAAAAAAAAGATATATATATATATATATATATATATATATACACACACACACATGATATATATATATATATATATATATATATATATATATATATATATATATATATATATATTTCTGAATGTGGCATCTGTGATTTTTGGGGGTAGATTGCAAAAATCAAAACAAGAAATACATATATTTATTAATTAAAAGACATCCATACTGAATTGATTGAAAGTATTTTCTGAAATAGCTGGCTAGGCTGAACTGGAACGTTTCTCCTTACTACTCCAATATCAAGCAAGCAAGTTAGGCAGAAGAATGCTGATTGACCTTGTGATGCCAGTTGTGTGCACAGGAAACAGTTCAGATACCATACAATTGTGGAAACACAATCAGCATTGTAATACTGCTCTTCGAAACACTGAGTCACTGTCAGGCTTGGGATTTTCCACTTTGAACCTTAAGGAAGATTTAAGGAAGTTACATACATTGAGATAAGTATTAACTATTTTATTTGCATTTCAAAAGCAAAAAATATATGACTAATGATTAAAACTAATGACGCTAGATACATTTCATAGTGTGCTGCAATCAGTGTCCCTGGAGATATGAAGGGCATATAATGATTCATTCTAATCGCCTGTCTATAAGATTGCTGTGATTTATTGTTGTTTTAATGTTATTTATTTCAATTTTTTTCTCCAAGTTCATTTTCCTGTTCTATGTAAGACACACATGTTAAGTCATTCCAATGTTATATGTAAACCGAAGTGATTAGTAACATTGTTACTAGAACTTCGGTATATAAAATGTTAAATAAATAAATAAATAAATAAATAAAATATAATGATGCATAGGTCACACTTACGTAATTTCATTTCAGCAAGCTGAGTAACATCTTTTGATATTGAACCTTTTAGGACTTTTTCATTCTTTAGGTTCCAGATAATATATAGTATTACATTTATCTCCCTCCTACTCCCCATACCAAAAAACATTTTAAATTCTGTTGCACTTTAGTAACAGTCACAAAGATTATCTCCATTAAACACAAAACCCTGCAAAAAAGTCACTCGAAACCTATGTAGAAAACCTGCCATATCAAACAGCACAAACTCCCAGAACTTAAGCAGCACCAACCCTACCTATGAAAAGACAGCCCTAGAACACCTAGTATACTACCTTATGGGGAAGCAGATCCCTATACAATAATTATGAACAGATCCATAACGAGAAGTTATGCACTAGCAGTAAATCTCGCCTCTGCCACAAAAGCAGAGCACACAGCTGACCAAAAAACTAGAAAGCCTGGATGTGCTTGCCATGTAACAGTGGAGGAAAAAAGCAGAAATGCATTTTTGCTTATATTGAGTAATAAACAAAAGATAGATACTTATCAAAGCTAATTTATCCCAATTGCTAGATTTAAAATAAAGCAGTCAATTTTCAGACATAGCTGCTAAGTAAAGGGATCATTCATTAATAATAAATAACGCACCACAAGATGCGTATGCAAATTAAACAATTTTTCCTGAATGGGAGGAGTTAATTAAAATGAGGGGTGCTTTGCATAACATATGTTATCATGGGTTTTAACACCAGAAAAAGCTACACCTTTTTTCCTGGTATGAGAGAGAGAGAGATCGATTCTGAGGAGGCACACATAGTCAACTTTTTATATCATGTAGGAGGGGCAACCAGTAACTCAGGGTGAGGTTTTAGTAGTGGCCTAGGTTTGGAGGGGCACTTTTACATGCACAGTCAAAGGCACGAACAGCACAGTACACATCAGTGAATATTTGATGTGATTTGGAGTGAGGAGAGGTGCACAAAGATGAGATTTGTACAATATGCTCTCGTCCTAGTTTGATGCACTCTCTAGCTGCTGTCAAGCTAGGTCGAGAGTATAATGTACAAATCTCATTTTTGTGTACCTTTCATCATTCCAAATCATATCAAATCTTCGCTGATGTTACTGTGCTGTTCGTACCTCTGACTGTGCATGTAAAACTGCCTGCCAAAACCCAGGCCTACACCAAAACATCACCTCGAGTTACTAGTCGCCCCTCCTACGGTGGAATAAATAGTTTACTTATATGAGAGCCTAATAAAGAGTCAGTCTCTCTCTCTCTCAGCAGCCCAAACACAGAAAAGCCTGTCTAGGTGCCACTGAATATACCTGGAGAAGTTTAAAGTTACACAACAATAAAACAAGGTTTCGGGTTAATTTTTCAAAATTCAATACGCCATATACAAAAGTGCAATTGCTGTAAGAACAAATTATGTAGACCACTACCAACGGAATCTGTATAGCAATCAGACCCAACATAGGAGAGGTCACATTACTTTATTAATAATATTGAAATCTCTCAAAAATTATATTGCCACGGGAAGATAAACCTATAAGTTCAAAACAAAGCCACGGAAAAGCTTTTGTTTAGATGAAAAATCATACGCAAAAATTGCAGTACTTAGCTTCAAACCGGGATCAAGGCTGAAATCCCGACGTGATCACGTTTCGGACCACCGAGGTCCTGCTTCAGGGGTCAAGTCTTCTAAATCCTTCGGAATAGAGCTTCTAGAATTCATTCCCACAACGGTAAACAAACTGGCGTTTCTTTATCACAAACATTCTTTGGCGGTCCGTTTTCAGACCCGCTTAATTTAAAATGGCAGAACTGCAGGGTATATATCTATTTCCTATGGATATGACGTCAAAGGTACGTCAATCCGTATTGAGGGCGGGTAGAAAGTCCTCTGACAGGTCGTCTACTTCACGTTAAAATCTTCCATTTTGTATTTGAAGTCTTCTATCAGGTCCTCTGCCAGGTCATCTGCTTCAGGTTAAAATCCTGTATCCGATCTTTGAAGTCCTCTATCAGGTCGGCTATGTGGCGAAACTTTATGAAAATTAAATCTCACAATCTCTTACATAGGCACATGATATTGCTTTCAGATATTCAATCATTGTATAAGAAATTTGACATCAAACCACCGATATCTTCTAAATAGTCCAGGGGAATATATATATATTCCTGTGTTAGAAAATTCAACATTCCTCAGCGTCTAAAACAGACCATCAACTATGATCCTCCAATTTGTATTTGAAGTCTTCTATCAGGTCGACTATGTGTCCTCTACCAGGTCATCTGCTTAAGGTTAAAATCCTCCATTTGGTATTTGAAGTCCTCTATGAGGTCGGCTATGTGACGAAACATTATGAAAATTCAATCTCACAATCTCTTACTTAGGCTTTCAATCATTGTATGAGAATTTTGACCTCAAACTACCAATATCTTCTAAATAGTTCAGGGGAATATATATATATTCCTGTATTAGAAAATTCAACATTCCTCAGCATCTTAAACAGATCATCAACTATGTTAAAGTGTACCAGTTGATTTTCTCGTTGAGTCCACCCCGGATCAACTGTCTGTAAGGTAAAAATCCAGTATTGTTCACGTTGATTAAGACGTTGTTGGACATCACCCCCCCCCCCCCCCCCCCCCGTATATATGGATACAGTTTCTCAATGATGGACCGTTTTAGATCCACAAAATCGTGTTTGGCTGACATGCAATGTTGTACTTGGGGAGCTGTGACCTTGCAATTCTTGATACAGCTGCGATGTTCAATGAGCCTTGTTCTTATCTTTCTTTTTGTTCGTCCCACATATACAAGGTCACAAGGACATTGTATAATGTACACCACACATTCAGTCTCACATGAGGTCGTGGCTGTAAGTTTGATGGTAACATTTTTGGTGGGGGAAGTCCATTGTTTGCCAACCATTGTTTGTATGCAAAAATCACATTTCCCACAAGCTTGGTGGCCCCCTCCCCTAGAAATTGATTCCTAGAAATTGAGAGGAATCAAATGCAGATTTCACCACAAGGTCCCTGATGTTTTGAGCACGGGAAAACGCAAATTTCGGCAAAGCATCAAAAACTCGATGGAATGTTAAAACATGCCAGTGGGATTTAATAATTTGAACCACATTGTGAGCACTGCCTCCATGGTATCTCCAGCCCTAACTGACCTGATGAACAAAAGACCTCACCTTGGAATCAAACCTTGACCCCCTATGTGGGAATACATATCGCTGCTACTGGACTGGCCCTGTTTTCCTCAAGGCTTAAATCTGACCCCATGTTTCAGGAACACTATGCCTGAAACTGCTCTGCGTGCTATCGCCTGTCTCTAGCTATCCACTGACCAGCATGTCAGCCTCAGACTTTACACATAAAACAGTTTTATATGAGCAACTTCAGTGTACATGGCTAAAGAAAACAAAACAGGACTGACTCCATATAGGATTTTCATCACCCAGAATATTTTGACTTTCTGTGAAGGAAGGTTACGTAGACAAAAGCTGTGGATTGACCTTAGTAAGTCTGCATGCCAGGTGAGATTTACTCCTTTCCATCAGGCTGAACAGAATAGCTCCAGATTGCCTTTTTTCTCCGCACATGTGTGCAGATACGTTTTCCTTCCCTGATGCGACAAGTGTGCTGTGATGAGGAGAATTTGGTTTCAGTGGGTTTCCATCTCAGATAGCGTTCCTTAATCTGCTTCTTTGCACCACTGCTACCCTGGCTGCTCCAAATAGCTCATCAGCAGATCAGTTTGCAAATGGGAATAACTACAGTGATCCAGCTAGCAAAACCATACTTATCACCACTGGTTTACCTACAATCTGACCCTTACACATTCAGGCTGTGTTATAGTTAAAGGTTAAAGCAAAAGTATGAAATTATGTTAACTGGAAATGAACCATGATGCAACAAAATTAGTGATTTAGGCGCCTTGTTAAGTTAATGTAGTTACTCTTTTGCAAATATGCCCCTTAAGAATGCTCACGTAGGATGGGATATTATTTAAGGAAAGCAGTCTAGACTTTATTACTAATGGGGAGAATAACAACGATTTACATTTCAAAATGCAAAATAAGTGCACCCTGGGTGCATTTAAATGCTACAGCCATGACAGTTACTGCTGCAGATGCCTACTTCAAAAGAGGTTCAATGCCAGAATGAATAGGAGTGCATTACACACAGTTCCTGAGACCACATATTAAGAGAGGCAGTTGGCCGATACTTCTCTGCACCATCACCTACCTCTCTCCATCTGTCCACTGATTTGCTTCTTAACCCAGTCCTCGGGACACAAGAAGCTGGGATATTCACAATGAGGTGAATCTTAAGACCCACGTGCAGGCGCACATGTGCACCGCGTGTGCCGATGCGCGCACATGGACATGGCAATTTTATAACATGCGCGCATGTTATAAAATCGGCTATACGAGGGTATATGTGCACAGATTTTATACCGGCGTGTGCCTGTGCGCGCAAATGCCGCCTCAAGCGCGAAAGCGGAGGGAATTTTAGTAGCTATGCACGCTGATGCAATAGCCCATTTTTCTCAGTTCACTCCCTGTTTTCCCCAATAAAGGGGAGGACTTCCTAATCCCCCTATTTAATTTGCCTCCCTTTTACCATATTAGCCCTGACTCTTAAAACCTTCCTGACCAGCCTATATTTTTTTCTTACATGACTTATATGCTGTCCCTAGCCGAAATAAAATTACGAGGTAGGGGACCCCAGCACACGCTTGTGTGTATAAATAGGCATTTACTTCAGTTTACAAACACGGCCCACCCCACGACCTGCCCACGCTCTGCCCCTTTTTAATTTTTATGATTTATGCGCATAGTGGGAGAAATGTGTGTACCTGCATGGGTTTTAAAATCCGGGTGGCGAGTGCCAGGGCAAGTCACGTACGTATCTCCTGGCTTTGGCTCACGGAGGAGTTTTAAAACCTACCAGAATGAATATGCATGAGAGAGAGTGGTATACAATGCAGTCTGTGCATGCAAATTTATTTTATGCAGATTTATCATGGATATCCTGAAAACTGACTGGCTGGGTGTGTTCTGAGGACTGAGATGAGAACCACTAGTAGTGGATCTGTAAAATGCCAGGTCAGCCTCAGATGGTACAGAGAGAAATTGTAAAAAGAAACAATCAATTTAATATAATCAAATGAGAAAGCTCAAGGTAACGGAGGAAAATAGTCTATAGCTGACACTAAAAATGATCTCATTTAAGTAACAGAAAGTGGAGCATTGTAAGAATATTTTCATAAATATTTTGATTTAAATTCCTGTGGAATTAACCTCAAAGTGTCTAACCCAGGGGTAGGCAACTCTGGTACTCGAGTGCTACACAGGTCTGCTTTTTAGGAAATCCACAATGAATATGCACACAATAGAGGCAATTCAATAGTTTTCATTAGGGATGTGAATCGTGTGATCACATCCCTAATGTCGACATAGTGAGGGCAAAGGTAGCACCGGCGCCATTTTGAATATTGGCAATACGGCCCGAGTGCAGAAGGTCGCTCCCGGTCCCCCGCTGGACTTTTGGCAAGTCTTGTAGGGGTCAGGAGGCCCCCCCAAGCTGGCCAAAAGTCCCTGGGGGTCCAGCGGGGGTCCGGGAGCGATCTCCTGCACTCGTGACGTCGGGTCACAGGAACCAAAATGGTGCCGGCGGTACCTTTGCCCTGTCATATGATAAGGGCAAAGGGCCACCGGCGCCATTTCTCTTAACGCAGCAGTGGCCAGAGAGCGGGAGATCGCGCCGGGACCCCCCCCCCCCACTGGACCCCAGGTAATTTAAAACAGTTTGGGGGGGTTCGGGAGGGTGGGGGATTTGTTTTAAAGGGTCGGGGTGGGTTTTAGGGTTGTTTTGGTGTGCCGGTTTTCCCGCCCTCCTCCCCCCCGATTTACGATTTTTGACGATAAATCGGGGGAATTGTTATTGTATCGCGGCTCTAACAATTTTTGACGATTTAAAATATATCTGACGATTGTTTTAAATCGTCAAAAAATGATTCACATCCCTAGTTTTCATTGTAGGTATCCTGAAAATCAGATATGTTTGTGGTACTTGAGGACCGGAGTTATCTGTCCCTGATCTAAACTAATGTTTACCACAACAAATAAAGGGGCCGATGCAATATGACACACGGTAAAACGGGCACTCGTATTGAGCACCTGTTTTCCTAACGCACGCACAAATACCTCTCCTGGGTGCCCGATGCAGTATTATAATAAACTGCCATGTTAAAAAGGACGTACTGGGGATCAATTGTGTGTCCCTAGCGCTCTGCATCAGGCGCCCAGGAGACATCGGTGTATAAGAAAAACTGGCGTGTGAAATCCCCTGCAGTGACAAAGAGCGGCCATGCTCAGAACAGGGACGGAGTCACAAATAGCCCTTGTGTGCAAAGATTTCAGCATCCTAATATTTGCTGATATCACCTGTGGTTATCCATCGATTATTGCAGTCTCACAAAATGAAAACATTTTTACAGCAGGTTTAAAACTTTACTGATTCTGCTGCTAACAGGAAGCCAGTGTAGTTCACGTAGTACTGGGGTAATCTGGTCTCTTGGATTTTACCAACTAGGTAGGCAACCAGTAGAAGGAAGCAGAAAATCGCTGCATGGCTAACGGGACCTTGACTTGCAGTATGACTTAAAGCCAGCTCCGGTTAAATTTGCCACATTAACAAGGGTGTGTTAGCCGAGCAGCAATTTTCTGCATCGGGGGTAATAGCTAATAGCCTCATCTATATGGCATTTTCATGTGATGAGTGCTATTAGCTATGTGTGAGTTTAGATGGGTGTTTTGGAGACACTAATCCCCTTATTGTGTCAGGGGTTAGTGTAGCATGTCCAAAACACGCGTCCAGTCGCTCGTTAAGCTGTGTGCTAGGCTGAGCGCACTTTCTTTCATTGGCCCCAAAGTGAATTGAATACTCTATAACAAGGTTGTCATTAGCACTGAGCACACAGGGCCGGTGCGCTGAGAATATGGCCAGTGGCAGAACTGAAGAGAGACCAGTGATATATCTGTTGAAAAAGAGGCCCTGTGAGCCCACTGGTGTTTCTGCTGCAACTGGAAGCCATAGACGAGACCCTATAGGCATGTCAGTGTTTCTGCTGCAGCCGGCAGCCAAGAAGAGGTACTTGTGGGGCTGAGGAAGAGACCCTCTAGAGCCACATATGTTTCCCTGAAGACAGTGGCTGAGGAAGAAGTGTTTGTGTCAGAGTGAGAGAAAGAGAGAGAGCCTGTGGGTATGTTTGTGTTTGTGTGAGAGAGAGTATCTGTGTGTGTGAGAGAGCCTGTGTGTGTTTGTGTGAAAATGAGAGACTGTGTGAGTGAGAGAAAGAGAAAGAGAGTGGATGTGTGGGGAAACCTGTGTATGTGTATATGTGTGTGAGAGAGAGAGAGAAAGATTGTGTGAGTGTATGGTAGAGAGAGAACCTGTGTGTGTGTGTGAGAGAGAGAGAGAAACAGAGATGGGTTGTGTGTTAGAGTATATATAGAAGAGAGAGAGAAGATACAATTTTGTGCTCTCTCCAGTCTATGACAATCTCAAGTAGAGATGTGAATCGGAACCGGAATCGGTTCGGATTCCGATTCACATGTGGTTTTTTTTTCATCGGGCCCGATCGCAGTTTTGTTTATGGGCTGTGCCCGAGCCGATAAACAAAAAACCCACCCCGACCCTTTAAAACTAATACCTTAGCTTCCCCCACCCTCCCGACCCCCCCAAAAACCTTTTACAGGTACCTGGTGGTCCAGTGGGGGTCCCTGGAGCGATCTCCCGGGCCGTTGGCTGCCAGTAATCAAAATGGCGCTGATGGCCCTTTGCCCTTACCATGTGACAGGGTATCCGTACCATTGGCCGGACCCTGTCACATGGTAGGAGCACTGGAAGGGCCGCGCCATCTTGTGCTCTACCATGTGCGTAGGGCTCCTCCCGGGGGGACCTCAGACTTCCAGTGGTGAAGCTCATCTTAGCCTCTGTCTCCTCCAGTGCTCCGCCCCCAGGGGGCAGGAAGCAACAAAATTAATATGGGAATACTTTTTTATACAAAGCAACTCAAGAATGACTTCTGAGGGTTGAGATTTATTTATTTATTTCAAATTTGTAGACCGCCTATCAACATTCCTAGGCGGCTAACAGGATACCATTCATAAAGATACATAAAACAGTCAAAACACTGATTAACAAAGTTTTTGTTTACTTCAGGCTTTTTGGTGTTCCAAATAGATTTTTTGATGCTGATCACAGATATTACTTCGAAATTTGTACATCACATAAGGTTTTTGAAAAACGGCCAATTTTGTGTTACAATAATTGTGAAATTTTAAAACATAATCTTGCGTATATATATTTTCTTGCTGGACAGTAGTTTTTATGATTTTTAAAATTCATGTCGTATTTTTGATAGCCATAAGCAATGTAACATGTAACAGAGACTAACTTTTTTAAAAATACACCAAGAAACTGCCTGATCATGCCAGAACTTGCTCGGGCAAGCCCCAGCTCGGCTGCAAGATTCCAACTTGCTTCCATGACAACTCAGCCTTATATAAGCAGCAGCAATGAGTAGTCTGTGTGAATGAGCGAATCGTATCACTAAAACTGTTGAGTTTAAAGCTTGTGGATTTAATTTCTTATACTTTATGAAATGTCGCGCCAATGTCGTAATAGCTGTGACTCGTTTTGTTACATCTGTGGTGAGTTTAATCTGAAAGCACAGAAAAGGAGTATGACTGCACTCATTAAGAAGGCATACGAGTTATACTTCGGGTGCAAAATTGGTGACCAAGACAGAGTATGGGCTCCTCATAATTGTTGCGGATCTTGCGCCAGTAGTCTATGAGCTTGGCTGAAAGACGTGCGACCATCCATGCTATTTGACATGCTATTTGACATCCCAATGATTTGGACGGAACAGAAAGATCATATAACTGACTGTTACTTCTGCAAGATGAATGTGTCAGGATACTCATCAAATAACAGGAAGTTTATTGAGCACCCTAACCTTGCATCGGCAATGAGACCAGTGCCACTTGATGACAGTCTTCCTGTTCCAAAACCGCCTGAGGTGTGGATACTTGATGATAAGGATGAGGAGGTAGGCGATGATGGCGAGCCATCACAGATGGAAGCTGTGGCTGATCCTGACTTTGTGCCATCAACATCCAGCGATCCTCATTTAATATCTCAGTTAGAGCTGAACGATCTGGTCAGAGATTTGGCTTTATCGAAGTGTCAAGTAGAGCTGCTTGGGTCAAGGCTGCAAGAATGGAATCGTTTGTCATCTGATACGAAAATTTCAGTATTTCGCAGCAGTCATGAAGATTTGACAAAATATTTCAACCAAGTAGACAGTCTGACTTTTTGCTGTGACATCAATGGATTGTTTTGTGCTCTCGGATGTGACCACAACCCAACAGTATGGCCAATGTTTATTGATTCAGCAGTCTTAAGTTTAAAGGCTGTTTTGCTGCACAATGGCAATATCTATCCATCAATATCTGTTGGACATGCCGTTCATATGAAAGAAATGTATGAGAACATGCAGCTACTGCTGAACCACATTGAGTACTCGAGGTACAACTGGAATTTGTGTGGTGATCTCAAGGTAGTTGCAATTCTACTGGGTCTGCAGCTTAGTTACACCAAGTATTGTTGCTTCCTTTGTGAGTGGGACAGTCGAGCAAGAGATTTGCATTATGTCAGAAAATTCTGGCCTCTCTGCAAGAAGTTGGTTCCAGGGCAGAAGAATGTTGTGCACGACCCATTGGTGGATCCAAGTAAGATATTTCTTCCACCTTTGCACATCAAACTTGGGCTGATGACAAACTTCGTTAAGGCAATGAACAAGCAAAGTAAAGCCTTTGATTATTTGCGGCAAATGTTTCCACGTATAAGTGACACCAAGATAAAAGAAGGTGTTTTCGTTGGCCCACAAATCCGAGCTGTGATGAAGGACAGCCACTTTGATGGTCTTCTGCAATGTACAGAACGTGTTGTGTGGACAGCCTTCAAGAATGTCGTTTGTAACATTCTAGGCAACTATAAGGCAGCAGACTATGTTGAACAGGTTGAAAATATGCTTCAGGCATACAATTGATAAAGTGCAACATGTCATTGAAGATACATTTTCTTCATTCCCACTTGGACTTCTTCCCAGACAACCTTGGCGCTGTGAGTGATGAACATGATGAAAGGTTTCATCAAGACATTGTCAAAATGGAGAAACGGTATCAAGGCAAGTGGAATCCCTCCATGCTGGGTGACTATTGTTGGACTCTCATCCATGAAGCGTCGGATAGTGATTACAAATGAAAATCTGCGGCAAAACATATTTAGTTTTGTTTTCTGGTGCCAACATTGCCATTATATCTTATGCTGCTACAGACACGTAACAATGCTTAATGTATATCACACTTTTCTGGCAAACAGTACATGATACAGACATAATAAATGCATATTTGTGTTCAGCTTGTTAAAATCTACTTGTTCACCGAAGGTTGTGGAGGAAACAAACATTCCCAGAAATTTGTTTACCAGTGAAACATAAATATTTGGATACAAAGACTAAAACAAACAGACCATACCAATATATAATATATAGAAAATAACATAAACAATATTAAAACATTAAATAACATAGCAAACTAAGCAAATATTAATTAAAAAATACAAACCTAATAAAATGAAAACATAAAATCATAAAAAAAACTAATTAAACTAATTAAAGAAGTCAGTTAAAACCTGCTGTTAACCTACAGTTTGAAAAATATAATCATAGATTAAAGGCTACTTGGAAATAAAATGCCTCTATGGCTTGCTGGTAACCTTCACTGTAGCATATGGGATCATAAGTTGAAGGCTTGTTGAAATAAAAATGCTATTAAAAGCTTCCTGAATCTTAGCAGGTGATGAGCTCCTCTGTGGAAAAGATATTTGACCTCAAATATAATGATATGGTTTAAATTGCCCAGAAATTAGAATCACAGTAACTCCATAAATATTAACCCAGAAAAACTAAAAGGGATCATTTTATATGAAAAATAGCAGTATACTTTGCTATATAATACAGTAGATTCCATTTTTTTTAATGTTCTATAATATCCAAAGAATTGATCTTCTTATCAGAAATTTGTGAGATCCACAAAATATTTTAGGTTAAAGCAATATCTTTATTTTAATAATATTTCTAAAAATAGAGGATTTCTAAGTATTCTTTCACTGAAGTCATTAACAGTATCAAAATATCAAGGGAAGATCTGAATGGGGAGGGAGCTCCTGTTCTGCTCCCCCTCATTTCTACATTCCCTATCTCTGCTTCCAGTCCTCTTTCTCTCTCATCAAATCCCAATCCCTGGTTTCTTCTCTCATCCCCCCATCCTTGGTGCATCCCTAGCATCAATCCCCTTGCCAGTTTCACAGCACCCTACACACACTAAATTGATCCTCTTTCACTCATCCCTAGCTGATCCACTCTAACCTTATATCCTTTCCCCTGGCCGATCCTTAACCATCCTACCCCCGCCACTACCAGCTAATCCTCTCTCACACTCCTCCAACCACCTCTGATTCCCTCTCTTCCAATGCCTCCTCCTGTTGCTCAGCAGCCATTGCTGTGCAGCTCCCAGGACACCTGTCAGCACCCCTGTAGTACATTGGTTGTGGGCCCACACTGCCCTCTAAGCATAATGTGGTGAATGCTGCAACCTTTGCTGTCATTGCCATGACACCAAGCCCCCCCCCCCATGCTGCCATTATGGCACCTAGTTGAATGCAGCCACAGCATACTGCCATCAGACCTGATGTGGCCTGTATCTGCTGCTGCTGTTGCTGTGGGTGTGCCCCTGCAACACTCCATTCCCACTACAAATTATTGGTGCTGCAGCCTCCAATGTGGCTCACTCCAGTGTCATGACCCTACATCCTGATACGACCCAAAGTTGAAGCCTGATTACTTGTGATCTGACTCTACATGCTCATGCATGTTAAAGACAGACTATAATGACCTATTATTGCAATAGAAGATACTGACATCTGGTGGCACCTTCTGATATTGCAGTAGCCTCTTGTGTTTCCTAGACAGAGGAAGTGAATAGTATTATAATAGATTAGAAAAGTACTTACAAAAAAGGACCAGTCTCCAAAATCTTTAAATCTAAGGAGTGTGTTGAGTAATTTTTGACTAGTTAATGTATCACCACAGCATTTTCAGAGCACTTCTCAACTAACCTGGAGCATTAACTTTGAATTCATAGCCAAGTAGATGACCAAAAGAACAACCAAGGAAATAGCTCTAAAGTCAGCCATGTCCTGCTGTCCCTCAGCCAGAAGAGTTCACTGCAGTGCTTGAGCTGCATATGACAAAGCATATGGAATAAAACCAGAACTACCTTAGAGCCTGCATATAGATCACTCACGAGAACTAGACTGGAAGAAGATTTGACAAGAGCTGATGGAGAATAATGAGAAAAAAAAAAGTCCATTGGAACAGAATGTTTGTTATTTGGAGGGCCAAATTGAAAAAATGCAAATCTGGGGCTGAAAGATGGAGCGAGAGGGCTATCATGGCTTGGCACAACACTTTTGCTGATTGTTTGCTACAGTCAGGGAATGCGTTATACCTTTAAAACCACAGATCAATTAAAACGTGAGACAAGTAGATGGAAGTCGTATCCACTGATACAATAACAATTTTGAGCTCCTTTGTACTGAATTAACATGACAGTGAAGTTTGAGAACGGAAAGGAAAAGTGCAGATCAATGTCAGAGAGCTCTAGAGGATGTCCAGCACAGAATAGGTGAGAGATAATGAGTGTAAAAATAGCATAGCCACCATTCATGCTTGTCAAATGATTTTCTTTTCATAGTGAAATCCTATTCTTCTATCTTTTTTTGTTCTTTTTTCATTTTTTTCTCATTTTACAAAGAAAATACATAATTCTTTGTACAGATAGGCTAGTATGGGATTAATCCAAAAAACAAGACAGAAAATGTAAAGAAGGAAACATCCAAGCATTACATTTTTGCATAGTCTAAATAATAAGTCAACAAATAATAGCAGAGTCATTAATCCTGAAAAGAAAAAGAGAAAATAAAGTAAACCAGAGAAGATAAACAGATACCAGGAGAAGTCATGTTGTATTTCTGTAATAAGATACAAGAAAAAAAAGACCATGAAACAGACAAAATAGAATGATACATTTATGTAACAAGAAGAAAATAATCTCCAGATGAGACTGAATGATTTCTTTAATGCAGGAGTGGTCTTCTTTCAAACTATGGGGGTCATTTTCAAAGGCTTTTCGCGTGCGATAGCATGCTGGGGGCGGAGTCGGGGTGGCGAGGGGAGGAGTCGGGGCGGCGAGGGAGCAGACTCGGCGATGTCTTCACTGGTGTCGATAAGGTTAGTAACCTTATCATCGCCATTAGTGCGCCCAATAGCGCCACCTTTCACGGTGGCGCTATTGGGTGCGAAAACCGGTAGCGAAAACTCCATGGTGGTGCGAACCGCCCCCCCCCCCCCCCCCCCCCCCCGTTTTTGCTGGATTCACTATTCTGCGATAGAATGGTGAATCCAGGCCTATATTTGAAAAAAACAACCAGCAGGTCAAGATTCAGAAATGATAGGAGACTTCTGCATAAGTAATCTAGCCTTCAGCTGGTACTGTAGTATAAAGAGAAGCCATCGCCAGTCTCCAACATTTGTTGTCTAAATCGCAGAAAGCACCTCCTCCTGGCTTGCATTGCATGAGCAACAATGGAGAAAACCCTGACCTTATAACTTAAATAAGTAGGACAGTATGTGCTATAAGAATTGCACAAAGGCACGTTTCCCTTGCCTAGTTCAAGAGAAAGTCAGCACATGGGATTGACAGTAACATTTGTCAGGCAATTGTAGTTTTGCACCAATTCAAGCCAAAATTACAATTCCTTGACAACCTTTTCTTCAGATTCCCTGTGCCCAATTTCAGCAACATTTGATCAACAGACTTCCACCATGCATATGGACAGATTGGCACACCCTCGACAACAGATGCACTTGCTCCAGTGAAATATTCTTAAAAGAGAGATCCTTTCTCAAAAAGAAAGGAACAGAAAATAGTCTTTTGTTCTGGCTCAAGGACAAAAGTAGTCAAGAGAGATACAACTACTACTTATTCCGAAAGCTCTACTAGATATATGCATTACTGTACAGAAACAAGTAAGAGACAGTCCTTGCTTCATGGAGCTTACAATCTAGTCAACACAAACATACATGACAAATAAGCATCTACAAGAAATGTATTTACTAGAGTAGTGGTTAAATTTTAAAGCCTTAAAAAAGTGAGTTTTTAGACAGAATTTGAATATGGCCAGAGAGGAAGAGCATGACACATCAACAGGAAGAGTTGTCAATGAAATATCAGAATTCAAATTAAGCTCTGATTTTAATTTCAAGAAAGTATTCCAAAAACTAAATGAGTTCAGTGTCAAGAGTTTTTCCCAGTATTTACCACAGTGACCTGACCAGTATCATCTTTCCCCTCCACTGCAGGTGCATATTGTTTTATTAAACATAAATTTTACATTGGTAAAATGCTTCGCAAATAGTTCTCCTTAGCATTTGCAGTATTTCTACCATGTATATAAAATGCCTAAATAAATATCTTTTAAACATGTCCAGTGGTGATATTTTATCAGATTTAGGAAAATTGACGATATAGACATTTCTAAGCCAGCTGAAATTTTCCAACTGTCTTGACTTCTGTATTGGCTTGTGTAGAAGGAAATCTCTTCTCCAAAACATCCACTGTCCTGATAGTTTCTGTATGTTTTCCTTCCTGGACTTCACTGTTCATTTGCAGATTTGACACTACCATTTGAATCTTCTCCATTTTTGGAAGTCACTTCTGTTTCTGGGATTAAATCTACTAAATGGAATCTTCCAGGTACTTGTGACCTGGATTTGTCACTGTTGGAAACAGGATGCTGGGCTTGATGGACCTTGGTCTGACCTAGCATGGCAATTTCTTATGTTCTTATGTTCCTAATCCCTCCACAGGGACTCTAAAGTAAACTGCCGGTAGCTGTTGCTCTAATAGTTGAGCGGATTGCAAGTCTGATGCAGGATCCATGGCAGGAGCTTGCTGCTGAGACTCCACAGTGGAAAAAAGCCGAAGCTTGGCCACAATCAGAAGCAGGGAAATCTGCTATGCTTGCCAACCCTTCCATCAAGACTGGAGAAGAGGCCGCACATAGCAAATCCAATGAAAAGTCCATCAACTCTATAGAGTCCAAGGTTTTCTCAACCTTTCCGTCAACTCTATAGAGTCCAAGGTTTTCTCAACCTTTATGGACTGAGTGTCAGAAAGGGGAGAGAAGATGTGGAAGTCGTTTCCACCAGCAATTTAGATGCAGATCCCAGTTCATGAGCAACAAGTGTCCATTAGCCCTGGTACAAACATTTTCTGAGAAATATGATTTACATTTGCCCATGTTTTGGGGGTTGTTTTGCCTAGTATGTTCCCCTTTCTTTTTTTTTTTAATTTTAGCTTAAATCAGAAGCAGTAGGATCCTGGCACCATGAAAACAAAGGTCACTGGAAGCCAATGTAGAATATTAAATGCTGGGGATATATGATCCCAAGGATGCAAACCTAGCACTAGCCTGGCTGCAGAGTTCTGGAGCAGCTGTAATCTTGTTAAATGCATCTTCGGTAAACCCACTAAAAGGGAATTACAATAATCAACCTAGTTCATCGCATCAGCAAGGACAAGAGTTAGTAAATCTGATTGATTTAGAAAAGCATGCAGTCGGCGTAATTGGTAGAGATGGAATAAACATGATCTTAGCACTGAGGGATCATGGACAAGTTGCTCTCCAAAAGTACACCTAAATCACAAACTTATTCATTCCTCTGAAGCTCTATTCCCTGCAGCGTTAATACAGGCCCATCCATATAAATAGAGAGATTTCTAAGACAAAATTTCTGCTTTACAGGCATTAAGTTTTAACGTTCTCTGCCATCCACAGTGACATTCTACTCAAACAAATATTCATTTGAGACAGTGCCTCCGCTTTATTAGGTCCCAGCTCCTCTGACTTAATAACTCTGCCAAAAGCTGAATATATAAATTGAACAACACAAGAAATAAAATACATCCCTGCGGAACTCTGCAGGGAGGGTCCCTTGGAAAGGATACTCGGTCAGAAAACAGTACACATTGTGATTGATGTGACAAAAAGAGGTAAACCAGTCAAAGGCTGAGTCCCTAACTCCATAGAATTCAGCAGAATTCTATAATCTATAGTGTCAAAAGCTGCACTAAGATCCAGCAATATCACCAGTGAATTGCACCCTTTAATTAAGGAGTATAACAAGTCATCAAATAAAAAATCACAGTTTCCATATTAAAACAAAGATGAAAGCCTGATTTGTTGACAACCAAAATATCAATCTCATCTAAAAATCATTGAAATTGAAATAAAACTTGTCACTCTATTAACTGGCCCAAAAAAGGCACGTTTGCAACAGGATGATTTTCTATCACCTTAGAATTCAGTGTAGATTTATTATCTAATAATCCACCCCAACCTCCAAAAAAATGTTAAAATCACCTAAATTTAACATATCAGGATATTCCAAGAGAACAGATGCAATTGGCTATTGTGCATCTCTAAAAGAACCACACTTTTCCTTAGGAGCTTGATAAGTAAACTAGCTATCTTATACTTAGCTCCTAAAACTGCTAACAATCCTTCTACTTCAAATGAACAGAGAAATTTACAAAGTACAAAATGGATAGAATGCTTTAAAAACATCCCCACACCTCCCCCTTTACCCTGTAATAGAGGAATATGTAAAAAAAAGAATAAGCAGAAGGACATAGTTGGTGACTATTCACAGAGTCCTCAGATTTCAATTAAGTTTCTGTGAGACATAAAATATCAAAAGACCAATCCATAAGCATATCTGAAATAATCTGGATCTTACATTTTACTGGCCCATATAGGTACGGCAACTTTAAAATAAACATGCGGGCACTCATACACATGCATATGGGTGCACGAGTGGACGTACACTGGAATTATAATTATAGGTGCAGTAGCACGCTTATGATTTAAAATACATGAACTGTGCGTATGTGTACTGATAAATTTAAGTTACAAGAGCAAAAAGGCTTTGAGTATCTTCCTTAGGACTTTGTCGGCTTTAATGCACACAGGTAAGTTGATTTTAAAATATGTTCTCATGAAGGACATTCCCAGTTTTACCACTTAGTCCATGAGTTTGCCCAGCCTATTTCAAGGTCATCCAGAACCCTCTGGTTATTCAGGCTGCACTCCCCCCAGTTGACCCGGACCCCTCACCCTGTCCTGATAGTCCTAAAAAGCATTTTCTTCAGACTTACTCCTCATCAGGAGCAGCAGTAAATATATATGGCTAACAAACCACTGCGCGCTACAGCTAATGGATTTAAACACAGATTTATGCGCGTAACACACCTTTGCTCCACCCCTTTTTTTTTACTCACACTCACATATATACGCTCATAATTTGTGGCTTTCAAAAAATACGTGTTGTTCACGCATGGCCCAAATACTCATGTATATGGGCCTTTTAGCATGAGCAATTCTTTTAAAATTCACCCCATGAGACCTCCAAATAGAAGTAGCTATATGTGGCATTCTAGATGAATACAGCAAACAACGAGGTCATTGTTTTGCATATAATTTGCAACCATCCATGCTATATTTCCCATTGTTTAAAGCTATTGGAATGGTTTCTTTCAAGGGAGACAGCTGACGTGGTAATGTGGGGAATTCCATATTGTCATCTCCCCTGTTCCACCAGACTAACACATGCGTTCAACATCCTCCTAAATAAAATCATTAACCAAAATCACATAGCTAAAAATAAATTAATATAAAATGCTACCAAGTTCTCACCAAGGGGCTCACTAAGAGGCAAGTGAGCCCCTTTGGCACACTCCCCTTCCCCAGCGATCTGTCTGCGGCTATCTGCCTCCGAAGCTCCCTCTGCAGAAACAGTAGTGGGGGCAGACAGATCCATAAATGACTTGGGGAAATGTAAAATTCAAGCCCTGCCCACTCGTACCACAGGAAAATGGGATGACTATGACTCCCTCTGAACCCCAATGACTGTGAATGCTGGGTCTGCAGCATCCCCAGGCCCAGCCAACCTGGGGTGCCGAAGGCCTGACCCAGAAATTGTAACAGGGACCCTCTGCATCTGTCCACGTTAATAAAGATAAAAGGCAAAAGCATGACTTAAAGAGAGAACAGAATAGAGTGGAGCTAACTGTTCACGTCTGATCCTGCTGGCAGTCAAAATGTAAATGAACATAGCTGAAGCGAGATAAGAAACAGCTTTCACTTCTTCCCTAGGTATGACATGAAGTTATGAGGTAGGTAATTAAGTTTTGGGAACATCATCTAGCATTTAAAATTAAAAAAAACTCTAGAATTCATTTGGGAAATTAAAGATTTTTTTTTCCTTTAAAAGTTTGCAACATTTCAGGCATATTTTTATAGACTTATTAAGGCATTCTGGGGTGTTCTATTGAATTTCTCTGGAATGTATGTACAGTTTCTGAAGTACTCTCTGCATTTCAATAGCCCCAAGGCAGTACAAAGCAGCATTACCAATACCTGCTAATTGCCATTCTTCCCTTCCTCCTCTCTCTGCATCCATACTTTTCACCTTCACCACCTTATAGTAGCTGGGTGGGAAGTGACCTTGCTCCTAATTTCCCCTCCCCTGGGTACTAAAAATAAAAAGCTCATAATTACTTAATCTGCCTTATCAAGGGCCTGATTCACTGAGTTGTTTTTCCATAGACACTGATTGAGAAAAAAAGCCTTGGTGAATCAGGCTCCAAATTTGCAGATCACACAGAAATATTGTGCATCTCTAAAAGAGCCACACTTTTCCTTAGGAGCTTGATAAGTAAAATAGCTATCTTATACTTAGCTCCTAAAACTGCTAACAATCCTTCTACTTCTAATGAACAGACAGGCCGATACAGTACAGTGTGCTCCGGTGGAGCGCACTGTTAGCCCAGGTTTGGACGGGGATTGCGCGCACAAATCTACGCCCGCGCATAGGTATTAAAATCCGGCCCTTAGTATCCTAAACCTAATTAGGAACTGAATAAAATTAAGATGAAGGCAGCAGTCCAGCAGCAAGAGGGGGCTTTCCAGTCTTTTGCATTGAGTGTCACATGTATGATTTTTTACCCACCGGTGAGAGATTGTATGTTTGCACTCAGTGCAAAGAGCTCTTGGAACGAGTCCGATCTCTGGAGGCTAGAGTAGCAGACTTGGAGGAGCTGAAGCAGACAGAGAAGTACATTGATGAGACCTTCAGGGATATAGTAGCCAAGTCCCAAATCCAATGGATCAGAAAGGTCTCCCAGTAGGAGAACCTCACCCTGGTGCAGCAGGGAAGTGATCCTGTAGCAAGGACCTGCTCTCCAGGTGATGTATTGTTCTTGCGCACTGAGGAAAAGCCTCCCAGGGCTACTGCCCAGGAGGGAAGGGTTAGGCCAGCCGTCCATTGCTCCTACCATGTGACAGAGGCCGGCCAATGGCACCGATAGCCCCTGTCACACGGTAATGGCAAAGGGCCATTGGCGCCATTTTGATTACTGGCAGCCAACGGCCCGAGAACGGGAGATCGCTCCCGGGAACCCCGCTGGACCACCAGGGACTTTTGGTAAGTCTTGGGGGGTCGATTGGGAAAGTCTTGGGGGTTCGGGAGGGTGGGGGTTGCAATTAATTAAATTTGAAGGGTTGGGGTGGGTTTGGGTTTTTTGGGGTTTTTTTACAACCCCCCCCCCCCCCCCCCCCCCCCCCCGGGTTTCGGGCTTCGTTTCGGGGGCCAGACGAAATAAAATCGGCCTGAACCGCGGGAAAACAAAATTTCCCGCAGCGGGCCGATAATGAAGGCCGAACCAAAAGGTTCGGCCGAATCACATCTCTATAAATCAACTCCTCTTGTTAGACTTTTCATCACTTATAAGGACTATAATTCTTTACTGATGTCAATTTTACTAAGAATACCTCTGAATGTGTCTGAAATAACACCCCCCCCAATGCCAACCCGCTTCCTGAAAACCTACCCCGATTCAAAGTGCCCCTTTAGAGTGGTACCTATATATAGAGTATCAGATTGACCCTATAGAAAGGTTCCCCCTCTCTCTCTCAAGTTGCACAGGCAACATATATGCATTCCCTTTGCAAAATTTGTGGTTATGTATGTCAGCCTTGGGAACACCCATTTTCTACCTCCTTGTTCTGAACGCACGTCCTTCCCAGCTTCTTAAAAATTCACATTGCTCCCACGCAGCCCACATACTTATATATGTTTGATTATTAAAATGTATTAATCACTTTATGCAAACGCTCAAAGTGATTTACTAAATGACATACATAATGATTAAAATTAATAAATAACATAAAATCATGCAACAAACAGAAATACAAAATCACAACTATGGAAAGGTTACTCAGTTTTTCAAAACTCTACAGATTTCATGACACAGGAATAGAACCCTATAATCCAGGAGGGACTCCGAGGTATTTACTTATCAATCAAATGCTTGTTTCAACAGGCCGTTTTTGTGCGAGCAATGCTTTTAAAATCTACCTCATAGTTACTTGAGGTAGATTTTAATTCTTCTTTCAATTAACTTGTTGGGTTAATTGAAAGAAGACATTAGTTCATTGAATTCAACCAGTTTAGACTGATCATTGACCCTGTGAATGCATAATTCTGATTAACACACTACATAGATACAAATATGCCCCATTTTGGAATTCTGAAGAGCAAATCAAAATTAGCAGTGATTAGCAGCTTCGTTAAGAGAAAGATTGGTAAGTAGAAAGTCCTTATAGCCTAACCCATAGTGATGAAAAAAAGACATTGTCTAAAGTTTATCTTTTAGTGTAAAAATATGAAAAATCAAAGAGTTTTTCTGTCTTTTCATCGAGATACAAATGGCCAAATAAGACATCATTTATGCGTTACAGAATGTAAAATAAAGAGATCTGCATTTGTACATAGGTTTGTACTGTGCAGGTTAATGAAAAGCTGCATGTTCCCAGGTTTTGGGGGTTTTTTCCCTCAGTTTTCTCTTCCCTCATCGCCTACCCCATTTTTACCCCTTTTTCCTTTTAGGAAGACTGCTTTGATGATAAGGAACCGATCCCCCTGCAGGCTAGGAGATGGCGGGACAGAATCCTCCAAAGTCAGGGATAGCGGAATGTCTTTTTTAGTTGGGCGAGGAGAGGACCAACCAAGCTCTGCCTCCATCTTCACCCCCAGCTCCAGCTGACAATTTCTTATGTTAAATTTACTGTTAATGTCATTCTTTCTTACATATAGGGCCAGATTTTAAAAGCCTTGCCCGCATAAATCCCGGGGCTTTGAAAAAGGGGCGGGGTGTGGGCGGGGCGCCGGTCAGGGGCGGGACCGAGGCCTCCAGCACAGCGACCATGCTGAAAGATCGTGCGCAGGCAGCCGGCTGGTGCGCGCAAGTTTCGCCTGCCAGAGGCAGGCATAAATAAGAAAATAAAGGTAGAGGGGGATTTAGCTGGGGCTGGGGCATGGGTTAGATAGGGGAAGGGAGGGGAAGGTGGAGGGAGCGGAAGGAAAGTTCCCTCCGAGGCCACTCTGATTTCGGAGCAGCCTTGGAGGGAACGGGGAAAGCCATCGGGGCTCCCCTAGGGCTCGGAGCGCGCAAGATGCACAAGTGTGCATCCCCCTGTGCGCGCCGACCCCGGATTTTATAACATGCGCGCAGCTGTGCACACATGTTATAAAATCGGGCGTAGATTTGTGCGCGACGGGTTGAAATCTGGCCTATATTCTTCATGTAAATCATAATACATAAGAAGCTGTTTGGCAAAATGTAAGTATTAAGAAGAGCACTAGCAATAAATTTAAGTGATTGATATAGTACTCCGCATACCCTGGCTTAAGAGTGAAGTCCATTCTTATCATTGCATGTGCAGGACAAACCCAATATAAATCCTGTAGCTCCAGTTCTATAAATATACAGTCCACAGAACCTTTCCCCCTCCCCACTTAAGCGGTCGCTTAGGACACCTTACCTTGAGAGCGTAAGGTGTAGGAGCTGAGACAACATCTCCTTGACTATCAACTGTACGAGTCCCGGGGGCGAGAGCCCTGCCTACCCCGACGGTAATCTTCAGCTATGGTGAGTGGTGACGTCGAAGGGCGGACCCGGAGGTGGAACCTGGAAATGTTCCACTTAAGCGGGCCGCTTGCGGCGCGCAGTACATGCCGGCGCGCGGCTAAAGCCGCGCGCCCTTAAGGGGCATGCAGCTTAGCCCAGCTTCGCCTGGATTTGTCTGAATTCATCAGCAACAACATCTTGATTGGATCGCTTCATTACTTAAAAAGTACTTTTTTAAAAAAATTCTCTCAGCACCTCCCGTATGTTATTCTGTTGCATGTATGGAATTGGCAACATAGACTGAGCTGAAGTGGTTGTCTCTACAGTTTAAGTTGAACAATAAATTAAAGGAATAATCATGCCTCCAAAACAAAAAGGGAAAGTGAGGGTTTTTCCCTCACTCCCATTACCTTCACTGATACAGCAGGAGATTAGCCGTTTTATGCTCTCTCCTGCTTTAAAGAATGTGGATACCAAGGAATCTGATGTGCCAGGCTGTCAGGGAGGACAGCCTGAGCCAGCAGAGGAGGCCTCCCTAAGTCTGAATATCGGAGTACCACCAGCACAGAGACTGAGTGAGAGAAGCCTTGAGGAAGCTTCAGTAGGGATCATCATTACTAGTCCTGAAGCGGGAATATTTGAAACCCACAATAATGGACCAGTAGAAGGAGCTTCAAGTACTACTGTTTAACTCCAGAGAGTGGCGAGAAGGAACTGGAGATACAAATTCCCCTAGGTGGGAAAGATGAACATGAAACCAGTGGTATAACATCACCCTTCCTGAAGTGGTAACACTAGACATTTTGTGGGATATGATGGCTGGAATGTTATCTAATATTAAAGGGTTGGAAGGTAAAGTAGATGCGTTAAGTGCTGGGAATAAACAAGATGTATTTCATATTCAAAAACAAATTACAGAATCTGTTGATAGAATGAAGGGGCTTGAAGATTGTCAGAAGAAAAATCAGGAATTCCATGTTGTTGTGGTTAAAGATAGGGAAATTCTTACTAGAAGAATAGAATCTCTCGAGTACAATGCCAAGCATTATAATTTAAGATTTCTACATTTCCTCAGAGCAATTGGGGAAATACCTTTAATTATGTTAAAAAAAATTTTATCAGAAACCCTTGGCATTGTATCGGAAGATTTTTCAATGGTGAAGAATTGCTATTTTCTACCTAAACCTAGGAATATGAATAATAGATCAG
Organism: Rhinatrema bivittatum; assembly: GCF_901001135.1. Taxonomy (NCBI): domain Eukaryota; kingdom Metazoa; phylum Chordata; class Amphibia; order Gymnophiona; family Rhinatrematidae; genus Rhinatrema; species Rhinatrema bivittatum. Next base: position 522,909,501 of record NC_042617.1, read on the forward strand.
AAATGATGTTTCAAGGTGATCTCACAAAGTTTTTGAGGATTCTAGTGCTCAGGTTATCGAATGGGGTACCTTATTGGTAACTTTTTCCTCTATTAATGACATTAATCAAATAATGAAGAAATACTTCAATAAATATCCAGTTAACTATTTGGAAAAATCAGTGAAAATATTCCCATACCTAGCAATATCTACACTAATAAGGCAGAAAGCCTTTTTGGCTTTTCGCCAGGAAGTAATCTCTATGGGGGTTTTCATTTACATTGTGTTTCCCTTGTAAATGCTTGATAAAAAAAACAAGAGGATATATATTTTTTCTTTATACCCGAACAGTTAAAAGATTTCTTAGAACAAAGGAAACTTCCAACTTCATCCCCAGTGTCTAGTCAGTAACTATAGAAAGGAAAGCAGGATCTATGTGAAAAGCCCTCTTTTGTAATATTTATCTTGTGAAATTCTCCCATTAGTTTTTCATACCATCATCATGCACTTCGCTCTCATTTTTGTCTTGATATGTTTAAATGGTATTGGTATAAATGTTTTCTTTTATCTAATATTACTTGGAAAAATGTTTTTCTTTTGGGATAGATACCAAACCATGTTATCTTGAATGCAAACTAATTGAATACGTTTGTATATTTGAAAATTATTAATAAAGAATAAAAGTTGTGCTCCAACATAAAAATAGTTTACTGTAGGTTCTTCAGAATAAAACACGTGGGCAATCACCAAATGGTAAAGGTAATTAATCAAAAATTACAGTTCTTGGGATCCAAGATGGCGACTGAGTAGTAGCACTGAGAGCGTGGTGCTTTGCTTAGAGAATTTTTTCCTAGCTTTACCTTGCTAAAATGCCTCATTCGGCCAGGAAAAGGCGTGCACGGGAGAAAGCAATACCTGGGGCTGCTTCCGAAGCACCAAATCTCGGCCCGATGGACGCCCATGTTCTACGAGGAGCTCAAGCATCAGAAAGGGAGTCGCAAGTGCAGGGAACGGGGAAGGAGGAGTTGAGTTCCCTGCCGGACCTGGATGTTACACTGTCCCCGATGCAGAGGGAGGCACCGAGAGATCCAGCATTGCTGCGAGACCCGGATGGAAACCCGGTAGCCCTGCAGGACGAAGTTACCAGCGGGGTGAGCCGGCCAGGGAGTTTGCCTACGGGGGAAAGCAGCTTAGAAGATCAGCCTGAAGGGCTAGCGGAGCAGCTCGGAAGCACAGATGGAGGTATACTGGAGCTGAGCCATGTGGAGATGACTTCTACACCACAACAGATAAGTTCAAAATCTTATTGTCCACTAAAGCCATCATTAATAACATTAGAATCCCTGTGGGAGACAATGGTTGAGCTGGGCAACTTGATGATACAACAAACTGAGCCATTAAAAAATAAAGTGGAAGATCATGAAACCAGAATTAAGATCTTGGAAAATACTCTAAAAATTGTAACTGGACAAGAAACTGAGAGAAAAAATTTATATGAATCAGTTAAATATAAACAAGAACAATCTGTGAAGGATAATATAATATTGTTAAATAAAATTGAGAGTATGGAAAATCTTTTGAAAAATAAGAACATTCGAATAATTAATTTTCCTAAAGTTCCTTATAAAACCCCAAGAGAAATGTTTATTAGATATGCGCAAGATATCTTGAAAATATTACCTGAACAAATGCCCCCAATTACTAGGGTATTTTATGTATCAGGAAGAGATGATCAAAAAATACTCTTGGGAGCTACATCTAACACACAGAAGGAATTACCGAAGGAGAATCTTGAAAATATTGGGCTAAATCTAACAGACTTTTTAGAAACTTCAGATCAGGCCCAAGTTCAACATGCAACTTTGATAGTTAATTTCGCGCTAGAAATGGACAAAGAATGGATTTTGAATTTATATTTTAAACATCGTATGAAGAAGTTTATGGGGGAACAAGTGAGGATTTTTCCTGATGTATCTAAGACCACACAGAAAAAAAGGAAACAATTCCTGATGATGAGACCACAGGTTTTGCAGATAGGGGCAACCTTTACTTTAAGATTCCCCTGCCGTTGTTTAATTAAGTTTAAAGATAAATCCTACTTATTTTTTTATACCTTCACAGCTAACACAGTTTATATGTGAAAACTCCGTAACTTAGTGTGTTAGTCTTACACAGGACATAGCCCCAACCTCGGGAATTCTGTGTTGTCCACCCTCATAAATTAGTTAGCTCCTGCCAGTGCTAAGACTGTATTCTTAGATTTAAGTTTAATTGAAGTTCAGTTGGATCCTATATTGTGGACTTGAAATTGTATACATAAATGTATTCCTAAATGAATCAAAAATTTCATGATACGAGTTATGGTGTATGTAATGATAATTGTCAAGAGATTTTCTTTCTTGATTGAATGTTAAAAAACTTAATAAAGATTAAATAAAAAAAAAAAATTACAGTTCTTAATCAGCTCCTTAAACAACCAGGAGTTTCTTCTTCCTTAACACTTTTCTTCCTTTAGTAACAGTTACTTCTTCTGTTTCTCCAATATATCCTCGTAATGCAGCCTCTTCTAGTTACTCAGTCTTTACCCAGGCCCATTCTGGCCCTCTTTTCCTTTCCATTTTTACAACTGCTCCTCACTCCGTCCTACTCAGAGCAAGGAAGCAATCCCTCTGGTGCGGCATCAGCATCCTCCAAGCCCCAAGGCAAGTTCCCCCTGGCACAGTTTGTCTTCCTTACCCCGCTGAAGCACAGGTTTCTTCATATCTTCAAACCAGACTTGACAGCACTTCAGCTTTTCCCCTCAGGCTCCCTGAGATTTTGGAAGAAAGTCTCTGCCCCACTCCTGCCCCTTCTGCAACCTGTCTCTGTCCCTCCAATCTGGGGCAGCCGCAGACTCAGTAGAGTCAAGGCTTCTATCGCTTTTCCTGCTGACCCAGCCCACTGTAACACCCTCTGACCAAGAGGTGATCTGCAAACACTGGAACGTTCCCACTGTAGCTCCAATACAAACGTTTTCCCCTGTAATTTCCTGTGCACCCTTTACAGCTTCTTCCAGGCCTTACAGGCTTCCCATAAGGGGAGAACCTCCACTTTACCATTAACCTTTTTAGGAGTATCAAATCCTATACACTTTGTGGCACAGGGATCACAAAAAGAAAAAACACTCTGTGCATATGTAGCAGCACCAACTCACAGGACTCCAAATCCAGAGGTTACAGATGTGGCCAACCTGCTGGCAGCTCCGTAAAATCATGAACTTCTCTGTACATGTCTACTGATTACCCTTGGATTCTGCAGCTTTCTAGCAATTTGTTAATTCTGAGAAAGCAGTAGGCAGAAAGAGTAATGGGATCATTCAACAACTGGATGATTGCCCAAATATTCCCTAAAGGGAGATCAAACAGAAATGTTTTACTGATTATGTTCAAACAGCGGTGAGATGCTCCTTTATTTTTATCATTAGAAAAAGCAAAATCTTAAGTGGGGAATTACTTCCTGTCCCAGCTGGAGTCTGGTTACATATTACATACACATATCTATCTCCAGATTATCCTTTCTGAATAAACTTATCGACTTCATTTATTCTATAATGTGCTTTTATAACTTAATAATTCCCATTGTGATGTCAATTTCCAGGACTGATTTACTGGGTGGCAGGCAATTGGTAGTGAATGAAGAATGAGATCGCTGGCAAATAACTTGTGGGATTGTTTCTGGCCAGAGACTGAATTTCACATATGAAAGATCTCAAGCAGCACCCTCCCCAGCACTGACTACAGTATCCAGGATTTGTTTTACTGTAGAGCTAGAATTAAGTGTGATGTAACAAGAGGAGGAATTGTTCTTTTATTCTAAGGCACAGAAAGCAAAATGTGCACTATTTCTCATAGTCAACATCAGCAGCTGGCTCTCGATGTCATGGCTGTGAGCTTTTTCTAATGGTGAATATGGCAGCTGATCAGCCACCATAAAGAACAGTGGTAAATTCCGGTTGCACATTGCAGATTATGGGTATTTTCAATGCTCATATATAAACAGCATTTTAGGGGTTAAGGAACACAGGCCTTGGATGTGAAAAACACTTGGGACAGACAGACTTGTTCTAGATATCCAGTGCAATCCTTCCTCGTCAGTCAGCCCTGGTTCTTGCCTAGGGGTCAGTAATTTGCAGATGCTGCCCCATCATCTTGGCTGTGTGACTAAGTGGTTTGTTACTAACAGGCTGTGACAGTGGGAGCCCAGCTGCTGGGGATTTAGCTGGTCTCCTGCCTCAGGAGTGGAATGAGGATGCCACAGAAAGAAGAAGAGCCGTTCACGCGGCTCGAAAAGAAACAGTAGGGGCTGAGTAGCCTTACAGTCCTGAAATACATTAACAGCATGTTGACAGAATCCTAAGGTTAATTCTTCCAGTGTTTCAGATGATTTCTCTCTCTTTCTGTCCCTATTTTTATTTTTTTTTTTCTCCATTCCTTTTTCCTTTTCTTTCTTTGGCTTTTTTTTTAGGATGTCTCTCTGTAAATACTCATCTTCAGTATCCTGTAACATCCCAGGTGCCACACATTATAAATATAAAGCAACTTTCAAAGGGAGTGTCATGCCTCCTGTCACCAGTCACAGCTTAGGACCGTGCCTGCCAAAGGTTATAATTGGGATGCAGAAGTGGTGAGCCGGGATTCATACTTTCATAGGTAGTGATTAGTGAAGAAATGCGCTAACGCATAATAAAATCCTCTGCTTGTCCACGGGGGACATTTTGGTAGAGGTACACATGATTAGAGCATGCCCCCACAGTTTCCATTGTATGTTCGGCAGTGTGGTAATTGCGTTAGTGCATCGGAATATGTAGAAATAAGGGTCAACAGGCAAGCTGTAGGTGATAGTTTTTATTAATTAAACTAACTGGGAGCTAAGCGCCCTTCTCTGGATCAGTGAAGAGGCAGCACAGTTGTACTGGATTTATACAGTGCCGTCAGCTAGGTCTCTCTTCACCTACCTGAGGAAGACAGCGTAGCTCTAGAAGATTAGTCACAGACGTATTGAGGTAGCCCAGTAAAAAGGTATCACCTACAACCTGTTGACTCTTATTGCTACATTTTATGCTCTAACATTCCTCAAGTCAAACCCCTTTCTGTCTCTCACTTTGCACCCTATAAACATTAGGCCTGCTAAATCACCAGGCGTGCTTTGAGAAAGGTTTCCGGCATACGGTTCTCATGCCCAAAGTCTGACAGGGACCACAGGAAACATGATGCTCACAGATTTCCTGGGGAGGCTGCAGGTTCCATAATTGTCCAATTCCCCCCCCCCCCCTGCAAGTCAGTTCTAGAACTTCACCCATGTGGGAAAATGAAATCTCAAGAATGCTGGAGAAGCAAAGAAGTAGAGGGGATGTGACATGAGAAAAGAACCTTCTCGTAGCTTAAACATGTGGTGGTTGAGAGGCATGTGCTCCCCTGCAGCACCACATAGCCGTTATTATTAATGCCTCGTTCGTCAGGGGTCTGTGCTTTGTGATGGTTAACACTGTTCATCGAATGCAAGGAATCCAGTTTTTCTGTGCTGCTCCTCCCCAGGCATGAAGACGGGGAAGATTATTATAACAGTGAAGAAGAGGGCGAGGGGGACATGAACAGCCAATGCTCCTTGATCTGCAGGTACCTCCTTGGGCAGGCCAGGCCAGGCCAAGCGAGGAGTGCATGTTTGACGTGCTGCTGTGTTTCACTGTGTGCTGTGCTCTGATACAAAATCTGGACCCCCTTCTGTATATGTGAAAAGCATCTGAAATCCCACTCCCAGTGCCATTCTTTAACCAGGGTTATGAGCCCAGAGGGAAAAGAGTGGATTTAGAACTTGCAAGGATCTAATGCTCTACTTCCAAAGATTTTTCATTGTTTCTGATGAAGGTGATGTACCACACTTATATTCAACTAAGCCCTGAGTTTAAGGATCAGGTAAAAGTCCCTCAGTGGTATTTGCAAATCTTTTGTACACGCAGTTTGGCTGTCTTGAGTTATTTCACACAAAAATATTTGCCTTGGGCCAAATGTCTGTCTTGGACAAAACTTGTCCAATTTCAAAATGTATTTATTTATTTATTATTTATTGAAAGCTTTACTACCTGCCTGTAGCAAATAAACTGTGCAATGCATAAATTGTGCAGGTTAAATAATTTTCCTCCTTTTGCATGGCTTTATTTAAAATATTGCAGTGGTAAAAAGTACAGGCTATTTTTCATGCATTATAAATTTGGAACAAATGCAAAACTCATTGTACATAGAAAGATACTTGCAGTTTTAAGGGATTTTGTAATTCCCCCACCCAATTCTTGAATCTGGCTCCAATTCTGATATTAATGAGGAAGCTACCACTACGACCAGACGCTTTTCTATGGGGTCAACAGATGCATACATGTTTTGGTTATATCTCACGTCTAAGCAAATAGCTGCCAAAAAATCCTAAAATGTCAGTCCTTTACTGCTGGTTCTGAGATATCCCAGTAATAGTGGCTGTTTCATTGAATTCAGACGGAGGGACTATTTTTTTTTAAATTTATGTATTACTTTCTATGCCACTTTATCGGGCCACTAGGGCCATCCAAAGTGGTGCACAATAAACAACCAACACCCCATCCCTCCCTCCCAACCTTCTTTTCAAATAATTCACCCCTTTGCCTGAGGGCACTACAATACACTGCCATGCAGGAGACTCACTCAGGTTGCTTTCTTGGACCAGACTCCTGCCCATTTGGTCATCTGGCGTGGCATGTGTTGTAGATGCAGTGCTCATAGTTCCTGGGAGGGAAAGAAAATACGTGATGCTATTTCAGTAGCAGCCTTTACTGCTTACCCGAAACAAATGGGACCACGGGAAGGCCTTGAAGAGACTGTTCATTGTCCTCTGTGGACTGTGTTGCTGGGAAGAGAGGATGAGAGGTGCTGCTGTAGAGGGAGTGTGGGGCAATAGACCAAGAGCCATTCGTAATGATTCCATGGAGCAAATGATGTGCCACCGTCTGTTCTGTGGTAACCGAGGGTGGCAGCCTGAGGGTATAGGAAGGAACAATTGTGGATATTGATGAGAGGCCTGTTGGTTGCAATCATGGTGGACACAAACTACAGTAATGACTAAGTGGTGTTTAGGCAATGAAACTGAGATAGGGCATTCCAAATAGCAGCATAACGTTTACTGGTGTAAAATTGTTCTAGAGGAAAAGTCAAAAAAAGGGAAAAATGTGGAGAAAGGTAGAGCCAGATTTACAATATAGGCGGGGGGGGGGGGAGCAGGTGTCTCCTAGAAATCATAAAAGCATATGGGATGAGGGGCTGTGAGCCTCCCCAGAAATTATGGATGGCACAGAGAGGGAGGGGAGTCCACCAACTCTCCAGAAATCATTCAGGGGGGGGGGGGGAGGGAAGATCCACTTTCCCCCCAAATTCAGAAGGTGCAGAGCCCCTGAACAGGTCCTACCCTCTCCCATTACCTCCGGGCCAGCAACACTTTCTGCCTCTTCCAGGTCCCATCCCCGCCGCAGCAAGAACATCCCCCATACAGATGCATTAGTATGTGCAGGCCCACACCCGGCCCCGTGGCATGGACTTCCGGTTACCACAGCGACCCGTGCTAGGGAGTAGAGTGCCACGGGGCTGCTCCTGACCACATACACCTTGGTGCGAAGGCCCCGTCTTTGTCTGGGAGACAGATGCTGGAAAAGGAGAAAAGGGCTGCCAGCTCAGACAGCAGCAGCAGCAACAGGCTGATGCCTATCAACATTTGGCGCTGGAGGCAGTTGCCTGCATTTTGTATTCCTAAATCTGGGCCTGGATACGGGGAGAGCTGGTAACAATATCAGTGTAGTTTTGTCTCAGTAATCTCTCACTTCCCAGTGGTACATAACATTGGTTTAGGGGAGGCACAGTTCCAGAGATGTTACTGTACCTTGTTGTCCTTCTCTTATTGATACCCTAAAAATTCCTTCTATTATCAGAACCCTAAAAATTCCCTAGCTAAGCTAACCTAAATAAGAGTGTAAAATGCTTCCTTCAAGATTAGGAAATTATTAGGTTGTCGGACTTACCATACTGTACTGCCATCATCAGCCAACCTCGTATTCCTGTAAGTTATTCCCATTCTTTCCCACTATTGACAGGACCCCCCCCCCCCCCCTCTCAATGATATCAGAATTCATTTATTGCACTATAATATCTGGGTCTGAAGATCTTGAATTCGTCTCCCCTGGCAATTGCAGTATTTCTGGGCCAATTGCACACAGCCACCCATGGTGCCACATTATTATTAGTTTGTTTCCTAAATCCATTTGGAATAATCACAAAAGTGTTCCAGTGCTGCTCTCCCCCATGCTACTGCTATAAATATCAAGCCATTAAGTATTGTTAAAGAAATACATTCAGGTCAGACAGTGACAAGGCTCAGGCCATCGGCAGACAAAGCAGGGAATGTGCGCATAATGTTCCATTCCATTGGGTCTGACTTTCATTTCAGGTGATGATATGGTTTTTGTGGTCTCAGTCCAGACTGGGAATACTTTAAAGGTAGCAGCTCAGCAGAACCAAAGATTCTTATACTGCTCTGTATATGTCACTACTAACTGTAGCACTATGCACCCTCTGGTGGGGGAGGGAATAGTTTATAAAGCTTGCATTTGTTTTTCACTCCTCGCTCTCATCTGCTTCTTGACTTTTGCTGACTGGAAAGAGCAGCTTCAGTGGGTACTGGACAGCTAGCGGACAACAGCTTGGGGAGGGGGGAGTGATGGCAATGAGCACCTATTGTGGGGGGGGGGGGGGGGGGGGGGGGGGGGGGGAGCAGCAGTGCAGCTAGCAGAGAGCAGTTTGTAGGGGGACTGGGGGTCTGGCAGAGTGCAACTTGTGAAGGGAATAGCAGAGAACAGGTTGTGAAGGGGCGCTGGCAGTGCCTGACTTTGGGTAGGGCATGCTGGGCAGTTGTCCACTGCGAGTGCACCGCCCAGGGTGCCATTTGCTCTTGAACCAGCCTTGGGTGCTGGCTTTTCGACTGGCCCTGCTGGTGATGAAGGCGAGTCTCATTTGCTATGGCGAGGATATGAACAAAGAAGCTTAACAAATCGAGTATTATTTTCTCAGTATTGTTCTCCCTAATTGCAGATCTATGGTACATGGCTACATTCTTTAGTAGCATTATACACAGTAGCTGATGCAGAAGATGTAATGCATTTTGTTTTCCAGCCCTGGCCTGCTTCTCCTGCAGTTTTGTTGTGTGTGTGTGTGCCTGTGGCATTGCAGTGGTTTGGCTAAATTCATAAAGAAGTGCTGAAAATAACAAGTTTGAATATGCGTCAGTATAATTACTCTACCTGTAAAGATCTGGAAATCATCAAAGTTAGTGCAACCGAAAGGTAAGACGTGGCAAAGGTCTAAACGACATTAGAACATTGCAAGAGAGTTACAGAGGATGCAGGACTGTATGGGTCAATCTGCAGCCCGTAATTATTACAATTTTTCACATCTGGCGTTACCAGTATGTGAGAGGCTTAAAGTGCAAAGTGTTACCGAACGTTATCCTGGGAGAGAAATTAAAATGCCCTGCATAGTATACATAATCAGTCACTTACAGTGGGAAAGTGTTATTGAATGAGAGAGGTATAATTTGATGTGTTGCTTCTCGTGATATGCCCATGTACCTGCCCATGCCTCTCATATTATACAAGTCTTTGAAAATTGATGTTCCCATGCTACGTGAAAACCAGGGACCTGATTTATTAAGGGATTTCTCCCAGTCTGTATCTGCCAAAAACCAAACACAAAATCCTGGCTAAATCTGGCCCTGTGTGCCTTCAGATCATAATAGTATCACTTATTTGAATAGCTGGTAAAAGAAGAAAAAATGTCATTTTCTTTCTGAGCATAACATATGATTTATGTGCACAAAAAATGTTTCCCCCACAGAAAGAATTTATTGTGCATATAATTCATATTTTATGTGCAGAAAACATGCTTTGTGCACATAAACCATGTTTTCTGCGCATAAAATCCCGATTGCAGCTCCCAGCACCAGAACTCCTGTTTCCACCCATAGACTAACAGTAGCCCTGGAAACTTTACTTCACCTCTGACCAGGAGTTAAGTTTAAAGAACTAAGAAAACAGAAGGTAAGCCAGCCCACCTCTCTGCTTTGGGGGGTAATAGTAATGCCATCATTAGCATGGGATTTGCTAGAGAGGGCGCTAATCTGTACGCACATTCTCGTGTGTGCTTTTTTTGTGCACAAAATTCCTTGCTGCTTTGGAAGTAAAGTTTGTATGCAAAAAATGTGCACACAGCTGCCTGTTAAACCATGCGCTCTGCACTTTATGGCATCAGCCCTGAGGATGTTAACCTCTCACACTGGGTCTGTCTTTCAAAAGGGAAAGAGGACCCTGATCTGATTTGCAGATCTTTGCAGGAGTGCCAAGCCATGAAGAGAGTGGAAAGGAGAAGGGAGAGAGCTGCCCATCCAGTGCTCCGGTCCAGGGAGTCAAGGGAGAGATTCAAGCATTTGATTAAAAGGAACAATGAGGGTCCTTGGGAAGTCAGAACTCCAGCAGCCAAATTCCGTGAGGGGACCCCAGGAGAGTGTACAGAAAGTGAATTTTCAAAACCATATACATGCATGAAGCACCATTTTCTATGCACGTAGAGGGCCTTTTGAAAATTTCCCAGGGGGTTGTATGTGTAAAAGCATATGCAGAAGCACTTTCATGTGCACCTTTTACACATGCTTGACAGAGGCGTTCCCAGAAGTGGAATTAGGATGAGGAAACCATTTACACGCACACATTCTAAAATTTAAAAAAAACTACATGTCAATGTACATATGAACATTCTCACTTGCTCCCGAGCAGACTTAAATGTGCATGTGGAAGCTGTGCAAGAGTTTGCACGTGCGAATCCACTAAATTTTCACAGTGGATTTATGCCTGGAAGTACGCTTTGAAAGTTCTGGTTGCACCCACGGACTTCAGCCCTAAGCACTGTATTATAAAATTAGGCTCTGCAGGATCAAAAATCCCATTGTCTGTTTGGAACGCTGTACTGTGCAGTTTTCAATGAAGACTGATTTATGCACAGTCTTTATGCTGAAGAAGCTTTCAGTAAAGGCTTTTATTCTGGAACACCATCACTTATATAAAGAGTCTTTGTGACTTCCTAACAAATCATGTGCTTTTGGCCCAGAAGGTAAATCCTTCCCCTTGTCAGTTGATCCATGCCAGGATTTACAAAAGTGAGTAAGAACTAAGCTCTGGTAATTGAGGGGAGCACTACCCGTTTTACTTTCCTACCATCTGAGCATAAATTCAGGTGAAAGAAAACTAAAGTATTCCATCCAAAAAGTCCTAATCTAGGATTGTGGGGGGCAAAGGGCTTGTGAGATAAAAAAAACTACAGGTCAATGCAATACGCCGCGCGCACAAATATAGGCCACGCGCATACCTTTAAAAATCTGCCCCTATATGAGCAGGTGCAGCATTCATGTGTGTACTCACTCCCCCATGGACCTTGCACCAAGTCTCAAAGGGAATGTACCTGCTTGCTTTCCCCTTGGAAAATTGTCCCAGGGAATAAAAGTATACACAAAGATTTGTACCTGCTTTTTCTGCAGATACTTGTTTCCTGGAAAACCAATATAAGGTGGCTATAAAAATGCCAAGCTGCACATCTTGTTGCTAATCGTCCTCTGATTCCACTTGCATTTCCCATGAGTTAAAAAACGTATGCGTTCTTGAGCCCCCCACGTACAGAGCTGGCGGTTTCCAGACAAGCCTGTTTAACCTGGGTAAATGGCTTTGGAAATGTCCACGAGCTTTGCAGCCCGTACTGGTCCCTTCTTCAGCTGTGACTGGAGTACTGCAAGACGGAAACTGTTATCTCTAGATGATGTGCTGGGCTGGAAATTCTCACAGTTGAGATCATCAGGAAATGTCCAGTGGATTAGCATCAATTAAAGGCAATTAGTAGAAAAGTCCCTGGAGGTGTCAGAATTGTTGTGCAGAGGGCATGAAGGTATGACCTCAGCAGCGCTGAGAATGGCAGGCATTGAAAGCTGCTAATTAAGACTCATGGGTCCGGAGTCTTGATTCAGTTCATTATTGTTTTTTTTAATCTAATAGATGAATATATGTCGGAGTCTAAGGTCTCCTTTCTTGTGTGTTTTCAAGTTGCCTTTAAGAGCTAACACAGATAACTCAGAGACTAGGCATCCATTTGTCTGGAATGCATTTAAGAGTCATTCTAGGGCAAGATGAATGAGGACTCCTGTGCAGTCCATGCAAGATTTATGGACCCGTGTTCCTGTGCTGAGGTTGGCTCAACCTACAGGGAGGGCCCTGAAGGTCCTCACCGACAGCTGGCCGAGATTAGTCAGGGGCTTCACCTACACTGACCCCTTTCCCCTTGGGTTGAGCCCTCGGGTGCCATGGTCCGGCAGGTCTTAGGCAAGAGTCTCTTAGGAAGTGGAAGGCGCGTAGGTCCTGGACGAAGCTAGGGTTCAGGATGGTCCAGGTCCAGGCTATGGTCATTGCCAGGCAGTAGGCAAGAATGGTCAAAGTTTGGGCTAAGGTCAGTGCCAGTAATCAGTCTAAGGGCAGGCTGGGAGACATTGACTGCAGAAGGCAGGGCAGGAAGGATGAGGCAAGCTGAACAGGAGAGATGAAGCAAGGCCTGAGAGATGAGGCAGGTTCAGGAACAGGACCAGGAGCACAGGATAAGCAGCAACTAACTCTTGCACAGGACGCAGGCACCCTATTGATGAGAAAGGGCATGGAGGTCCTGGGAAGCCCTTTATTGGGCTGGGTGAATATTATCATCAGTGGGCACCTTAGGTCCTTTCCCGGCTGCAGGCCCCATGCACCTAGAGGCACTTCAGGAGGAAGCAGAAATAGTGGCACATGCAGCTGGCAGCATCTCGCCGCACGGGAGAGGGGCTGGCTGGTCGGTATCACCAGGTGAGTGCTGCGGCTCACTGGCAGGCCCTGCGAGCCACGAGTCCATATGAAGACTGAGTCTGAAATGAACAAAAAGGAGAGAGTCTGATCCATCAGATGTGGTGGTTTAAGTTCTTTTTGACTCTTTATGAAGACTACAAGAAGTTCGGCTGCATAAAAGCAGCTGGAAAAAGTATGCAAGCATGCTAGTCATCCTTAGCATCTGTCCATCACCAAGGTATGGAACACCAAAGACTACCTCCCCTAACAGAAGTGGTCACAGCATTTACTAAATTGCCAATTGTTTAAGCACAGAATGGCCAACAGGAAGCAAACACAAGTCAGGGACAGGGCCGGCATTAGACACAGGGGGCCCTAGGGCATTAATTAAGGTGTGGATCCAACCAGTGCCGGGTACCTTGAAGCTTTGCCTCAGTAGCATCAATCAGGTATGCCAATGGGCCCCTTTTGGTCCTGGGGCCTTAGGTGATTGCCCTGCTTGTCTTCCCCCCCCCCCCCCCCCCCCCATAAAGAAAAACGGTGGGAATCAAAGAATGTGACAGCGAACCAAAAGGGGTTTGTGTGCAATAGCATGGTTATAATCACACACACACACGTAACAGTTATGTTAAAATGACACTTTTCAGAAGGAACAGTAGGGTAATGTGTCTCATTTAATGACATTGTATGAGTGCATTCCAGTAGACCGTTCCCAGGGATGCAGGCACTGGCACTGATGACTGAAGGAAATTATATCCATTTGACTGGATGATAGCTGAATTAGTTAAAATTAAGATTTAGTGGATTTCTTTTGAATTACAGTGACCAGGTGTGGGAGGAAGAGAAGGCTCAGAGGTGCCTGTTGGAATGGGGCGCAGTTTACTAGATAATGGATCATTATTCTTTATAATTCCATGCACCGACTGCTGTGCTCTACTGTAAGCAGTATTTATGTGGTTATAAAACAGATTTTTTTTCTTTGTTCCTAAACGTACTTAAAAGTTGTTTAGATTTCATTAAAGAAGTCCTGCAGTGATAAATGTCATTTTCTAAAATCTGCTAGGGTGGGGGATTAACGCAGAATACAATCGAGGATGTTTGACCCATATCTTATTGTCTTAGGGCCTGATTTCCTAAGGCTTTTCTCTCATTCTGTGTTTATGGGAAAAATGCTTTGTAAATGAGGCCCTTCGACAGAATCATACAATAAAAAATAATATAGAGAAATCTGTAGCAAGGGTCTGGGAGGAAGGAAGCTAGCATCACTCTACAGCATACCGTGGTGGCTGGCCCAAAGTTGTGTGATAGTAACATAGTAGGTGACTGCAGAAAAATGGCCGATCCAGTCTGCCCACTTATTTCTGTTCATACTGGTAATGATATATCCTTCCTTCTCTAAGATAATGTTTATCAACTTCCTCCTTTGTGCTTTTCCATCTTGAGCAGATGAGCATACAAGATCGCCCACTTAGTTTGCTTACAGTTCCTTTCCTATCCCATGAGTAACCGCAAGGCTTTGTAATAATCAGGGAGGGAACATTTGAAAGGGATTTCCATGGGGAAAAATGCTACATTACCCACAGAAGTGGTTTGTTGTAAAAGAGTCTTCCTGATATGTAGGTAAACCTACATGCAACCCCACCCCCATCATTGGTGGGTCACCTTCGTTAGCTGAAGGGGAGAGGGGAGGGAAAGATCACACAGATGTGAATGACTATAAACTGCCTGTATCTTTTGCTAATAAGCAGGTTGTGAATACAAACACACAAAAATAGAAATAAAAAACATAATTTAATGTCTGCATACAAATTCCAGAAGTCTAAATAGTAAGAGTGGAATATTAAAATCTATGGCATAAGAGGATATAAACATTATAGGTATCTCAAAGGCAAACGGAAAGGAGGATAACCAATGGGAAACTGTGATACAAAAGTATAAATTATAGCAATATAACAGGGCAGTTTGGTGGAAAAGTGGAATTATATGTAGAGGATGGCATAGTCAAGCAGGATAAAAGTTCTGCAGTAAACAAAATACATAATACTTATGCATAAAAACAGAATGCATAATACTTATGAATGAAAATTCCATGTTTGGGTAAGAGTATAGCAGTGGGGGTTTACTACAGTCCACCTGGCCAAGATGAAGAAACAGACTATGAAATGCTAGCAGAAATTAGAAAGGCAAACACATTTGGCAGCATAATAATGGGAGACCAATTATCCCAGCATTGATTGTGTCACTGTTTTATCAGGACACGCTAGAGAGGCTAAGTTTTTATATGCCATAAATAACCGCCATGTAATTCACTTTGATTATGGTGAAATGTGGAATATAAGCAAAATAAATAAATAGCCATTTCATGGAGCAGCTGGGCCTTGAACTGACAAAATGGTGGGAGAGCTACATTACATCTAGTCCTCAATAGAAAACTTAACCTGATGCAACAGGTTACAGTGGTGGGGCCCCTGAGCATAATACAATCAAATTTGACATAAGCACTGGAGGGAAGACATAAGTAAAGCTATTACAGTAACATAGCACTTTTAAAAAAGGATACTATGATAGAATGAGGAAATTAGAAAAACTACCAAGAAAGGAGTGATTGCAAAGGTTACAAGTTTGCATGAGGTGTGGACATTCTCTGAGGACAAGTAAGATGGCAGTCCTCAGACATGGGTGACATCATTGGATAGATCCCAGCATGGAAAACTTATTCAAAGTTTCTAGAACTTTGACTGAGTCTCATTGAGCATGCTCAGGCATACATTATATCACATGTCCACATGGAGTCCCCTTCAGTCTCTTCATTTTCTTGGAGCCTGTCATCTTGTGGTCAGGTAAGAGCCACACTTTGCTAAATTTTTGGCCTACTTTTCTACATTTGTAATTTTCATGCTTTCTTTTCGATGCCTCATAAGGTCAAAGCAAGGTTCCCCTGGTTCTCTCACTAGCATCCTATATAGGTTTTCTGACATCTATTGGAAAGTTTATTTTTATTGGGGCAGCGATGCACTCGGTGCCCACTGGCTATCGACAGCTGCCACAGATTTCTATCTCACATCCCTCTTATTTCATGATGATATGACCACTTTGGGTTTTAAGCAGTGCCTCAGGTGTACGAGAACCATGTCTGTTATGGACCCCCATGATAGATGCGTCTTCTGCCTTGGGGCATCACACAATTTCCTGGGTTGCAGCAAGTGCTACAGGATGACCCCAAAGGGACATAAGATCCGGCTCAACAAAATGGAGCACCTCTTAAGGCCAGAGAAGACCAATCCATCGGTTTTGGCATCGGAAGCATTGGAATCGAGGGACCTTGGAGCCACATTGATTGACACCGAGCCATTGACATCAGCTGGGCCATCAGTTCCATTGATGTTGTCAGCTAAGAGGGAGGCTGGAGACCAGCCATTGTTGGTTTCCTCCAGGTTAAGGATGTCGAGTTCATCGGCCTTGTCCTCAGCACCAGGGAAGGACTGATCTGAGTATTGAGGGAAGCCGAGAAAGCATCAGTATCAATCCCCATCAATGCACAGTACCGGGCGCAGGGATGCACCAGCCTCTGATGTGATGTCCCTAAAGTGATGCCACAGTGAGGAGAGCCAGTCCTCCCATAAATGCCGGGGTGTGCCATAGACTCCAGTGGTCCCAATGCCAGCCATTGAGCCTCCTCTCGGTTCTGAAGAGGATTGGGTTATACCTCCTGTGTCCCAGTCTGTTTTGGCATTGGCCATGTTCAAGGAGGTATTGAAGAAGCATGAGCAGCTGGCAGTCGAGAAGACGATGTGTGGCCTCAGCTTTGGGTACTGACACCGGCACTGTCACTGCTTGAGCCACTGCTGGAATCCCTGCATGTGCTTATCTGCGTGTTACCAACCCAGCCAGCATTGGTTCCTGGGACAGCATCAATGCCCTGCAGGGAACTGCTGCTGCCATGTGCTGATCTGGTCATTGTTCCCGGTTCCTCGGAGGAGGAAACTCCCCTGATACCAGAGAAGATTCTGGGGCCTGGGCCACCCTATCTAGTTCCACCAGTACCTGCACCACTGAGAGGAGGCCAAGTACATAGTGTCTTGTCCCCAGTCAATGAAAGTGGAGACGAGGGCACCTATGACCCCTGGGGGATGACTCATCCGTGGTCTCTGACGACGCTTCAAATGGTCTCCCCTCATCTATCTACTATAGAGGAGTGAAGGAAGTCCTGTTAACAGAAAGGTGTACGCAATTTATCTCATTTAAAAGACTCTACATGAGCTCCCCAACCCAGAGTGGGCACATCCATGGTTCGGATAATTTGAGAAGGAGGACTTTGGACGGAGATCCCCCGTTCTAGATTGAAATTACTCACCACCAAAACAAAGAGTCCCAGAGAAACAAAGTGATCAGATGCGAGCCTAGAGGTTCTTCATGGCCTGATGCTACTGTGACATCAGGGTCCACTGGGACTTAGGCATGTGTAAATGAGCCAAGTGAGTGACATAAACTATCACAGCCATATGGCCCAACAATCTCAATACATACCAAGCTGATGCCTTCTGGCTCTGTTGAATCCCATTTCCTTTAAAACAGCCACAATACCTGAATACGGGAGAGTGGCCAATGTGAAACCAGTTTTTAAAAAGGAGCTCCGGGGTGATCCAGGAAACTATAGACCAGTGAGCCTGACATTGGTACTGGGCGAAATGGTAAAACAATGCTTAATAACAATATTACTGGCCATATAGAGTATCCCAATTCTCTCGTTATTCTGTAACATATGTTTTCCTTACTCTACCCTAGAAAGAGTATCCCAAATATCTCATGTCATTCTGTAACATATGATCAAGTACTTTTTTGCAATCTATTGTCAACTTCTTGCAATCTGCACGATCTATGTTTAATCTGTTTATGTTGCTTGTTCTTTGAATGTTATAAGGATTTCTGTTAATAAGCCACTCAATTATACCGTCTATTATTTGTAATGAGTTGTTAAAATGTAAACCGGAGTGAAGGCAGCTTGCTATACCCCGGTATATAAAAGACTTCAAATAAATAAATACATATAAATAAATATGGCTTAATGAGAAAGAGTCAACATGTTTAGCAAAGAGAAGTCTTCCTTTACAAATCAATTAGATTTTTTTTGAGGGTTAAATAAACATGTAGATAAAGATGAGCCAGTTGATATAGTGTATTTGGATTTCCAGAAGACAAGTGACAAAGTACCCCATGGGAAATTCCTCAGGAAATTAATAAATCATGGGCTAGCATTTTTTAACTGGTTAAAAGATAGATGGAAAGCAATATATCTTTCTTGAGTCTTGTCAATTAAAGGCTTTCCTGAAGAAAAGAAAAATGAGATAGGAGCTTCTTAACAATTACTCCTACCCTTTCTTCTTAGCTGCGTATGCAATTTTCTTTTTCCTTTGCAGATTGGTGTTTTTTAATATTATTTCTCCCAGTTCCTTTTGATTCAGCCTGTATTTTTTCTGCATAAAGATTTCTTGGATTAGTTACTTCTGTTATTTTTCCTTTTAATATCTTGAAAGGATTCTCTCCCACTCTTCTCTTTTGTGGATTATATTGCAGATAATCAGATATAGAAAGGTATTTCTCATTTATTTTTTGTTTTGTCTTGTATATGTAATTACTTTTTCATTATTTGCTGTTTCCTTTAAGATTATGACTTTCATATATCTTTGAAAATGTAATAAATATAAATTTTAAAAAATATGAAGTTTCCAGCCAAGATTCAAACTATAGGTGAAGAGTTTCACCTACTCTTAATTTTTTGTTTTGTTTTGCTTTTCTTATGCTGCCTAAAGTTGTCATCAGTTCCTGGGTCCTAGCTCTGAAACCTCGCTAGAAGATTTCTGGTCTGTGTTAGAAAGAGCAGTGTTTTATTGAGACCCATACAAGCACTCGAGGCCTATGTACTATATGCAATAGTCCATTTCAAGCCCTCCATCTCGCTCGTTCTCTCTCTCTCTTACATTACTTTTTTTTTATCGTGATTTATTGGATTGTCTTTAGTGGGTGGATAAATCTTTTCCTTACCTTATAGTGGATAACTTTTTAATTAGATTCTGAAGAGATAAAGCTGCAGAAATGGTGATCCTGTAGTGGAATGCTTTCTTTAAAGCTCAGCCAAGAAACCTCCCCAGGGTGCAACATGTTATTCTGTCAGTTGCAAATACTAAAAGAGACATGAAATAATTCCATTTCTTTCTGTAGCTACAGTCTGCTTTAGCAGGGCCAGCTTTTGGAGTATGCAACCTGTGTGATCGCACAGGGTGCAAAGCACTAGGGGGCGCTAGCACCCCCTTCCAATTCTGCTGCTGGACCGAATGAGGGCTGATAGGACGAATGGGGAGAAGAAAAGTTGCTTCCAAGTGTTGCCTCTTTCCCAGCAGTCCATGGGGCCAATGTGCTGCTACTGCCACCTCAACCAATAGGATAGCAGTGCTGGGGACTTGGCGCTTCTAAATGCCATTTCCTGCCACTGGCATTTCTCTGTCTCCCACATGATACACTGAACCATGTGGGAGAGAGAGAAAGATGCCAGCAGCAAAAAGCAATGTTTAGAAGTACTGGGCCTCCAGCACCGCTGTCCTGTCAGCAGTACCAGGCTGGGCCAAGAATGAAGTGGGGAGGATGGAAGAAGAGGGGCAAAGATGAAAGGCAGAGGGGCAAAGATGGAAGGCAAGAGGGGAGGATGGATGGTGTGGGGGGGGGGGGGCAGGGATAGTAGATGAGATAGGATTGGAAGGAAAGAGTGAAGAGGGGAGGGGAGCATGGAAGAAGAGTTGGAGGCAGAGACAGAATGTCTGGGGGTCACAGGGATGGAAGGTTTGGGGCAGGGATGGACGACAAGGAGAAGCAAGGATGGAAAGAGGGGGGCAGAGATGGATGGTGTGGGGGTAAAGATAGAAGGAGGAGGGCAGGGAGGACAAGGATGTTAGCTAAGAGCAAGCACTGGCATGAGTGATGTGGTATTTTTCCCAGGTGGGGGGTGGCACCAATTTCAGATTTTGTACTGAGCACTGGTTAACTTAGAACTGGCCCTGTACTTTAGCAAAGTACATTCACTGAACTACATATTACGGATGCAGCTTTGGAGGTTTGGGGGTGGGGCAATTAGAAAAGGCTTCTGTCTGGGTACATGCTTTCCCCCCTCCTTTCTTCTCCACTCTTTGAAATGTGATTAGCAACTGTGCAAACCAACCCAGGGACTCCTTTGGCCCATTTTTACCGGCACTGCTAAAATAGCAGCAACACATATGGAAATGCAGCCTGGGTGTGAGGGAGTTGATATCCTGGAAAATATTAACCCGCTCATTACTGCCCACCCCCCTTTCCAGGTACTGCGGGGGGGGGGGTGTAGTCAGGGCATGAGTCCCTATTATGGGGTCTTGAAGATGCTGAACTGGCCCCTCAATGGCAAAGAACCCAGAGCTGATGTACCAATTCACTGCACACACCGTTCGGGGCCCTCATGGATTTCAATTTATTAAGGTAGCTTGTGGTGATTCCAAAATTCACTGCATCCAATATTCACACAAGTGAAATAAATTATTTACAGCTGATTCTCTTATTTTATAGAATTAGTAATTTTGTCTGGTCTACTCCAGGGGTCCCCAACTCCCCCCCCCACACACACACACACGCACACACATCCCCAGCATCCATCCTCCTGCTGTTATGACTGTCGGTCCCAGATGGCTGCGACCGCTGTTACTCACTTCGTGCCTCACTGCCCTCTCTCCTCTGGGAAGACTCGCAGCTGAGGCTAGCTACCTCCGACCCGCATGGCTCCATTCCAGGTCTCCCCAGGGCGGCGAGGACGCCACTGACTGCCATGTTTCTCCCGGGCCTTCCTAGGCGCGCGCGCGTGCTCCATGACCCTCCTTTAAGGACACCAGGGCGGGAACCTCAGGGGCGTCACCCCTTGATGACATCACTAGCCCTGGACTCTTAAGCACCATCAGGGCCTGGCTCTAATCGACTTGGCAACGAGTTCCCTCCTTGCTGAATCCTGCTATTCTTGCTATGGATGTCGGTTCCTTGTTCCTGCTCCTCCCGGCGTGAGACAGTCTCGGGTACCTGTTCCTCAGGGGCCCTGCTCCTATCTCTGGCTATCCGCTCCTCGGAGGGACCTGCGCATCGGACACTGACTGCCTTCTTCCCCGCTACTCAGGATTGCTTCAGGAACTACTCCTACTTTGAGACTCTACTTCGGTGTACCCTGCTTTGCGGACCATTGCCAGACTACTCTTCCCGTGAGGCTCTATCTCGGTGTACCCTGCTCTGTGGACCATTGCCAGACTACTCTTCTCATGAAACCCAGCGCTGGTGTACCCCGCTCCGCGGGCCATTGTCATCGCTTGTGACTAGCTGCGCTCCCCTGCTCCTCGGGGGAACTTGGGACTATGCTGCATTTTCCGCTCCTCAGGGTAGTGTCCTGCCTACCTTGTGACTGTGCTGCACTTTCCCACTCCTCAGGGTGGTGTTCTGCACTGCCAGAGACCCCTGCGCTTCCCCGTGTCCCGGGTAAGCCCACGTCATTCCCTCTGTGCTGACTCTCTTTGTGGCTCTGCCCCCTGGGGTCACCCTCACAAGTACTTCCCCATACCTTGCCTGCATTCCCCGCTACTCGGGGCCTGTCCAGCATGCCACCACTAGGGGGACCTATCCTAGCTACCACATCCATTCCCCAGACTCCTGCTCTTCTGCTACCCGCAGGGTTGTGTCACCTGTAGCTCAGACCTTGCCTCCCGATGGTGAGGCTCAGTGGGGCTCCTCTCTGTGGGCGGTACCATCTCTTACCTCAGGCCAAGGGCCCACTAACCTACGAATCATAACACCTGCCTTCTCCCCCATCCCCAGCATCCGCCTTTCTGCTGCCTCCTTCTCTTCCTGCTCCTCATATGGCTTTATGAGGAAGAGACCCAATGGATTTAGCAAAGGAAAGTCTATTAGAATTCTTTGAAGATATACATATGCACATGAACATAAGAACATGCCATACTGGATCAGACCAAGGGTCCATCAAGCCCAGCATCCTGTTTCCAACAATGGCCAATCCAGGCCATAAGAACCTGGCAAGTACCCAAAAACTAAGTCTATTCTATGTTACCGTTGCTACCGTAGTAATAGCAGTGGCTATTTTCTAAGTCAACTTAATTAATAGCAGGTAATGGACTTCTCCTCCAAGAACTTATATGAAAGACTCCTCAGAAAATTAAAAAGTCATGAGGGAGAAAGACTGATACTTCACGCATTTCCAGCATAGCTCTCTGCTTCAACGGCAGGGGAGAAAGTCTGATACTTCACTTTCAATGCATATCCAGCATAACTCTCTGCTTCAACGGCAGGGGGAATGAAGAAAAGAGGATCTATATACAGACAACAACCAAGAAGGACTGAATTACATAGTCTGGGTAAACAAATAAGCATGGGTGTAGCTTGCTTATTGCGGCGTTTACGACCCCTAACTAATTAAGCTAGATATTTCACTTAGATGCAGTTCCAACACTGCTCTGTACATTAATGGTGGGGGTGGAAGGGAAATAGAACCAAAAGGTTACTAAGAGCCAAGTGTAACATAAGTATGAGAAAAGAAAAAGTGCGAAGCTTGCTGGGCAGACTGGATGGGCCGTTTGGTCTTCTTCTGCCGTCATTTCTATGTTTCTATAACGTCCTATTGTGAGCTGCTAACTGGCTCAAGAATAGGAAATAGTGTATTTATTTAGATTTAGCTCACAGCTTTTCATTGGTAGCTGAAGGTGAGTCACATTCGGGTACAGAGGACTTTCAATCCCATATCACAAGCATCCCCCATCTTGAGAGCAATTTCAATGTGCACTATCCAAATTTACTATTATATGATGGCCTTAGATTCCCAAACAAGATGCACTTTCCACAATGGCCCTAATAATTAGCTATGTTAACAAGCCATTGGATGTCCTTTCCTTGACCTCCTTCCATATAGAACATATTTTGTACAAATAGGTAAACATGAAATCAATATGTCAGACTGGGGGAGGTATCAGAGTGCAGCCTCTCCTAGTTTGTTGGCGACATGAGTATTCTCTAGGGTGGCTCTAGAGATGTCTTAGACACAGTTATAGTTATCTGGAAGGGGGAAAATTGAGGAGTGTTTCCTCATGGTTCTGTGATTTGTGTCATCAATATCGTTTGCTGTATTATGTTTGCTTGTCTGTTATCGGCAAAGTTTCATATTGTGTCTGAGGATCACTCAATAAAAATTGTATTACAAAAAAAAAAAAAAAAGAAGGGTCAGAACATCACAGAAAAAATATCTCATGTAGGATTATATAATCAGGTTTCCCAAAGGACAGAGACAGAAAACTGAATGTTCCAGAAATCTGTACTGGGACCGGTGTTTAACAAATTCATGAATGATCTGGAAAAAGGTGCAATGGGCGAGCTGATCAAAATTTGCAGATGGCACAAAATTATTCAAAGTAGTTAAAACAAAAGCAGATTGTGAAGAATTTAAACCTACATATAGTGAACTTTCCAGTAGTGAAAAGATTGTCCCCGGCTGAGATGTTTAAAGAATATATGTCAGAATCCCTAAAGATTCCCAAAGAAATAATTCCAGTTGTTACAAAAGTATTTTTTGTCTCAAAGAAAACTGTACCATCTATGGGAGCAGAGGAAATACAAGAACCACAATCATTGAATACCTCAGAGCTGATTGAGTTGTCTGTACCGACTGAGATTAAAAACAGAGGCACACTACTGGCAACTTTTGCTTTTGAGCAGGAGAGAAATCCTGTCCTAAAGTTTTTCTTTAGGAACAGAACTGTTCAATATTATGGGCAAAGTGTATGGATATACCCGGACATTGTCCGTTCCACTCAGGAGCAAAGGAGAAAGTTTTTGCTTATGAGACCCGAGGTGTTAAACCGAGGAGCCAGTATGGTGTTGAGATATCCTTGTAAATGTCTCTTAAAATTTCAAGAGGTTAAATATATTTTTTATGAATCTGATCAACTAAGGGGATTCTTAGATGGTAAGGGATGAAGTGCTATAATGTTTAATTAAGGGGAAGTGCCTCATGTGTCGGTTTATTCCTGTTTTTGAAGAATATGGGGCGGATTTTCAAAGGGTTACGTGCGTAACATATGCGCGTAACCCTATAAAACCCTTCCTGTGTGCGCCGAGCCTATTTTGCGTAGGCTCGGCAACACGCGCAAGCCCCGGGACGCGCGTATGTCCCAGGGCTTTGAAAAAGGGGCGGGAAGGGGGCATGGGCATGGGCGGGGCGCCGATCCGGGGGCGGTCCAGGGACAGGACTGAGACCTCCGGCATGGCGGCCGTGCCAGGGGAATCGCACACCAGCAGGCAGAACCAGGCGTAAATGGGATAACACAGGTAGGGGTGGATTTAGGTAGGGCTGGGGGGCGGGTTAGATAGGGAAAGGGAGGGGAAAGTGAGGGGAGCGGAAGGAAAGTTGCCTCCGAGGCCATTCCGATTTTGGAGCGGCTTCAGAGGGAACGGGGAAAGCCATCGGGGCTCCCCTAGGGCTCGGCACGCACATGTTATAAAACTGGGCATGGATTTGTGCGCGCCAGGTTGCGCGCACAAATCTACGCTCGCATGTTTGTTACAAAATCTGGCCCTATGTAAATGAAAAAAAATTGGCTGATTTGGATATTCTCCTTCATTCTATGAGGCTGACAACTATTAAACCAAAGGAGAGAAAACCTTATAGTCAGAAAATGTCAATGTATCTCAACCAAACCACAACACGCGACCAAAACAGACATAGATAGGCAAAACATTCTTCAAATTGGGTCACATAAAGGCAGGCAATATTGGAGGTCATAGCAGCCACCGTTGCCATGGTAATATTCTGGAAATATTCATCCTTAAACAGAAAATACTTTTTTGTCAAAGCAGAAGAGGCTAATTTGACCAAAATGTCAGTAGGAACATGAGAATCTAAAGGCCTACTTTCCAGCACAGACCGAATAATTTAGTCTGCTTCCAACTGGGGAATATTAGAACCTAGAGATTCAACATCCAAACTGACTAATACTACATCATCTGATAAAGAGAGGACCTGCCTAATAAATTGAGAATCACAAACAAAAGACTTTGCAAGCAGTACAAATGGTTGTAAAAATGTATCAAATATTGACAAACGTTTCAGCAATGATGCCCAAAACAATCAGGCAACCAGGAGGAGCTGTAAGCGATTTATGAATTTCTGGTAAAATATATACCCTGGGAGTACAAGGATATACCTCAACAAGAAATTGAACGACCTTAGTAGTTAAATATTTATCTGTCACATCACCAAAGCCTGGTTCAGAAATTGATTTTGACAAATTCACTGAAGGATCAACAGCAAGTTTTAAATAATACAAAGAATCTGATCACTGTCTCTATATCTCATGTTCATAGTCATCACGATTCAAAATAACTGTGTATCCACCCTTCTCTGCTGATTTAATCTCTATACTCTCAGAGGCTAAAGATTGAAAGGCCAATCTTTCTTGCTTAGTAAGACTTACAAAGGATGGGAAAGAGACTGCTCAAATCATAATAAATCATTCTCCACCAGCTGTTCAAAAGCTGCAATTTAAAGGATCAATATTACCCAGAGGCACCCAGGCAGGTTTCTTAGCCATAGCTGAAATGTCTGGGCAATACACTGGCTTATCCTGGAAAAAAAAATGTAATCTTAAGAGCCTGAAAACAAGTTTACAATCTAAGCCTGACTTCAGAGGGATCATGTAAAGGCATGGTTACATATGATAGCCCTTTACTGAGGACCAACCACCTTGGGATCTTAATCCTTCTTTAGGCCGCAAAAACAGACAGGGAAACCTCTCCCCATCCTCTGTCTCTATACTGGCAGCAGACCTCTCCAGAACAAGGATTTTTGCCTCATGGACTGTGTCTGGCACATTTTAACCAGTCTCCCTAGCAGCCCAGCGAAGACCTACGTTCAGGCAACACACTGGGGAAGTCCTCCCAGAGCTTCACAAGCAGAGGTCTTACTGTCACAAGAATCTTCTCAAAATTCACAGAGCTTTCCCTCAAGGAAGGTACTTTCATATTCCATCCCAAACCCATTCTCTTTATAGAAAAGAACCTCCAATCCATCATTTCTTTAGCTCACACCTCCGGAACTTCCCACAAACCTCCCTCTGCTGGAAGAGTCTAAATTTTACTGAAAGGCACCTTTCTAGTGAAGCCAGGCAAAGGTAGTCACATTTGTAATTAAACATCGCTGAAATGAAAGATTCAACAGGACATTCTCCGTGCAGTCAAAATTGCTTTTCCATATCCAAATTGCAATCCCTTCAGGCAATGGTCCTGACGTGGACCATGTTTCACTAAATAAACAGTTTCATCGGGGAAATCTGAAAATGTGCCATATTTACAATTCTATAGCAACACCAAAGAATTTCTCAAAATCAACCACCTTTCAAAGTGAGAATATCACTGCTTTCTACCAAAGCATATTGCTACATTATTATCCAGCTTGAGGGAATCAGAGCAATAGAATCCATTCTGACTAAGATAAGGTGCAGGTTGTTGACTGGAAAGCTGAGGGGAAGGGGATAAAGAAGGGGTCGGGATATGAAGGAGTTTATCAACTTAAGAACATAAGAAATTGCTATACTGGGTCAAACTGAGGGTCGATCAAGCCTAGTATCCTGTATCCAACAGTGGCCAATCTAGGTCACAAGTACCTGGTAAGTACCCAAAAGTAAATAAATCCCATGCTACAATGCTAAGTAGTGGTTATTCCCTAACTTCACTTAGGTCAGGGCTTGGGTTTTCATAACATCCACAATGAATATGCGTGAGATAAATTAGCAGGTAGAGTCTCCAGGGCATGCTAATTTATCTCACGCATATTCATTGTGAATAGCTTGAAAATCTGATTGGCTGTGGGGTCACTAGGACAGTTTTGAGAAGCTCTGACTTCAGTGTTGTCTGAGAAGTTTTTTATTCAGTATGTAAAAATAAATTCACATTAGCTACTTTTTATCCATAAATTCTAGAGAAATTTATTTGAGTTCAGGTAGAACAAGTTTTTTAAATTACTTTTCAGAGTTAGTTCTTTGTAGATTGTGGTACTTTTCATTGGAACAATATAAAAATTATAGGCTGGGTTTTAAAAACCCAGCACGTGCCAAAATGGGCAGATGTGCACGTGGCTGGGCCACGCGCGCGCCATGGGGATTTTCAAATGCCAGTCTGCCCATATGTGCAGAAGAACAGGTTTTGGAAAAAGGGGCCAGGGCTTGGGCAGGCCGGGACAACTTCATTAGGCACTGTCCCGCTGGAGTGCGGCTGAAAGACGACCGGCCCACGCAACTTGCTGCTGCTCCGGAGAGTAGGAAAGTTGTAAAAGAAGAAAAAAATAGGGTAGTTAGTGGGGTTTTAGGGGTCAGGGCAGATAGGGGAAAAGGGAGGCAGGTTAGGTAGGGGGTTTAGGAAGTTTCCTCCCTGTCCGCTCCCTTATTGGAGCGAACTGGGAGGGAACTGGGAATAGGGCCTATCGCATTGCTGCGCGTATGTTATAAAATTTCCCCCCCATACGCGTGTGATTCGGCGCATGTACGCACGGGTAGCAAATTTTATAACATGCGTGTGTCGGCATGCGCACATTATAAAATCGGCGCATCCGTGTGCGCAAGCTAGGAACCGCGCACACATGGACGCCCGTGTGCGGGTCTTAAAATTTCCCTTTATGTATGAGTTTTTGAGACCACATACATTGCTGAGAAAAAGGAGAGTCTGTATTTGAGCACAATTTATACTGATCCTAATCTAAACCCTAATAAGAGGGAAAGATAACGCCACTGAATAAATAATTTAGACAAAAAGGATATATTTTGATTATTTATTCAACAAAAAGATTAATAAATAATTACCCTTGTGTGAAAAGGTATATGAACCTTTCATTCAGTAACTGATGGCACCTCTTTGAGCAGCAAAAACATCAACTAAACATTTCCTGGAACTGTTGATCAGACTCTCACATTGTCTTTGAGGAATTTTGACCCATTCTTCCATATAGAACTGTTTCAGTTCTGTTATATTTGAGGGCTTCCTTGCATGAACATTTCACTTTAGGTCTTGCCACAATATTTCAAAAGTATTTAGGTCGCCTTTGACTTGGCTAATCCAAACTACAAAATCTCTTCTTCCTCTACTGTTTTGTAAATGATTTACTTCAATGTTTAGGGTCGTTATCTTGCTGCATGATGTACTTTTGACTCAGACTCAGCTCACAGATGGATGGCCTGACATTTGCCTCTAGAAATCTATGATATAAATCATTATTCATGGTTCCATCAGTGGTGGCGAGCCATCCAGGTCCTGATGCAGTAAAGCAGCCCACACCATGATACCTTCACCACCATGCTTGACAGGATGAGGTTCTTACTTTGGAAGGCAATGTTTGATTTTTGCCAAACATAAGTTGAATTTTTGACTCATCTGTTCAGTATAATTCCAGAACTCTTGTGGGTCATCCAGATGCTCTTTGGTGAATCTGAATCAAATAACAATGTTCTTATTAGAGAGCAGTGGCTTCTTCCTAGCTATGCTTCCATGAGTAGCATTTTAATTCAGTTTTTTCCTGATTGTTGATGCATGAACCCTCATATCAGCTGCAGCGAGAGAGGCCTTTATGTCTTTAGATGTTAGTTTTGGACTCTTTGTGACTTCATGGATGATTTACCAATTTAGCCTTGGGATGATCTTGACAGGATGACGTCTCCTGTGTGACAGTAGATGGATGGAGCCCCAAATATTTAGAAATGGTCTTGTAACCCTATCCAGATAGATAAATATCAACTACTCTTTTTCATAGGTCCTCTGATATTCTTTTTTGATCATGACATGATGAGTTTTCTTTAACTTTTATGATGGCACCTTTTGAACCTTTATATTGGACAGGATACCCAAACTCAGTCATGCAGATTTACTCTGCAGGGTAGTTTACTTGTTACTCAATTATTTAAGGACCTGACTGTAATTAGTCAATTAATTGCACTAAGGTAACTAGGAATTCACATACTATTTCCCACACACTGATTCTGAATTAGTCTTATTGTTTCTACTTTGTATATCATCGTATATTAACAAAACATGGACTTGTTTAATGTATACCCTTTTTAAGGCACAAAAAAGACAGGTTTCAAATAAACAAAGGTATCTTGATAAGAACTTGTAATTTCATTATTACTCTTGTGGTTCACAAACTTTTTCTCAGCATTGTAGGCCCCTATTTCAGTTTTATTTTTTATATAATAGGGCTGATCATTTTTCCAAAGGCTGAAGCCCCAGCTTGGACTTTTAAGGGAAGAATATACAACATGAAGGACTGCCAGCCCAGTCAGCATTAGGTGCTAGTCAGAATATTGCTTGTGAATGTTGCTTGTGATATACTGAGAATGTTGCTTGAACTGTGGATTTTATTGTGATTTACTGTGAATTTTGCTTGTAATCCGCTGAGATTTGTGGATTAGCAGACTATAAATTTTGTAAATAAATAAATAAAATGCAGATATAAGGATATTGAGAGACAGGCTAGATTTCATTTGGAAGCAAAATAGGGTATAAAAATGCAACCAAAAAAAAAAACCCTTTGCAAGTCAGATTGCATAATTTTGAAACAGTTCAAAGGTATGCTAGGATTTAATTTCCTGCAAAATCTGAAAGAGAAAAAAATCCACAGAAAAATGTGGTTCATGATAAAAAATAAAATCAGCAATACTTGGTGTGGGATCACTACCCAGTAAAGGAGAAGCCTAGTGGTTAGAGTAGCAGGTTATGAATGCGCAAAGGCAGGATTCAAATCCTGTTGACACACCTTGGGTAAGTCATGTCATTCTCCATTGCTTCATTAATAAACCTAGGGCCCTATTTACTAAGGAGATAATTTTCAAAGGAGTTACGCATGTAAATGTAACATACTATCAGAGCAATTTTCAAAAGCCATTTACTTGAGTAAAGTGCACTTATGCAAGAAAAAACCCAGTTTTACTCCAGTAAATGTTCTTTAAAATCAGGCCCTAAGCATTTTTCCCATAGACACAAACAGGGAGAAAACCTTTAGGGGCGGATTTTAAAAGCCCTACGCGTGCCGGGCCTATTTTAAAAAGGCCCGGCGATGCGCGTAAAGCCCCGGGATACATGTAAGTCCCGGGGCTTGCAAAAAGGGGTGGTCCGGGGCGGGGCATGGGTGGGGCAGTCTGGGGCAGGGGAGGGGCCAGAGGCCTCCAGCACAGCGGCCATTGCTGCCGGTGCGTGCAACTTGCACCTGCCCAGAGGCAGGCACAAAAGGTAAGACGAGTCGGGGGGGGTTAGAGTAGGGCTGGGGGGGGGGGGGGGGAAAGATTAGGGGAAGGGGTGGGAAGGTCAGGCTAGGGGGAAGGGAACGGGGGAAGGCAGCACGGCTTGGCGCGTGCAAAGTGCACAATTGTGCACCCCCTTGCGCGCACCGACCCATGATTTTATAACTTGCACGCCCCTGTAGTATAAAAAGTGGGGAATGATGGTATTACTATAGATCAATTCAGTGATTATGTTAAGAAAAAATTGTGAAATAGAAGAAGCAATGTTAAGACAGTGAATTGTAACAATAAAGATACGAATTTCATAAAAAGAGTAGGTGGTATATTGACAGTGACTGTGTTACTGAAGGAAATTCAGGTGGGTTCTGCAATTCACTGCGGTGTGTGATTTGGTGGTGTTTTAGTATCCTGAAAACCAGACCTGTCTATTTATTGCTCTTGAGGACCAGAGTAGGCCAACCTTGTTTTAGGAACAGGGAATATATCTTTGGTTCCTGAATGAAATCTGCTTTGAAGTGGCTGACAAGTCACAAAATGCAGAATATAAATCAGTAATGAAATTAAGTGCTACATTTAAGAATGACACAAAAGTGCCACAGTGCATTTTTCACATAATATATTTTGCATGATTTTTTTTCCTCTGAAATTTTTTCTTCTAGAAATTTCAGGAAATTAAATCTCTGAGCAAAGAATGATTTCTCAAACTGCAATGCAGAAACTAATTGACCTATAGGTGCTTTGCACTTTTTTTTTTGCCCAGTTTTTGTCCAGTATTTAACTCTGGCCCTTAAAGTCAAACCAGCTGGATAGTCTCAGGAAACAGACTAGGTCAGAACTTTAAAAAAATCCCCAACATCTGCCAACATACTGGGGTCAAGTCATAAGCTGATACAATGACATTTATAGTATGATAACTTATTTTCCCCTTTCTTATACTGGGAGAGCATAAGTGACAGACATTTACACTAAAGCAATGGTTGGTAATCTAAACTACAGTTTTATTGTTACCTATGTACTTCAGTTAGGGATTTTTAAGTGTGGCCTTTAATGGTTATATAACTGATGCGTGTGTATGTGATTGTAACCTTGCTGTTGCATACAAAAGCTTTTTGGTTTGCTGTCACATTCTCTGATCTCAGCCGGGGGTTTTTTTTTTTGGTTTGTTTTTTTTGAAGGATTGGGGAAGACAAGCAGAGCAATTGCCCAAAGCCCCTTGGCAAAGTAACTGTGCTGTTCGTACCTCTGACTGTGCATGTAAAACTGCCCCCCAAAACCTAGCTCACCACCGAATCCTCACCCCTGGTTCAGAATAGCCCCTCTTAAAGTGGTATAAAAAGTTGACTAATATGTGTGCCTCCCCAGTTGTGCTCTCTCTCGCCCCACCCCCTCCCCGAAACGGGATTTGTGCTAAATATTGTGAATCCCGTTTTGGCCATAATGCACAGCATAACGCCAGGAAAAAAGATGTACTTATTTCTGGTGTTAAATCCCACGATAGCGTGTGTTAACGCTACCACACACAACATTAAATGCCCCTCATCTTCATTTACTCCGCCCAAACTCCTCCCACTGGAATACATTTTTAAAATTTGGATATGCATCTCGCGATGTGTTATTTATCGCAGGCATTATGGCGGGCGTTAGGGCCCCAACGCCCGCGATAAGGTCCTAACGTGATATGAAAAATGACCTCTTTATTTGACAAAAATATTGTCTCACAATATGTAGCTCAAACTAATCAAGTACAAGAACAAACTTTTAAAGGTAACAAAACCAGGGCCGTCCTTCGGGGGAGGTGACCCAGGGCAGTCGCCCTGGACCCTGCGCTTTTGGGGATCCCATACCATCGGGGTAGCCCCACTTTGGCTTGGCCTCATCAGGCTTGTGCTTGGCCAGCAGGAGAGTGGCTCTAGCACTGCTATTCTGCTGCTCCTGCTGCTGGCTCCTCTCCCTCCTTCGCTGGTCAAATCACAGATCCGATGGCGTGGGAGAAACGCTAACAGCAACTGGAGTGGTTAAAGGCACCTGACTGCTGGCCAGGGGGGGAGAGGGAGAGAGACCCCCTGACGGAGCAGCCTACTAGATGGAAAATCAGTGGTTGGGGTTGGGATAGCGGGGATGAGGGGTGACGCTGAAGGGAGTGGGTGAGTGGGGACCCAGGAATGACATCGGGAAGGCAGGGAGTGAGACAGTGGGGAACTGAGGCATGAAGCTGGGGGTGAAACAGTGGGAACGGAGGGATGCCCTTGGGGAGGGGTAATTAATGCAGCTATCCCCCAACATCTTTTCCAGTGGGCCAGGGTCGTCTTTCCCCTCCTCTTCTGACTGATTTACCCTGGATCTCATACCCCACTAGTGTCAGGCCTGAGCAAAACATCTTTTATCTGAAGGGAAAGAAAATCACCTCTTCATTGCTGAAAGAATGCAGGCCTATAGGTCAAATAAAATAAACAAAACATAATTTCACAGTACAGTCAACCAAAACTAACCAAGTACAGAAAACAGACCACTGAAGAGAATTCAATGAAATGTCATCTAAAGAAAAGCAGAAATCCTGACAAAGTCCTCCGTTCCACATACAGTAATAACCTCTTCCAGTGCACTGTCCTGAATTGATTGATTTAATAAACCAGTTTCTCTCCTGGACCTTTGGCATATATTTATCTAGCAAAGGCAGGGTGAGTGTTTCCTGTGTTGTGTGACCCAGCAGTGGGAGAGCATGCTGTGATCTATCTATATCTCTGCCTCTGCTCTGTCCTGTCATTCTCCGTGTTATCTAAGAAACACATTGTGCTGTTCTCAAGCAAAAAAAAATATCCAGGCAGGTTCTGTAGCTGAACCACTTCAAAGCAGGCCTGCAAAAGTCAGAGAGAATTTTGTCAGAGAAAGGTACGTGAGAAAAAGAACTGATAGGGATTCTGACGCCTCCTCAGAATCTAAATGCAGTAGCACAGAATCAAAGGACCATTGCTCTGAATCAGCTAAATGCAAGAAAGGAGCGTTACTGAGGAACAAAAGTGGGTAGCACTTGTGGGCCGTTACAGTACAGTGCGCTCCGACGGAGCGCACTGTTAACCCACCATTGGACGCGCATTTTCCCTTTCCCCTTATTCAGTAAGGGGCCGAAAACGCGCGTCCAACCCGCCGAACCTAACTTATTGGAATGCTTTCTTTAAAGCTCAGCCAAGAAACCTCCCCAGGGTACAACATGTTATTCTGTCAGTTGCAAATACTAAAAGAGACATGAAATAATTCCATTTCTTTCTGTATCTACAGTCTACTTTAGCAGGACCAGCTTTTGGAGTAATAAACCTGTGTGATCGCACAGGGTGCAAAGCACTAAGGGGTGCTAGCACCCCCTTCCAGTTCTGCTGCTGGACCGAATGAGGGCTAATGCATGTTGATGGCCCTATTAGGTATTCCCACGTGATTCAGAAAACAAAATGTGCAGCCAAGCCGCACATTTTGCTTTCAGAAATTAGTGCCTACCCAAAGGTAGGCACTAATTTCTTCGGGCACCGGGAAAGTGCACAGAAAAGCAATAAAAACTGCTTTTCTGTGCACCCTCCGACTTAATATCATGGCAATATTAAGTCGGAGGTCCCGAAGGGTAAAAAAAGTGCTGGCCTCACTAGACTTTCAGGAGGAGTTGGACCACAGGGTGGAAACCGCGGTGCTCAGAGCCCCCGCCACCAGTCCCCATGCCAGTGCCAGAGCCTCCACCGTCTATTCTGACACCTCTGCTCAAGTGTCTGGACATCCTTCTTGGTGCCCTACTGATACAACTGGTGTCTGAGAGACCTTCGGTTCCCCAGCGGCCACCGATGCCCCCCTCGGGAACGGTCCCTATGATTGGGTCCTCCGAGGAGGAAGACGCAACCAATGATGCATTTCCGAGGCCTCTGTTTCCAAAGCCTTTGCCTGGGGCCTCTGGCCTCCCGCGGCCCCCAGTTCCCCCATTGCTCAGGGGTCCGTCAATTCCCATGGTGCCCTCATTGCCTTCGAAACTTTCAGAGCCCAGGACCAGGGCTCTTCACAGGCCTCACTTGCACAAGCCTCACAATGACCTCAGTGAAGAAGAAGGTCCTTATGACCCGTGGGGGAATAATTCCTCGGAATCTTCATCTGAATTCTCGGATGAACACCCTCTACGAGCTTTCCCCACCGGAGGAAAGGTGTCGGTGCCCCCCCCCCCCCCCCCACCGAGGTTCTCTCCTTTGCGGGGTTCGTCAGGGCCATGGCCGAGGCTATTCTGCTCCAACTTCATATGGAGGAGGATGCGCAACATAAGATGCTGGAAGTAGAAATGTGATTTGGCTGAACCTTTCAGTTCAGCCTTCGTTATCGGCCCACTGTGAGAAATTTCGTTTCCATTGCTCCTCCCATGTGACAGGGGCCGGCCAATAGCACCGATAGCCCCTATCACATGGTAAGGGCAAAGGGCCATCGGTGCCATTTTGATTAGTGGCAGCCGACAGCCCGAGAGGGGGAGATCGCTCCCAGGACCCTGCTGGACCACCAGGGACTTTCGGTAAGTCTTGGGGGGGTTCGGGCAAGTCTTGGGGGAGGGTGGGGGGTTGCAATTAATGAAATTTGAAGGTTTAGGTTTGGGGGGTTTTTTTATGTGCCCTTTCTCCCCCCCAAAAACGATAAGAAAACACACGAAATTTCGTGGGTTTTCCTATCATTTTGGCGACCCCCCCCCCCCGAAATTTGGGCCACCCTCAAAACTTTGGCACTCAGTCTAGGCAACCACCTAGTTTGCTTAAAGGAAGCACCGTCCCTGCATAAGCCAGAATTAATGTGGTGCTTATCAGAGAGGAATATTTATCATTCTCTAATGGATAGGAATGCCAATGAGGATTAACTGTGATTGGGGAGGTGGAAGAGTTGAGGTTATTGTATTATTATTATTATGATTGATTGTATTGAATGTATATTGTTGTTATTTTATTATGTATCATGCAATAAATAGGTATAGGCTGCAATAATAGGGCACGTATTTAAATAGAACAAAACAAATAAATAAAAATTATGCAGAGGTTTGCCATTACCTTTTGCAGACAACAGTTCCTGGCTATCCTTTATCTAGGTTTGATCCTGCTTAGCTTCTACAGTCTAACAAGTACAGATTCTACAGCCAGATTTGCTGGTTTTCTAGATCAACAGTAGAAAGCTACTTAATGTTTGAGACATCCAAATAAGTTCTGGTTGCTGAGGAAATGTGAGGGTCTGCTGCAATGTTTTTGTGTTTCATCAGAGGATCTGTTGTATGGTATTAACTGACTGGTTAGAAGAAGATGTCATGTAAAGTATTTTTTGCTATATTTGCCTGCCCATCCTGCAAAAATATGCAAGGTGGTTTTTATGTGATCACGCAGTAGGTTGATTAGACCCTGATGATGAAATCTCATGAAGGAACATTTCTTGTGTATTTTTAAACTGCTCCCAACCACTGCATAGTAACTATATCTACGCGTGATGTGATTGCAATTAATAGAATAAGCAGATGTAATATACTTTAAAAAGCATGAGGCAGACTCACATATGTGACCTGATTTATCAGGCATTTTTCATGTAGGTTTAAAATGGATAACAAAAACACTTTTGATAAAATCAGGCTTAAAGTGATACATTTACTTTCTTGATGGAGCTCATGGTGTAATCCATATGTCAAACAACAGCATATGCAGACTTAATGATGAATGTTTTTTTAAAACAATGTGATGTGTGACACAAAACGAAGCAGCGCATTGCTGTAAATAATTATGCCACAAGTCCCTGTGTTTGCAACTCAAAGACCTAATTTTTCAGATATGTGTAGCACTAGAGGGTCACTTAGAGAGTACTGTAACAAGATCTAAGCTATGAAGGGATTGATGTACAGAAGGTGCGATAACCATTTGGTTGAGTCATTTTTGATAACCAAGAATTAGTGCATCCCACCTGTGATTTCAGTGTTCTCTTTGGCATGCCTGTGGTTTACGTGTGCAGCATGGTCTGCAGTGTGTTTTTCAGGATTTCAGAGGTTTCACAGACTTCACAATTTTATTTTTTCTCTAACGCCACAGCCATGGAGAAGATGAAGAAGAAGAGCAGAAGGGTGTCATTGGGTAAATACTGAACCATGTACATTTCTGACAGCAGACATGGTCGTGGATGGGCAGTGGTCTGGGTGGTGGGAGGGGAGGCTGTCAATGGAATAGAAACTAGGGATACTGATTGACTGAAAAATAATTCTAAAAATCTTTTTCTTCATATTGTCCTGCCGCCTACAGCAAGCACACTTTGATCTATAGTTAATTGATATTTGAAATAGAATGGTCAGTTACAGCTATTTACACATTTTATTTCCCATGAAGCACTGCAAAATACATAAATATGTGATTGCTGTACTCCTAAGCTACTAATCCAGAGCAGAACCATTGCAAATTATTTATACTCATGAAAGAAACCAGTGACAGCCAGGAAAACA
This sequence comes from Rhinatrema bivittatum, assembly GCF_901001135.1. Classification (NCBI taxonomy): domain Eukaryota; kingdom Metazoa; phylum Chordata; class Amphibia; order Gymnophiona; family Rhinatrematidae; genus Rhinatrema; species Rhinatrema bivittatum. Next base: position 522,946,252 of record NC_042617.1, read on the forward strand.
CCAGAGGGAACAGAACAGCTGTAAAGAGAATCAAAGATTACAAACGCACATAGAATTCAGTGCTTGAAAGTTTTTTAAAAATTGATTATACCTAACACTTTCCAATGGATATAAAGGACTTATTTGTGCATTATGGATTGCCATGCTGTCCCAGCATGCATTTGTCAACAGAGGGTCCAACTAGGGCTGGGGAACCCCTACAGGGGCAGCTCAGGACTTCAAAGTAAGACAGAGCAGATCTTCCACCTGTACCAGCCACTTCCCCCGCAGGTTCTGGCGACCGGCAAGACAGGCTGGGGCTGGAATCAAGGTGCAGGCTGGAAATTGGAGATGCAGGCTGGAGACAAAAACTGAATATGAAGGGAAGGCAGGGCTGAATACTGAGGCAGTGCAGGGCTAGAGTCTGAGGCAAGGCAGGACTGGGCACACGTGGAACTAGGCTGGACAGGCTGGGCAGACTGGGACAAGGAAAGACACTGGCAATACAGGGAGCGGATACCAGGGACATGACTAGGCAGGGTAGGACCGGACCAGACAAAGACAAGACTAGACAAAACAGACCAGGACAGTCCAGGGACACGACAGAACAGAACAAGGAACACAGAAGCCCGAAGGTAGTGGTTCAGAAGGCCCATAGGCCACTAAGCATAAGGCCCCAAGGCCTGCAGGGAGATTCTAGGAGGCCTGGAGGCCACAGGCTAGGTAAGGCAGAGTTAGAAGGCCCAGAGGCCACAGGACTAGGCAAGGCTGAGCTGAAAGTCCTGGAGGCCACAAAGCAATACAAGGTAGAACAGGGCCAAGCAGGGAGCTGAGTAGACTTGATGACAAGGCATCAGGTACTGCAAGAGGCAGGGCTAAATAGGCCAAGCCCTGCTGAGTCATGAGCCCATGGAGATTATGGCTATAGCGAGAACAGGTGTAGCTCCATGGGGACTTCTGGTGGCAGGGAGACTGCATAACAGGCTGGATCCTAGCAACATTTCACTTAATACTTCTCAAGAGGGCTTTGCTCTTGAAGCTGGTATCTCATTTTATATGTCCGGAATCATTATTCTGTTCCTACAATGACATTCTGGCCTACATCTAACAAATTATTAATTTAAATCTCTGTCCAGATGTTATAAATTCAAAACAAAGATTTAAAACATATTGGGGCCTATTACCTAAAAGACAATAAGTTTAATTCAATATTGTATCTTATTGGTAAACCTCATCATGCCTTAAATCTACAGTGCCATTGTAGTATTCACTAAAATTAAGGGCTAGATGCACTCAAGGGTTTTCCCCATTTGTATTTATGGGAAAAATACTTAACACATCTGGTCCATATGTATGCAAAAATATGCATGCCTGCTTCCACTGGTAGCATATCTGAACTGCAAGGCTCTGACCGTTTGAGAGGCTGCTGCAGGCTGTGTGTACTCAAAGGAAAAAAAATAAGTGGTAGCAAAGTCAGATACAAAGGGGTAACAGGCTTCACTCATGGACATAACAAAATATTGGAAAGGTAGGATGCATAAACCAAAGCAGGCAAAAACAGGCAACATTAGAAGATATAGCTCAGGGAACAAGACTCATCCACTGGAAACTGTGCAAACACTATAACATTGCGATATCAGAGAAACACTGAGATCACAGAATTTTATTAGCCTAGGGGTATCTTGGGCAGTACCTGACTATGGTAGGACGTGTCATTTATTTATAGACATTTGCTATTCTGCTTCTTACCTATAACCCCTCTTTGGGGACTTCCCAGAATGCAGGAGCTCACTGTTGTCCCCAGGGCCACTTCTGCTCCCAGCTCTCTGTGTCCTCTCACTTCACACCAACACAGTTTGCAGCAGGCTGTCAGGGTGCTAGGTGTAATGCTTGATGATTCATGGGACTGTTCCGCGAGCCTCCTCACCCCCGATGCCGCCAGATCCATCACATGCGGCCTCCCTCTCTGGACGCCGCTCAGCACGGCCAGAGACACCATCAGCCGCCACTTCCTTCAAGCTCCCCCAGGCATGTGCGCGCCAGTCAGGCCACCTCTTGAAGTTCCCACAGCAGGAACTCTGCCGCGGTGCCCTTGGATGATGTCAAAGTGCCCCTCTACAAAAGACTCCTTCTTAGGAGCAGGAAACACCTTGGCAACCGGTCTCCTGACCTAGCTCTTACTTTGTCTTCCTCTGTTCTTGAGTATCTATGTCCTTGGTCCCTGCCTCCTACTGTGCCCTGTTTCCTGGTCCTTCTCCATTGCCCAGTCCTGCTCCTTGTGTCCTGGTCTGCCCCTGTCCTACCCTTGTCTTGCTCACCTCCCCTGGCTTGACTTCCTGGTTCCGATCTTGGCCTGTTCTCTGACTTCTTTAATTGCTTCTTGCCCTTGACCCTTGCTTTGGACCTGACCCATGATTGTCTGCTGCATGCCCAGACATCTGACCCACCTCTTGAACTTTTGCTGTCTACTGCCTGCCCCGACTTCTGGCCTGTCTTCTAGATCTTTGCTACCTTCAGCCTGCCCCGGCTTTGCCCTGTGCTCAGAGTCCTGTGCTTGCTACTTCCCCCAGGACTCTCCTAAGACCTGCTGGCCATCAGAACCCAAGAGCTCAACCCGCAAGGGAGTCGGGTGCTGTAAGTGAAGTTCCTGTTTGTCCCACTTGGTTGAGCCCATCTGCTGTCAATTTGGACAACGGGCTTGCTCATCCAGTAGCGCCAGCCACACAACAGCTCAAAGGTCCATGTAACTAACACCAGGGTTCATTCCAGTGGGAAAGAGGATACATCTCTGGGGCCCTAGGCTCTTGGGGGCGGGGACCCCCACACACAGTCCCTTGCTTACTTCTGTCTCCCTTGGATCATAGTACTCATACTTAGGATGTCCTTGTGTAGGGCAGCTTTACCACTGAAGAACCACTCTGGACATCCTGGTTAGGTGTTCCACAAAAATTTACTGCAATTTCAAAAATACTTAAAGGTCAATATTCAAAGCCATTTAAATGGATAACTCATAAGTTAGACATCCAATACGTCTGTAATACGAAATGTCATACATTTTTCACCATATGACAATTTATATATAATGTCAGCCCTTCATAATACATAACAAAATCGTCACTTGGTTCTAATATTTATCTAAGGTATTTACTGTAGCCTTACTCAAGGTTTGTCTGTGAAATCAAAACATTTTTTTTAGAAGGACGGGGATGGTTTCATATAGTTAATATCCGGCACCCCCCTCGGTGCCTTTATCATTTAATCATCAACACACCCTTCAACCTCCATGTTTTTATTTCAAAAATGTATTTTAAAAACTTTTCAGAGATAGGCATCAGTAAATTCCATTCTTTATTCTTTTTTTATTTGTTTTATCTTCTATCCTTATTTTCTTCGTGCAAAAACACTATCAATTATTACCCCAAACCGTCAGAAATTGAGTTGCTATACTTAGCTTTCAAATGTCTCAGGGATATTCGAGACATTTGAAAGGACATGCGCCGGATATTAACTATATGAAATCATTCCCGTCCTTCTAAAAAAAGTTTTTGATTTCACATACAAACCTTGAGTAAGGCTACAGTAAATACCTTAGATAAATATTAGAACCAAGTGACGATTTTGTTATGTACTAGTTATACACTTGGTGGACAATCTCTGTTTTGGAATAGAGCCCTTCATAATAGGCACTCCCAGCCAAACCAAAATGGCCTTCATTTGCCTTCAATTTAATCATTGGCCTAGTCCATTTATGTAACTACTATCCAATTTTTTTAGTTTGTGAATTTATGCAAGTACATTTTTCTTAGCTGCATGAGGTTTTATAGCTAAGGTGCTGCTATATCTTCAACACCCAGATAAGTTGGATTTTACTTGCATAAATTACTTGCTAGTTTCTGGCCACAAAAAGCCAGATAACTAAAAAAATCTAACTAGTTTTATTCAAACATAGCTGGTTAGATTGTTTTGTTATCCAGCTATATGTTGTGGATAACTGTGAGCAAATATATTCAGCAGGACGTTTAATTCTGCTGAATATCTGGGACAAGTTATCCAGCTAACTTTAGCTGGATAACTTATCCAATTACTGGCTTGGGGGTCGATTTTAAGGCCCGTGCGCACATGTCCATGTGTGTGCGGTTCCTGGCGTGCGGTCATGGATGCACTGATTTTACAACAGGTGCAAATTATAATATCTGATGGCCACATGCACATACATGCCGTATTTTAAAATCCATGTGTGTATGTGCGAGCGGCTCGCCACTCACGTGCACAGGGGGGCAATTTTAGGAAAATATGATTTGTGACGCAACCTGGCCTTCCCCATTTCCAATTAAGGAGCGGACTGGGTGGGAACTTTCCTATCCCTAACCCTACTCCCTAACCCTACCCTTCCTACCATTTCCCCTCTCCTCCCCGACCCCTAACCTAACCCTACCTATCCCTAATTTTTTTATTTTAATACTTACTGCTCCCCAGGAGCAAAAATACTCTCTATGCACCAGCCGACTGCCGGTGCACACTTCACAGGGACAGCGGCTAATGGCGCTGTCCTGGCCCACCCCCAGCCACACCCCTCCCCACCCTGATCATGCCGGGCCCCTTTTGTAGGGCCCGGCACTTCAGCACATAACAGGGGTTTTGTGCATGTCTGGGCCCTTGCAAACATGTGCACGGTGCATGCAAGACTCGGCCACATGCATAACCCCCATTACTTACGCACATGGCCCTTTTAAAATTGGGCCGTTACTGAATATTGGGTCCTTAAGTCCAATTCCAACAAAAATTCTCCAATATATCTTCACATAGAAATAAATAACCTAAAAGTGCCCCATTCTCAGTTTTAAGAGTTGCATCAGTGTCCCTTTGGATGGCAAACACTAGGACAAACCCAGCCTTCCAGTGGGTAGAAGGAGAGCAGCCCCAGTGAGGACTGGGATCTCCTATCTCTTTCCCTAGTGACACAACTTGGATTTCTGGTGGTAGAAAGTCCCAAAAAGAGTTTCAAAAATCCAAACTTTCTCTCCTTCTCAGTGGGCATGAACTGGTGGCAAAAATTCCTCCCAAAGCAAAATGGAGCAAAACTCTGCAAAAAATACTTCTCTTTGCTTTTCTCTGTCATTACTCTGTCAGGTCACTCCTCTCCCTTCTTAGCTGGGTGAAAGGAGTCACAGCAGGCAGGAACAGGATCCAAAAAAACACTGCCCCCCCCCCCCAAAGAAAGAAAAGATCAGCTATTCTCAAACTCTTTGCCACTTCTTCTCTTTCACTCTGTACAGCCACACTCCTTCCAGACCTCGAGGCACTGGATAAGGAAAATGCTTCTTCTCTAGAATCTGTCTGGGTACCCAGAAATAGGAAAACTCCTCTCTGCTTCTTCACATTCCAACTCAAAGATCCAGAACGTAAATGCTGCTTCCTCTGGTATCAGGTTGGGGCCCAAACAAAGGGGACCTCTCCAAAAGCACACCTGCAACTCAAAGGACTAGAAACCAAAAACCTCAAGCTACACCAACCCATGTGCAGAGCTGCCCTTTATAGGAAACTACTGACCAATCTAGACAAGCCTTTGTGGAGGTCCCTGCAGGGATGTTCTGCAAATTATTGTCTCTCTAAATCCCAGTAAGAGAGGAAGCTGGAGACAATTTAGTTAGTGCAAAGTCAAACATTGGCCACATGATGGAGCTCTGGTGATCCTCACATCTAAACAATAGATTATACTTTTCATTCCATACAGGAGATCCAGAACATAGCACTACAAAACAAATTAATTATTAGAGATTTGACAAGCTCTTGGTAGAGAAGAACCCCACCTGAAAAAAGAATTACAAGGTTAATATTGATCCTTCCAAAAACAAAAAAAGAAAAGAAAAAGACACCATTTTTTTGGCATTTTTAACCATTCTGTAATTTTTATAGAAGGGTTTTCATTTCTTTTTTCAAAACATTGCATATATTTACCTGGCAGAAACTATAACCCATTCCCACCCTCCAAATGGGAACAACCATTGGTCTGGCTGAAAAGAGTATCAGGATAAATGGAAATTGCTGCGCTGAAGTCTGTCTTTGCAAATACAGGAAAGGCAGTAAACATGGAAATGCAGATGGACTCTCCAGAAAAGATGAATCAGGACTGCCTTGACAATTGCTGCTGAGATCCGACCATCATCCAAATAAGTCTCAGTCTGGGGGTCTGTTTTTAAGGTGGGGAGGTGTGGCAAAATAAGAATTTATGGGTGTAAATTTAGCCATTCAGAGAGGAAGCATATTTAGCAACAGATGATTGACCCTTGCATTTGGCATTTGTGGCCATCGGTGAGACAGGTGTTTCCTTCATGGAACTTTAGTTTTGAAGGCTCTGTGTGGCCTGCCGTTTGGGCTGTTGAAGGCATCGTTGACAGACCTTACATTGAAGCTAGTTACATATTGGTTAGCCTGCTGATACTCTCAAGAGAAGTTAACTATACCTTCTTCTAATCTCCATCTCCTTCCCCTTTTTTCCTTTTACTGTTGTATTGCTTCCTTTCTCTGTTACACATTTTCTCCCTTACCCTTCCCACTTAGCTCTTTCTAGGGACGTGTACTCATCTAAAACAAAATAGACAGCACTAATGATGACATTTGCTTCGTTTCATGCTTCCATCTGAAATGGCAAAAAAGGAAAGCGTTTCCATGTACAGCTCAAGCCCTTTCTCTACTCTTGTTCTGCCTCTGCTCTCTCATCCCACCTTTTTCTTTTTCTTCACCTCTTGCTCTTTGCCCTATCCCCTCTCCTCGCTTCCTAATCCTAACCATAATTTTACCACAGAACTTACTTAGAAGGCATTGCTGGCCTTTCCTCTTATTACCAGAGCTTCTCTCTCCTCTGCAAGCACACACCAAATCCAGCCTTTTAACACCGTGGGCATTGCTTAGCAGAAGCACTATCTAACAATTACACCCATAAATCACATTATGCCTTGCTATTTTAATCAATGCAATACATTTGGGCCATGAAAATTGAAAAAAATTCAAAAGCCCACATAACACAGAGTTGCAATTTCAATACCCTGCATTGGTGCCTGCATGATAAAACTGCCCCAGTAATGACCGGGCAGGAAATATATTGGGGACTCTAACATTGCTTCAAATAAAAATGAAAAAGTGACTTAACATAAGGTGAGAGATCATTACCATTTACACAGAGTTTGCAAGCAGAACTGTAAAGAGAATCTTTGTCATTTTTCTTTTTTCTATAATTTATGTTTTGCTATCTTCCCCCTTGATTAAGAGAGCAACACTAAGGGCCTGATGTACCAAGCATATTTCCCTTAGACATGAAGGGGTAGATTTTTAAAGAAGGACTCACCAATTTTATAACATGCGTGGCATGTTTTTTTGTAATCCACGCGCATCTGTGCGGGCGACGCGCACAAGGGGGGGTAGATTTTAGCAAATTTAACACGGTGACGAGAACGGGCCTCTCCCAGTTCCCTACCCCCCTGCCCATACTCCCTCCCTCTTCCCCTGTCCTTCCCACCCCCTAAACCCTTTACCCTACATTTTATTTTTTCATTTTGTTGCTCACTGCTCTGTTGGAGCAGTAGCAACTTGCGCAGGCCGTCAGTCCCTTCTCCGGTACAGCCTCCATCCCCGCCCCTCGGACCTTTCCTTTGGTCTGGCACTTCTGCGTGTAACGAGAATTACGCGCGCGTCCGGGCCCCTTCTAAAATGTGCGTGGTATGCGCAAGGCCCGGCCGCGCGCGTAACCCCCAGATTTTACGGGCGCAGGGGATTAAAAATCAGGTCAAAATTAGGGAAAAACCCCTTCAGTACATCTGACCGTAGAAGCATGTAGGTTAAACATTGTTAATATGTTCATCTTTTTTTTTTCAACTATTATTGAGTGCTGTTTTTCCATATGTGAAAACATTATCTTTTTTTTTATCACTAAAAGCATCTCACCTTGGGCCTTCGGGGAGGGGCGAGTTATAAATAAGAGAAAAACATTCCCTTAATATGATAGTGAAGAATAGGTGATGGAGAGGCAAGGTGGCTAGAGATATTGGGGCGGATTTTCAGAGCCCTGCTCGCGTAAATCCGCCCAAAACTGGGCGGATTTACGCGAGCAGGGCCCTGCGCGCCGGTGAGCCTATTTTACATAGGCTCACCGGCGCGCGCAGAACCCCGGGACTCGCGTAAGTCCCGGGGTTTTCGGAGTGGGCGTGTCGGGGGCGTGTCGGCAGCGTTTGGGGGCGGGTACGGGGGCGTGGCTACGGCCCGGGGGCGTGGCCGCGCCCTCCGTACCCGCCCCCAGGTCGCGGCCCAGCGCACAGGAGGCCCGCTGGCGCGCGGGGATTTATGCCTCCCTCCGGGAGGCGTAAATCCCCCGACAAAGGTAGGATGGGGGTTTAGACAGGGCCGGGCGGGTGGGTTAGGTAGGGGAAGGGAGGGGAAGGTGAGGGGAGGGCAAAGGAAAGTTCCCTTCTAGGCTGCTCCGATTTCGGAGCGGCCTAGGAGGGAACGGGGGTAGGCTGCGCGGCTCGGCGCGCGCAGGCTATACGAAATCGATAGCCTTGCGCGCGCCGATCCAGGATTTTAGCCGATACGCGCGACTAAGCGCGTATCTACTAAAATCCAGCGTACTTTTGTTTGCGCCTGGAGCGCAAACAAAAGTAGGCTGTTCGCGCTCGTCTGAAAATCTACCCCATTATGCTGTGCCCTTCGCTTCGCTCTTTGGGGCGGATTTTCAGAGCCCTGCTCGCGTAAATCCGCCCAAAACCGGGCGGATTTACGCGAGCAGGGCCCTGCGCGCCGGTGAGCCTATTTTACATAGGCTCACCGGCGCGCGCAGAACCCCGGGACTCGCGTAAGTCCCGGGGTTTTGGAGTGGGCGTGTCGGGGGCGTGTCGGGGGCATGTCGGCAGCGTTTTGGGGGCGGGTACGGGGGGCGTGGCTACAGCCCGGGGGCGTGGCCGCGCCCTCCGTACCCGCCCCCAGGTCGCGGCCCAGCGCACAGGAGGCCCGCTGGCGCGCGGGGATTTACGCCTCCCAGAGGGAGGCGTAAATCCCCCGACAAAGGTAGGATGGGGGTTTAGACAGGGCCGGGCGGGTGGGTTAGGTAGGGGAAGGGAGGGGAAGGTGAGGGGAGGGCAAAGGAAAGTTCCCTTCTAGGCCGCTCCGATTTCGGAGTGGCCTAGGAGGGAACGGGGGTAGGCTGCGCGGCTCGGCGCGCGCAGGCTATACGAAATCGATAGCCTTGCGCGCGCCGATCCAGGATTTTAGCCGATACGCGCGACTACGCGCGTATCTACTAAAATCCAGCGTACTTTTGTTTGCGCCTGGAGCGCAAACAAAAGTAGGCTGTTCGCGCTCGTCTGAAAATCTACCCCTTTGTGCACAAACAGGAAAAGAAACGAGGATGCAGATTAGCTTAGCCTTTAGTGATGTTCTTAGTGAGTTGAGGCAGATTCGCTAGAACCCAAATATCTTCAGAGGTGCGTGGAAAACCGGAGGCTGAATGTGAACCAGGCAAAATTTCAGCCTCATTTAAGGTGAACAGAATTTTCAGCTTTTCCCCAGGATTCAAGGAGGAAGTTCATCAAAATATTTCCTAGCGAATCATGAGGGGGGCAGAAGAAGGGAGGAAATCGGACAAATTTGACATGAATTTACAGGACTCTGCATTGAATCTCATTGCTGCAGACCACGCGAGTCAGGTGAATCTGCTCCAGCTTTGGAGCAGATTCATCAATTTGAAGACTCTGGCATTGGATTGAAAATATTATAAAAGGTCCCACAAATCAGACTGTCTTGTGGGTTCATTAGCAAACATTATTTGAAAAGTATGCACACGCCTAGCGACTGATTTGGGTTATACTGTAATAATAATCGCATATTTTCTGTTGCCTTGTTCATGCACCCGGGAAATGCAGTGATTCTGCAAGCCCCTGCACCACCCTTGAGCATCGTATTCCTGTTATTAAAGGTTCTGATGCCAAACTACCAAGCAACATTGCGTTTTGCTTTTAAAACATGTGCTTCTTTGCTTGCAATCACTTTTTTAAATTGTATATCCAGCTGCTTCAGTCTGACTTTGTTTAAATGAATGAACAACTACACTGTGATCAAGGCTGGTGCAAGGGTGTTGGGCACTCTAGGCGAACCTTCAATCTTGTGCCCTCCCCCTTTCACACCTCCCTGTTAGTGGCAGCTCTTGCATAGTAGTCTCCTCTCTCACCCCACTCAGCCTTCTCTTCTCATTCTCCCCTCACCCTCAGGCCATCCCTTTGCCCCCATCCACAGTGCCCAGCATCTGTTTTCTCTGTTTCCCTGTCCAGCATCTCTCCTCTCTTCTTCTCCCCACTCCTGCCTCAGTATCCTCCTCTTTCTCCCCTTCACTACCTGCTCAGCAGGGCAGTATCATCCCAGTCTCTTTGCCCCCATTTTGCAGTACCCAGTATCCTATCTCTCCTACCTGAACTGGAATCCTCTCTCTCCACCCAACCCTTACTTATTCAGCACCCTCTCTACATAACTTCCCCACCCAGCCACCCGGCTTCCTCTCAGTCTCCACCCTCTACATCAGATTTGAACATAAGAAATTGCCATGCTGGGTCAAACCAAGGATCCATCAAGCCCAGCATCCTGTTTCCAACAGAGGCCAAACCAGGCCACAAGAACCTGGCAATTACCTAAACACTAAGAAGATCCCATGCTACTGATACAATTAATAGCAGTGGTTATTCCCTAACTAAACTTGATTTGCCACCCCTCTTCCCCCAAACTTTTGACACCCTAAGTGACTGCCTAATGGACGAACGGACATAACTGTAATGTGTCAAGTCAACACAGTCTTTATGTTGTTCTCGCAAAACACGTTCTGCCTTCACTTGTGTTTCTAAACAGTCAGTTAACCATTTTTCCAGCTTCGGATACCAAAACAACTCAGTTCTTGATTACCAAGAGATTTTTTTGGAATGGTGACCAATATAACACTTACTGTGAATGAGAAGGAATCAAGGAGAGAGAGCATAGACTCTCGATATTGTTACAGATAATGAGTTTTCTCTGAAGCCCCAGTTCAGTCTGTGTGAGGCAAAACTGCAGCTGTAATAGAAGCTGTGGAAGAATATCTATGGTAAAAAAAAAAAAAATGCCTTTCTCAGGAGCTTATGGCTAAGGATTCAGAATGAGCTGTTAGCTTGCAAAGAGTCTTTCCCTCAACTGAAAATCCCTCCAGGCAAAACTGTCCCTTGCTACCTTGAACTCAAGGACCAATAGAAAGGTGAGAAGAACACAGAAAGAGGGCAGAACAGGAACAGGTTCAATTAGGAGTACAAAACACTCAAACAGTAGCTAACAATAACCAAACAGGATACAGAATTCATATCCTACAGAAAATCTAAGCCAAGCAGTAGTACAAGACGACACAGGGTAGTAGTGTATAATAAGACATATAGAAATACATTGTGGAGACTGAACATCCTTGCTAGTGGTTAGTGTTGAAAGAGATGTGAATGTGTTTTCCGGTTAGCTGTACTGCTGCTTCAGTCTGTCATTATAGATCTCTGATAGCATTTTATAAATAAAGCAGTAACATATTTCACTGTTACGCATTGTTTTTGATTTTTATTAGCACCCCTAAGATACATAGGAAAGTTTCATATAAGCCTTCAGCCTCTAAGTGGCCACAGGATTTAAGTCAACACCACACATACTCAAGAGTTTTATTCATATCCAGCATGGAAGGAAAGGGTTTATAGATTTGGCCAGAATTACATGTCTGCAACCCTTCAGATGATGTAGACTGTACAACAGTCTACATCACCAATGATTAGAGCAACTAGCTTTTCATTTATAGTCCTTAAATGTGCAAGGAAGTGTACGCTGTGTTTCTCTAATAGTATAGGGTAGAAAGAAAGCAATTTATTAAACTTGTATTACAAACAATCATTTTTAGATTAGTCACAGCACAGATTTTATTGGAAAATGATCAGCAATGTGCTGTAAGAGAAATTAGAAATTGAGCTGGCAATGGAAATAACAGTATCATATAAGCATCAAGAACTCAGTGAAAAATGACAATGGAAGCAGTTTAAATTTGGCCATTTTCTTCTGCTCCATTTTGGGATTCCAGCTCACTTGGAGCTGGTCTTTACTGGGCTAAAGCACCACGAGCCTTCACTGGCAATTACCTCTGGGATTTCTCTTTATAACTTCCCACCTAGCCCAGTCACAACAATATCAGGGCATCCTGAGTCTGGCCAGTAAGTCTCACTGTTGAGCAATGACTGATATTTCCCTCACCTCTCCAACTCCCCCTCCCCCCCCCCCCCCCCCAGGGGCCATGAATATCTGCAGCATTCCCAGCCCTCACTGACCATTAGAATGGAATCCCTAACCCAGGAAGCAAACCTAGGTCCTATATATAATAATGCCACTGAGCCACCAGTCTGGTCCCTGTGTATACTCATTCTGTACTGGAAATCACATGGAAGGTATGTTTGGCAAGCTTTCAAATAACTATGCTACAGATTTGCAGGAATATTTGCTGGAGACTCCACTAGTTTGCTGGGACACTTGGAAGCTGGACACTTAGTGGGTACTACATGATGAAATCTTTGGATTGGTAATTGATTGCAGTAGCAAGTAGAGATGTGCATTCGTTTTTGCTGAATTGGAAAATTGCAACGAAATTGTCCAATTCGGCATGTTTCAGGGAGCCCGAAAAAAATCAGGATTTTCCTGTTTTTTCGCAAAAATTCGTTTTTCCGATTAGTGCGCACTAACGGGAGTCAGTGCGCGCTAACTCCTCGTTAGTGCGCGCTGTCCTGTTAGTGCGCACTAACAAAAACTAACAAAAAGTAACAAAAACTAACAAAATCTAACGGTTTTTGTTAGTGCGCACTAACAGGAGTTAGCGCGCACTAACGGGGAGTTAGCGCGCACTAACTGGGAGTTAGCGCGCACTAACTAAAAATCGATTTTTCGCGAAAAAAAAGACCCGAACCGAAAAAAACCGACATTTTCCATGGCGGCCGAAAAACGAAGAACGACACGAACACAAAAAACTATGCACATCTCTAGTAGCAAGTACTAATATTCAGAAGTAAATATTTAGAAATCTTCATAACAAGCCATATTTTACAGCACCTTAAACCTCTAAAGCCTTTATCTTATTCTTTGTACCTCCTGCCCACTGTCTGGCCAGGAAATATCAGATAATGCTGGTTAATTCAGGAATGCGCCCTGATGTAATTGACCATGCACTGAAAGGCTCATTGCCAGTGGCAGTACAACATAAAGCAGTGAAGTGCAATGTATTGGCTTTTAGTATAATAACAAAATATCATAGAAACATAAGAAAATAGATACAGAGAACAAAGCCATTTTCAATACCTACTGCTTCCGGAGCTCTGATTTTGCCATCATTTCCCTACTGCTTATGGTCCTCTGTGTTTGTTCAGATCATTATGTAGTACCCATACCCATTGACGAGACAGTAGAAGGAAATCCAGTCTGCACAATACTTGAACCCCTCATGTCCCCAAAAACTATCGACCAATGATCTGCTTGCCTATGATTTATAAGCTGTTCACTGCAGTCAATGCAAACAGAACACAACATCACCACATTGATTCCAATAAAATCTTGGAAATAGAACTGAAAGATAACAAAAGAGGAGCGTAAGGAATCAAAGACCAGCTGATTTATTATTTATTTGTTTGCCATTATTTATATTCTGTCAGATTACCAGATATCTGTTCTTGGTAGCTTACAAAATCACATAAAAATGGTTGAGCAAAATCATGCCTTTATATTACAGAGAAGGCTTCTTGAATCAAATAGTCCTTTAACTTTCTCCGGATCATCTTATAATCCTGAATCTTCTGCACGGGTAATGGGAGCTGGTTCCATAATACTGGGGCTTTCCACGAAAAAGCCCACTCTCAAGTCTCTTCTAATTCGTCTCCTTTACACTTGGAACTGCCAACACAGAGAGAACTCATGGAGCACAAACTCTGAGAAGGACAATACCAGGGAGCCATATTTTTTTAAATAATTAGGACCTTCATTATATATTAGGTGGCGCACTAACATCTTAATTTTAAACTTTATCCTTTGCTCTGCCAGAAGCCAATGCAGATTCTGTAGTATTGGCAACATATGCTCCCACAAAGGGGTTGCTTAATTAATCTAGGTGCTGTATTTAACAATAATTGCAAGGTTCTTATTTGATATTCGGGCAAGCCAATATATAAGGCATTGCAGTAGTCCAACTTTGTTAGAACAAAGGATTGAATTACAATTCTAAAATCCTTCTCCTTCAAGATATGTTTTAACTTACATAACTTTCTCAGCTTAAAAAACGCTACCTTGACCACTTTCTTTATTTGTGCACAAAATGAAAAAGTAAATTTTGCCTGGTTCCTCACTGAATTGGAAAAATTGATTTTTGTACCATTATATACTAACTGCTGAGTAGGGACTGACAGAGAGTGACAGAGAATGTCTCTAAATGAGATTTAGAGACATTCAGTTTCAAATTATCTTTCATCCAACACTCCATTTCCTGTAATACACAACAAATCAGGGCAAGTGTGGCTTTCACTGTTGTACAAATACGAAACAATAACTGTATGTCATCCACATAGACCTTAAAGAATAGCCCTAACTCTTGTAGTTTATTACAAAGGGGATGCAAATATATATTAAATAGGCAGACCCCATGCAGGACACCCATGATGAGGATTGCTATCCTATCTGTACCTGCTGCACTCTTCCCTTTAGAAATGATGCAAACCAGTGACCTATAGTTCCCTTATTCCATATACTGATGCTGAATAAAGCCATTATGAATAGCTCTATGCACAGTCGAAACCTCAGTATAGCATGGATTGATTATTATCAGAAGGCCTTAGATAGCATCCCCCACTCTTGGAAAATAAATTTCCTTGAAATATACAAAGTGAATCCTGTATTGGTAGAATACATCAAGTTCACCATTAAAATGTGTCCATCTGAATTATGAGGATGGACAATATGTCATTTTCAATATTAAGTTCCAGCGAGGAATATTTCAGGGAGATTCCCTATCAGTGCTTTTGTTTTGTTCGGCATTAAACCCACTGAGTACTCTTATTATCTCCTTCAGTTATGGAATTTGTCTTAATCCTAGAGTGACCAATCCTCTACCAAAGTTATCTCATTTACTATTTGTTGTTGATTTGAGACTCTACAGTTCTTGTGAGGCTTATTTAGGAGAACCACTTCATGTGGTGAAGAGTTTCTCAGGTGATATCAGAATGACACTTGGCTTGGATAAATGTGTTAAGGCAACTTTCCTTAAAGGAAAATCAAGCAAAACTAAAAACATCTCCCTGAATGAATATTGCAATATAAAGGAACTGGAGCAGGAAGGCGTATATAAATTCAGCATAAACTATTGAGAGAAAATATCAGTAAAGAATACTATAGGAGGGTGAAGCTGATATTGAAGAGTGCATTAACAGCACAAAACAAGATACAAGCTATTAACCAGCTTGCAATCCCTGCATTATTATATAGTTTTGGAATAGTAGACTGGCTTCATACATATCTTGAAGAGTTGGACATAAAAACAAGAAAGCTCCTCCACACCCATCAAGTAATTTATAAGAACCAGTGTATGCCAAGATTGTATATCCCTAATGCTGAAGGTGGTATGGATCTTATTGAAATTAGTAATACCTATAGAGCTACCATAATAGGCCTTCAGTCATCCTTAATGGCATCAATGGATCCAAATGCTAAAATAGTGCAGAAGTACGAAAGTGAACAACCATCCTCACTCTCAGTCCTTAAACTGGGACAATCATTCTGGCAGAGAATCCATCAGTATACAAAGGTAAAGAAGCTACAGAATTAGCAAAACAAGAGAAGAAACTCTTTAACAAATCAAATCAGAAAACAAGGAAGAATAATTTGCAGAAGCATAAGTTCAGAGAGCTACTTCAGCAAGCTCACATAGCTCAAGATTTGACATAGCAGTAATTGAGGAAAGGTTATTTCAGACCTATGGATGAAAGCTTGGCAATTGTAGCACAGAATAGTGCACTACAGACAAGATGGTTCACAGCCAGCATAGAAGACTGGTAAAATGGAAAAATGCAGATTCTGCAGGAAAGAACTGGAAACGGTGTAGATAGGCCTTAGGCCTGAGCTATGTATTTCCTGACTCTGCTGGCAACATATTTCGCAACCATGTGCTTTGGCAAGCTCAATACCGGAAGAAGGCAACACCCCAGAGACGGTACCTGATTGGACTATAAAGCAACGTTCATAATTGGATATTAGAAGAAGATAATACACCCAGGATGCGCATCAATGTATTTCTATTGGACAATGCAAAAAGTTTAAAAGTCCCTTCCCGAGACCTCCGCATTTGAGAAGCAAGCTGAATGTCCTTTGCCACTGACCTGCGTCTCCAGAGAAACAACGACTTCCTCTTATTCCTTGTTCCTCTTTCTATATAGTCTTTGTATTGCTATCAATAAATTTGTCTTTTAGATCATAAAGCTGTCTGAAGGTGCTTTCCGACTACCCGCAGAAAAACAACGGTTACATATCTTGTTGCTGGATGTGATGTGCTGATGTGCTGTATATTCAGAGGCACAACAAGGTAGCACGGCTTATTCATTGGAAGCCGTGTGAACATTATAACATCAACATACCAAACAAACATTCGGGCCGATACAGTAAGGAGCGGTAGGAAGAGCTGAGTTAGTGCCGGGCACACCTGCATTTGCCGCACGCACAATCCGGCTCACCTACCGCTCGATACTGTATTTAAATAGCTTGCAAATGCAAGCCGCATCCAAGAAGCGTCAGAGAAGGGTTAGGCCCGCGCAATCCATTTTACTGTATAGAGCGCTATACAGCGCCTATACAGTAACCTGGGTGCGCTGGTACCTGTCATTTCAAATGACATTTGAAATGACAGGTACCAGGAAGTGGACGGTTCTCCTATGCTCGGTTCTCCTACGTTCGGGATTGCCAGTCCTCTCTACCCTCCTCCAGAAGCAACGAAAGCTGGCCGGTGAGTGAAAAAGGGGCAGCCCAGTTCTCTCTACCCTCCTCCCGAAGCAACGAAAGTGAAAAAGGAGAAAAGGAGAAAAGCGACATGTGAAGTGTAACCTACTTTTCTTGCAGCCCTCCTCCAGAGACGCACCGCGGCTCCCTCCCGGGGGCAGCCGGCGACGAAAGCGGCCCGCCGGCGAAGATGGATGCCTGCATGGGCCCTCTGACACGATCGCTCCAGCTGTGGCCACTTCTCCTGCGTGCATTCAGCCTGTGCGTGCAATTTGGCCGCTCAAGGCGTGACGTCAAAGCGATCGTGTCAGAGGGCCCGTGCTGTCTTTCGCCACCGTGCTGTCTTTTCACCACCGTCCTGTCCCCAGGAGGCACAACCCTAATAGAATAATGTTGTAACTTCTGCTTCTCTTCGCTTTGTTAATATCTAAGGTTATTGTACCCCCATTCCATGTAAACCGACATGATATGATTGTATCATGAATGCCGGTATAGAAAAGCACCAAATAAATAAATAAATAAGTACGAAGAAGTTGTGATCACCTGGGACATTCCTATTCCCAGAGACAGTGAAGATCAATGTGAACCAGATATTGTGGTGAAGGAGAACACAAGAACAGCATTGCTGAAAGAGGTGTCAGTACCCAGTGACCATTCTGTGGATCGTATGGAGAAAGCAAAAATTCTTAAGTACCAAGAAATGCAATCAGAGACCCAAAAAAGGTGGTAAAAAGATATAGAAATAGTCCCAATCATAGTGGGTGCCATTGATCTGATTTCCAATCCCACCATGATATGTTGCCAATTCTATTTATTTATTTATTTAAAATCTTTTCTATACCGTTGTTCAGTGTACTACCGTCACAACGGTTTACATAGAGGCACATATATGCCCTATGAACTCCAGGAGGCAGCTCTCTTTGGCACAAGGCAAGCACCAAGAAGGGCATTAGCAGCAGTAAATGTGAGAGATTGAGATCATCTCCAACATGCCCGAGCTTACGAACCAGATCCATTCCTGACCTGTCCAGGTATGCACAAAGCAAACGCAGTTGGAGAAATTGCCCCACAGAGAGATATAGGAAAGGAAATATTGGAAAACAAAATACAGCATGCCAAATTGGTTTGTGATAAAATACTGTCTATTTCAAGGGGTTAATTAGCACACTCATTTACTGCCCTGTTGTTTCACCTTTGAAGACATGGGTTTATATTTTCAACGAATGTATCAAAGGGATGCTGCAAGTGAAGACCGAGGTATGTTACATGGCAAGGGTTCAGTGGTATCTCTCGCATAGTATCCTTCTCTCTCACCCCAATCATCAGCAGTCACTTCTCACTCTCCCCTTATCCTCTGACTATCCTGAATCTCCTTCTCCCATCCACAGTGCCCAGCATGCATTTTCTCTGCCCCCTCCCCCCCCCCCCCCCCCCTCCATCCAGCAGAGCTGTGTGGGATCCCAGAAGCTGGAACAGTAGGAGATGCTGCAGGTCAAGAATGAGGTGTAGGGGCAGAGTTGTTGAAAGGCTCAGCATTGGAACAGCAGGAGTCCCACATGCCAGGATTGAGATGCATTGGCAAAGGCGTAAGGAGAATATTCTACTACGTATGTCCACTCTGGGGGTCATACTCAGTCACTGGCCAGATTGCAAAGTTAGCCAGATAAACATATCCAGCTCACTTTGAAGGGATATTTAGTGGAACAGCCACACTATTGGAAGTAACCGACTACACTTTGGCTCAACCAGAGTTCGCTGGGTAAGTTTATCTCTGCAGATACTATTTTCTTGGGCAATTTTCAAAGGGAAAGTATGCACAAAAGCTGCAGTATTTTAAGCTGATGCAGATGTTAGTTTTGCCACCAGTTGATTATTTATGTGTGTAGATTTGTACATCGCCTAGTACCTTGTAGGCGATTCATAAATTTTAATATGGATTTTTAAAGTAAAGATCTTGTTAACTTTGAATATAGGATTTAGCCAGATAACTTATCTGGCTAACTTAACTCCACCCCAGAATGCCCCTGGAACACCCCTACATTATCTGGCTAAATTTTAGATGGTAATGAGTTGGCATTTAGCCAGATAACTTGTGCATATCTGGCTAAATGCCTCTAAATATGGATTTGTGTCCAGTACTATTCATCCTAACTCTTCATGATCACTAAAAAGTTACCCAGTGTTTGAGAAAAGCATATATTTCTCAACATTTATTTGTGTCTCTTTAGACCAATACAAATAGTCACTGTTTTAAAAGGTTTCCCGACTGACTCCAGTAGGGCCATGTACACATGTCAGAGAAAGACTAGACCTTCAGCTTTTAAAATGTATTACCTGATACAGTGGCTGTTCAGCTTTAAAAATTCATGGGTGGGATTAGGGTCCATGGCAGAATGCATTATGCACAGCCTGAATTATTAATGTCCATGCCTACCGAAGGCCCAAGCCTCCATTTTAGAGACATGCTGATATAGTATTGGGGTGAGGGCATGGATGAGGGACGCTTGGGTGCAATATAGGGGTTTCTGTTAGGTGGCCTGAGTACATGTTCAGTATACTGGATAAGAGACTCAAATTAAATCACTCTAAGCAATAATGCTGTTACAGGCTAAATTCTTTATTAAGAGGACAAATCTATGGCATTTTTAAAGCATTTCTACAATGTAAATTAACTTACATTGTAGAAACGAATAGCACTTTCAGCAGCTAAGTCAGCGTCATATGACTATAGAAAAGGATGCAAACCCGCCCACTAAATATATGCAGATATTCCCACAATACAAATTCCTCCTGCTGAAAAAAAAACCCAAAGCCACAACTGTCACAACTCCCTCATTCGCTTTTAGGACCACTGTACTTTCCGGGGCTAGCAGTAGTTATCTTACTTCCCAAAGTGGTCATATTATCAGGGCAATTTTTAACAGCCATTTACCCATCTAAAATCGGCGGTGTTCAAATTGCACATCTTCCCTGTGGGTAAAACTGCATGCGCCGTTTCACAAGATGAGTCCTATTTACATGCCTTCAGCGGAGAAGGTCAGGCTGTGGAATGCTACAACATGCGGAGTTTTGCATTTTTAAAACTATATGCATTGTTAGGAAGGGGGAAAAATAGATGCCAATCTCTGCAGGTACTTTTTTCTTCAGCAGTTTTCAAAGGGGACATATGCACAGCAGCTACGGGTTTTTAAGCTGATGCGAAAGTTACCATTGACAGCAGTTAATTATTTATTATTACTGTTCAGTTGTATAGAGCCTACCCATATGTACCCAGTGCTGTACAGAGAGAGTCCCTGCTTCTAGGAGCTTCCAATCTAGTCAAGCCAGACAAGCAGGACATAACAACGAAAAACAAATACGTTCGGAGTCAACACAGCAAGGCCATGACTGAGAAGATATAACCTAAGTGGGAATTAGGGATGAGTTTTCATTAGACACAAAATAGGACATTTCAACAAAATGTCCTGTTTCGTTTCATTTTTAAAATTCAGTGAAAGAAAAATGAATGAAATTTTGTTTGTTATCATCTATTTTGTTTTAAAATAAATGTTGCTCCCGCTGCAAAAGTCAAAACATGTCCCAGGACTCTCCCAATCCCTAAAACTCCCCTCCCCCACAAGGGTCAGTTTTTCAGCCTCCATGAGGTGAGGGCAGGAGTAATCTTCAGTCAGTTCTGCCCCACCAGTGAAGGAGAAGACAGTGGCACTGGCAGATCCGAGGACAGTGCCATTGTGAAATCTGCCATACAAGAAAATGGCGTCAGGGCAACAAAGAGGTTAGACACCGTGTAGTCCAAAAATAACCTTTTTATTGAGTGGAGACAAGAAATTCAAACAAATGCCCGACTCTGGCCGAGTTTCGCCCACCAAGGGCTGCCTCAGGGGCTGTATGAAGAGGTTCTTTTTGAAAATACCTTTGTAAAACAAACTTCATAACGCATTCACTTGCTGCAGCATGATCGTGTGAATTCTCCGCTCAGGTTGTGGACCAATGCCTGAGTAGCTCAGTCGGTAGAGCATCAGACTTTTAATCTGAGGGTCCAGGGTTCAAGACCCTGTTCAGGCCGGATCTTCTTTCTTCAATCCCAAATCTAAGTTTATTAGGTCCACAACCTGAGCGGAGAATTCGCACGATCATGCTGCAGCAAGTGAATGCGTTATGAAGTTTGTTTTACAAAGGTATTTTCAAAAAGAACCTTTTCATACAGCCCCTGAGGCAGCCCTTGGTGGGCGAAACTCGGCCGGAGTCGGGCATTTGTTTGAATTTCTTGTCTCCACTCAATAAAAAGGTTATTTTTGGACTACACGGTGTCTAACCTCTTTGTTGCCCTGACGGCTTTTTTAGACAACCTACCCTCTTGCTTCATCAATACAAGAAAATGGCACAGCATCAAAAAGCTGCATAGCATTAAATAGATAAAGAGATATAGATACCTTCAGGTCAGTTAAGTGGTGTTTCTCTCTACTATGTTAATGATTATGAAAGACACCGGCCAAGATTAAATATAGTTACTAGGGGTGTGAATCGTGTGATTGATCGTCTTAACGATCGATTTTGGCTGGGGGGGGGAGGGAAATCTGATCGTCGTGTTTTGTTTTTTTTTTAAATCGTTAAAAATCGTAAATCGGGGGAGGGCGGGAAAACCGGCACACCAAAACAACCCTAAAACCCACCCTGAACCTTTAAAACAAATCCCCCACCCTCCTGAACCCCCCCAAAATGTTTTAAATTACCTGGGGTCCAGTGGGGGGGTCCCGGCGCGATCTCCCGCTCTCTGGCCACGGCTGCATTAAGAGAAATGGCGCCGGTGGCCCTTTGCCCTTATCATGTGATAGGGCAAAGGTAGCGCCGGCGCCATTTTGGTTCCTGGCTCCCGACGTCACGCGTGCAGGAGATCGCTCCCGGACCCCCGCTGGACCCCCAGGGACTTTAGGCCAGCTTGGGGGGGCCTCCTGACCCCCACAAGACTTGCCAAAAGTCCAGCGGGGGTCTGGGAGCGACCTCCTGCATGCGGGCCGTATTGCCAATATTCAAAATGGCGCCGGCGCTACCTTTGCCCTCACTATGTCATACGGGTAAAAGTTTTGTGTCGGGCTTCGTTTGGGACACCACCCCCCCCCCCCATGGGAATTTCATTTTTCTCGCGGTTTGGAGGTTTTTTTTCAGGGGCCCCAATTTTCGGGTTAGTGCGCACTAATCTGGCAGAGTTAGTGTACGCTATCGGGAGTTAGCGCACACTAACAGGAATTAGCGCAGACTAACTCCCGCTAGCGTGCACTAACTCAAAAATGAATTTTTTTTCCGAAACTTCAGAAAAAATCCAATCATTTTTCGGTTCTCCCGAACCATTCCGAATTAGGCAATTCCGTTGACATTGCCTTATTTGGGAAAAAGATTGCACATCCCTAGTAGATACATGAAACAGTCTCCTACGATAGGTGGTGTGGGCACAAATGGTTTCAGAATTCACAAAGGCATGGGAGGGGAACAGAGGATTCTTAATGGTAGAAATGCAATGGTAAAGCTGGAGAATAAATAGGCAGTATTGCATTTTCAGTGATGACGTGGGCAGTCTTTTTGTCATGTGGTTATAATTTTATGTATGTTTGATTTTTACGCCGCTTAGGACTTTTTGCGTAAGTGGGTTATAAATAAACAAACAAATAAATAAATACACCTCTGTTCGTTTCTATGCTTTCATATATAAAAATATATATAAATTGGTTGGTAGCTATGTTCCCCACCGTAGTCTCCATTTGGCTTGTGGAATCTCGGGGCATACTCCATCTGTCCATGAGGTTCTCAAGGTGATCCACCAGAAAAGGATTTTTTCAGTGGTTGACCCAGAAACATGGGACCTGGCACCACTTGACTTCAGGTTGGAGGCTAATTATCTGCTGCTTAGAAAAAAAGATGAAAGCATAGCTCTTCCCTGCTTTTTCATGTCTGCCTTAATAAGCAGGGAACATCTTTTGGCTACAGATGGTTTTAGTTTGCATAACTGGGGTGGAGTGAGGAGAGGTAAGAGATTAATTTAATTTTACTATTGATTTTATGTTATATTGTATTTTTGTTTGATTGTTGTTCACCGCATTGACGAGGTTTTACCCGAGAGTGATGTATATAAGAAATCAGAAAAAGAGCTGGCATCTGAAAGCAAACATCCCAGGAATTCTTAAAATGTTGTGCTCTGCTTATCACCCCTACATCTTTTCCCCACATATTTTCCATACACCAAAAACCTGTAAGATCTGGATTTCCCACACTAACTTCCTGCCAGTAGCTTAAAAAAAAAACATTTGTGCTCATTAACTAGGCTTATTTTACATTGATGGATGGTTTCCATGCTGATTGAAAAAGAAAACTTTGAAATACAAATCATTTTATCCTGTGCAGCTTGATATCACTTGTTTCAGAAAGAATAAAGAGGATCAGGAACAGAAAGCATGATTCTAACGTCATTACTGAGCAAATGCGGAACAGCAGTCCTGGTACCTTCCATTCACTGCCCTCATCTAACTGAGGTCAGAGAGAGAGTAATATCAATAGGCCGGCCCCAAACTGTGAAACACGACGCCCGAGAGTCATGGAGTTTGCACCGATTTCAAAATATTAAAGAAGGAATTAAAAACCTGGCTTTTTAGGGCAGCGTTTACAGGCCAAACCTGTAGAACTTGCTGCCTAAGACGCTTTTCTGTTAGGGGGATGTTCTTGGTTTAATTAAGTATTAACAGGTGAATTTTCAAAGGAGTTATGCTATAAATGTAGCTACTATCATAGCAATTTTCAAAAGCCATTTACTTGAGTAAAGCGTACTTACGCGAGCAAATCCTATGGACAATTCAATGGCATATATTGTAGCAATTTTCAAAAGCCTACTTACCCGAGAAAAATCCGGTTTTACCCATGTAAATGCTTAAATAGGCCCTAATTGTATATTGTTTACGCATCCGCTGTCTTGCAGTCCATGTCCTGTATGTTTTGACCTGTAATCAGTTTTGATCTAATATTCATATGACAGTATATAAATAATGTGTAAAGTGAAGTAGAAGCAGTCAAACAGGAAGATCCCACCACACTGCATTTCCTATCTTATATTTATGTTTGACAGCAGCAGCAATGGCAACATCAAACTAAAGCTTTGCTGTGCCTAATAGCGAGATGACTACGAGGCATAACCAGGGCCCATCATTTTCAATTGTTATTGTCATTTTCCTGGGAATTTATCAGAATTTATTGTAACAAGCAAAAATGGAAGAAACCTTAGGGGCAGATTTTAATACCTATGCACGGGTGTAGATTTGTGCGCGCAACCCGGCGCGCACAAATCTACGCCCGATTTTATAACATGCGCGCGCAGCCGTATGCATGTTATAAAATCCGGGGTCAGCACGTGCAAGGGGGTGCACACTTGTGTACCTTGCGCGCGCAGAGCCCTAGGGGAGCCCCGATGGCTTTCCCTGTTCTCTCCGAGGCCGCTCCAAAATCGGAGCGGCCTCGGAGAGAACTTCCCTTCCTCCCCCTTCTGCCCCCTCCCTTCCCCTACCTAACCCGCCCCCCCCCAGCCCTACCTAAAACTCCCCCTAACCTTTGTTTTGCAAGTTGCACCCTCCTCTGGGCAGGCGTGGGTTGCACGTGCCAGCCAAGTGCCGGGGCATGATCCCCCGGCCTAGATGCTCTACGGAGGCCTCTGCCTATGCCCCCGCCCTGCCCCGGACCGCCCCCGCCCCTTTTTTCAAGTCCCGGGACATACGCGCATCCTGGGGCTTGCGTGCGTTGTCGGGCCTATTGAAAATAGGCTTGGACACATAACACACATAACACACATAACACACTTGGACACATAACACACATAACACACATAAATCCAGCTGGATTTACGCGCGTAGGGCTTTTAAAATATGCCCCTTAGTGAAAAAAATGATTCTTTTTTTTTTTTTTAATTGATTCTCTCCTGTTTTTATTAATATTAAAAAAACACTGATAAAATCCCAAGAAAATACAGTAACAACTGAAAACCCTAAACATAAGTATATGTTCCTTATGTTATATCCTTTGGTAAAGTGATGGTCATGCTTATTGTCCTTTGGTGAAATAGCCTTCCTTTTAAACAGTAGTTTGAACCGACTTGTTTTTAAAACACATCTTGAGTCCCCTTGTCAGATACAAGTGCAATTGTTGTGGCTATGAACCATGTTTGCAGTATTGTCTTATTCTAACAAAACCGATGTCTCCTTTTCTTCTTCCTTTACATACATCAGCAAAGTTTCTGAGATTCGGAATAAGATCAATGACGGATATAAGACAGTAGGAAGGTACCTGGGTTCTGTGTGTGGTGTGGGATTATTGATATTTGAGTTTGTGAAAAGAATTCACACTCTCAATCTTGTTCCTCTCCTTAGTTCCATTTTTTTTTTGGCTGCTTGTCACTCTGCCTTATTTACGGTAGTTAATCTTCTTAATCCATCATTCACCCTTGACTCCTTTCACGCTGTCATATTTTGGTATTCTCTCTTGTTATTGTACTGTGTGCTTTGGTTTTTTGCCATGTTATGAGGTGCAAGGAGCCCACTAATTATAGCTGCGTGCAATAGAATCCTATGAATATAGCAGTATTATATCTGTGCAGCTTATGCAAGAACTAGCTGCTGTAGATAACTTTCATATTTTTAGTTTGGAACGCATTTACAAAGAACCTATGCATATGAAAAGATGTCCCCATATGTGTCATTATATTTATACAGTATGCACATATTACATATGTATTTATTTTATCAATGATAATTTTGCTTTATAAAGTGTTCTTCACACCAGCATCTATCCCCCGTTTTTGTACAAAGTAAAATGCCACAGATGAACTGAAGTAAGTAGAAAGTAAATGAAAAAACACCATTAAATGTGCAACATGGTGATATCTGAAATATATTCTTATGGAAGCCTTAACACTTTTCTGCTAAATCACCACTCCATGGAGCTTACAATCTAATCGAGACGCACAGACAAGACAAATAATTTTTAGTAATCACTTAAGTATTACAGTAAAAATATGTTTAATGTGAGAGGGGTTTTCTGGATATAAAAGCAATCTTTAAGCAAGACTTCAATTCAGCCAAAGATGAAGCAAGACACATTAACTCAGGAAGATCATTCCAGGCACAGAGTGCTGCAAGACAAAGCACTATGGACACAAAGGGCCAGATTTTTAAAAATGTACGTGCATAACCTGTCTTACGCGCGCCAGGCCTATTTTAAAAAGGCCCAGTGATGCGCATAAAGCCCTGGGACGCATATAAATCCCGGGTCTTTACAAAATGGGCAGGATGGGGTGACCCAGGGGCGTGGCTGGGGCCAGAGGCCTCCGACAAAGCGGCCATTGACGCTGTGTTGGAGGATTGCGTACCAGCAGGCTGCCAGCAGGCGCAAAAGGTAAAGTAAAAATTTGGGGGGGGTGTTAGAATAGGGCTAGGGGGAGGAAAGGTTAGGGGAAAAGATGGGAAGGTCAGGTTAGGGGGAAGGGAATTGGGGAAAGCAGCGCAGCTCGGCACGCGCAAGGTGCACGATTGTGCACCCCTTTGCGCACGCCGACCCTGGATTTTATAACTTGTGCGCTCCTGCGTGCACAAGTTATAAAATCGGGCGTACATGTGCGCACGCTGGATAGCGCGCGCACATGTAGGCCATGTGCGCTCCTTTTGAAATCTACCCCAATGTGTTTAACCCTAAATCTTATTGTTCAGTCTTGGGGTACTTTTACTTGACTGGACAAACAACTACATTGAATTTGGAGCATACATTTCTTGTAACAAGAAAATTGATTTTTGTTCATTTTTCAGAGACTATATAACGCTGGTTGTTAACGTTTTTGTAGTATAGTGGGCAGTAATGTTTTTTTTGGGGGGGGGTTGGGGGGTGGGGTTAGGAATTACAGGCCTTTCTATAACCCTTTTAACCCTTTTGCCCTCTCCTTCATGTCTCTGGCAATCAACTAGGCAAGACACTATATAAAAGGACATGGAAGAACAAGAAAGGTTGATGGAAATATTTTATTGGATCTTCTAGGAATATTTATACCGCAGTGTACTGTGTTTATGAAACATTTCAGCAACTAAATGAATACAGGATATAGAAGCTAAAAAATTACTGTTGGTTGATTGATTGGCTTAAGAGATTGACCAAAGTTATCAGTACTTAATGGCTGTTCACTGGCCTATGTGAAATGCAATGGCCTCAATGCAGGAGAGAAAAGTAGTGTTTACATGTCAACAAAACCTACCATAGCACTAGTCGGCATCCTTACTGTAAATCTTAGTACAGAACAGAGAAGAAAGACTGAATGAGCCTGAAAATGCTACTGCTTTCTCATCCCTAGAGAAGGCAAGGCAATTTGGGAGAAAGTTTTACTGCTAATGCTCATTTTGCTAGACCTGTGGATAATTGGAAGGATTAGGACCTGATTTACTAAGGCATTTCTCCCATTCTGTGTCCATGGGAAAAAATGCTTAGTAAAACAGGCCCTGAGATTCCTATGATTTATGCTGTAAATTTTCAGCACGCACTGTATGTGACAGTACTTTTTCATATGGTCAAGAATCCCAATCTGATTGTAAAACATATTGTGGCTGGGGACTCATTATAGATGAGGATATGTGATTGATGGACCAAGGAATATGAATGTTGCTTTGTTGTCCTCTTTACGCATGTCTCCTGTTTCTCCATTGCAGGGAGGATTCTGATGATCCCAGGTATCTCAGTACTTCTCCCAAACCCTCAGCTCTTCCTTGGCCCACTAGGCTAGCAAATAATTACCTGTTTCTTGCATGAAGTGTGCCTTGGCATGGTGTGGATTTCTTTTTTATTCCTGTACAAACAAGCATTCCATGAAAGTTATTTGTATTATAAAAACTAAACAATTAATATTCAGTCAATATTCAGTGTCCTGCTTAATACAAAAACTATTCATGATCACCTTAAAATGTTTTCAAAAGATTTAAATAGGGGCGAACAGAATGAAATCTAGAGCGATGAAAAGTCATACTTTATTAATAAGTGATCATTAAGATATTATCATTGTTACAAAGTGCTTTTATCGCAAATTCTTGCATCCTCATGCCCAAGGCTGTAAAAAGCCCAGGAGCCAGGTCATTGGAGCACTGAAAATGTGGCGCTTGATGCATAAAATTTCAAAAAGAGCAAAAAAAAATGGAATAGAAGCAAAAAAAAAAAAAATAAAATTTTTTAAACGAAAGAAAAAATAGAAAAAAGAACAACATAAATATTTTTAAAAAGCCAATCAAAATATCAAGTAAAATAGCAGCAATACCAAAAAAGAGCACAACAGTGAAAAAGAAGTAAGGAAGAACATTTCCCTGGCTCCTAAAACATTTTCACAGGCACTTAGTTTTCTAATTATATTTCCACTCCTGCTCATGCCATATGCTTAAACCGCGTGGCCTGCGGAGAGATGCCGCCATCGGCGCCGCGCCCCTTCCTAGGCACGCGCACACCATTAGTTCTTTTAAAGGGCCCGTGGCGGGAACCTGGCCGCGGACCCAGATGCTGACGTCAGACTCTTCAGAGTATAAAAGCTCAGGCCTCGCTCCATAGCGTTGCCTTTGCAACAGGTCTCCTCATACTCCGAGTGCTCGTTGCTGATCCTACAATCATCTCTTCATTGTGTTCCTGATTCCTGTGGTTCTCGGTTCCTGACTTCTTTGTTCCTCTTTCGTTTATGTGTTGGACTGACTCTTTCAATTTGACCACCACTACGTCTGACCACTCTTCAGCTTCTCTCCAGCCCCGGACCTCTGCTACGCCTGACTACTCTTCAGCTTCTCTCCAGCCCCAGACCTCCGCTACGCCAGACCACTCTTCTACTTCTCCACGTCCTGACCTCTGCTACGTCTGACTACGCCTGCCTTCTCCGTGCCTGACCATTGCCTTGATTGACTACGCCTGTCTTCTCCATGCCCTGACCATTGCCTTGATTGACTACGCCTGCCTTCTCCATGCCCTGACCTTGATTGACTACACTCGCCTTCTCTGTGCCCTGACCATTGCCTTGGTTGACTATGCCTGCCTTCTTCGTGCACTGACCATTGCTTTGAACGACTATGCTCCAGACCTCTCTGTGTCCAGAGTTCTATGTTGCTTGCCACAACTTCCACTTGCCTCCGGCTCTGATCCTAGCCAGTCAGTGACGCCTTCTCTCACCTATCCTCTGGACGTGGATTTACAAGGCTTAGGCCTTTCTTTGCTTGAGCGCCTCCAGTTATTCATTGTTGCTTTGGTGCCTGAGTTCCAGTACCGAATCCAGTCCAGGGTAGGACTACGCCATCTACCGGCTGTTGTCTCTAGGCTGAATCACTTCTCATCTCTAACTAACCTCAAGGCCCACCTAAGTCCTGCCGGCCCCGGCACCCAAAGGCTCAACCCGAGGGGAACGAGGGCTGCTATAGGTGAAGCTCCAGCGGCCTCTAGCTTCAGCCCACTCCACCTGCTGATGGTGGGGACCCATAGGTCCTTACCTACGGGTTGCATCAACCCCACCTCGGCCCAAGTGTCCACCTCTGATGCAACAATTATTTAATATCAATTTTATTTCTATACCACAAAACCAGGCAAAAAGCACACAATTAGAAAATATACAACTATCAAAAGAAACAGATGTACTCAGCTGAAGCAAAGCACTGGAAACTGGAAGAAGAAATGCAAACTTCTTAACATCTAATAGCCATGCTTTCAACTATATTTTCCTCCACTTCGTCTTCTACTTTCATCTCTTTCCTTCTCTTCGCGTGTCCTTACTAAAGAAACTAACTTTGATTTAGATACTGAGTCCAATAATCTACTGCACCATTGTCTTTGTTGAATGAATACTGATGTGCTTTCTTTCTAAATCAAGACCTTCCAACCGACCTGACCTCTAATTTTTCAAACCAAAAGATGAAAATTCCTTTGGAATTTGATGCCCTTAAAATCTATGGCAGCAAAAATGTCTGGAAGAGGGCAAGTGCCTTAAAATCTATGATTGAAACCCTGGAGATGAGTGTGAGCTGGAAGGTTTGATCTCTCTCTCTCATTAGTAGTCACCCAGAGATTGCTGTGAGATTTATTATATGCTTATCATTTTTATTGCCTTGTGTGAACCTAATAGCTTTACCATTTCTTATGTTCTAGTGAATAGAGTGAATTGAACTGATTGATCTTTATGATTTCAGAGCTAAGACTAAAACCAAGGGAAAAGAGAAAAAACCCAGCATTCTATCCTTCAGGTATCCTCAATTGGAAAGAACAAGTCCACCTTCAGCTCCTAATGATATCCGTTGTTCTGTTGTTGCTATGTGCTTTCTCTGTCAAACATACGGGCCAATTCAGTATGGTGCACCTTGCCTAGCGCAGCTTTAGCTCCGGTTTGGCCGCGCGTTTTCGATGCGCTATTTTTACCCCTTATACAGTAAGGGGTAAAAATAGCGCGTCGAAAATGCGTAGCCAATCCCCCTGAAACTAATAGCGCCTGCAACAACAGCGAAGCCACACATTTTACTTTCAGAAATTAACGCCTGCCCAAAGGCAAAGTTAATTTCGGCCGGTACAGGGAAAGTGTACAGAAAAGCAGAAAAAACTACTTTTCTGTACACACTCTGACTTAATATCATAGCTATATTAAGTCGGAGACCCCAAAAATAAAAAAAAATAAAAAATCTGCCCGCGGCCTGCAGGTTGAAAAATGGACGCTCAATTTTGCCGGTGTCCGTTTTCCGAACCTGTGGCTGTCAGCAGGTTCGAGAACCAACGCCGGTAAAATTGAGCGTCGGCTATCAAACCTGCTGACAGCCACAGGTTACTGCGGGCCCTAATTTGCATATCTTTCTTTTGCTGAATTGCTCGCCCAGGAGAGTGGCCTGGGTGCGTGTCGGGAGAGCGCTCGCCGGCTCTCCCACACATCTTACTGTATCGGCCCGATAGTGTGGTAAATTTTCAGAGAACTGATTTACTAAGCTTAGACACAGAATTGGAAAAAAGACTAGGAGGTCCATATTCAATAAGCCAGCAAGTGGGCAAGTTATCTGGATATTCAGCGGAATTTAACCAGATACCTTTTCTACTGAATATTTGGATAAAGCTATCCAGCTATCTTTGGGCTTGCTATTTATGCAGACCTCCTTGACCACACTAATTTAGGGCCTGATGTACTAAGCATTTTTCCCATAGACACAGAATGGGAGAAAAGTCTTCGTAAATTAGGCCCTTAAGGCCAGATTCTTAGGGATGGTAACTTTTAAACAGGTGTGCAGGTGCACATGTGCGCGTGTTCATCGGCCCACACCCAGGACATGACCATTTTATAACATGCTCATGTATATGCACACATATTATAGAACAGACTTACCGTGTGCACATGTGCACACAATTCTAAGTGGACACACCCTTATAAGTGCAAATTCTGCTTCTACCGCATAAGTGGGAGAATTTTAAAAGGCAATGTGCGCCGATGCCATTACCAGTTTTACCGGTTCATTCTCATTCTCGCAGGTAATAGGACTTCCAAATCCCCTAGTTTTATAGCCTCCCTTCTCCCCTGTTAGCTCCAACCCTTAAAACCCCGAGGATCTATCCATTTGTCTTTATTTTATTACTTGCACGTCATCTATAGCAGAAGTAAAGTTACGTGGCAGGAGACGCTGTCCCTTTTTTGGAACTTTTCATTTGTGCACCTAGCGGCAAGTACGCGCATTCACGGGCAGCTTTTAGAATCCGCTCAGCATGCGTTGGCCCAACTTATACGCATATCTCCAGTTTTGGAACACACCAGGATTTTCAAATTCATCTTTAAGGCTTTTCTCCCAGTTTGTCTCTATGGGAAAAACCCTTAGGGCCAGATTTTAAGAATTACGTGTGGGCGTAGATTTGTGTGCGCAACCCGGCGCGCACAAATCTACGCCCGATTTTATAACATGCGCACACCGAGCACTAGGGGAGCCCCGATGGCTTTCCCCGTTCCCTCCGAGGCCGGTCCGAAATCGGAATGGCCTCAGAGGGAACTTTCCTTCCGCCCCCCCCCCCCACCTTCCCCTCCCTTCCCCTATCTAATCCGCCCCCCAGCCCTACCTAAATCCCCCCCCCTCCCCCACCTTTATTTTTTCATTTACGCCTGCCTCCGGGCAGCTGTAGGTTGCACGCACCGGCCGAGTGCCGGCGCGTGATCCCCTGGCATGGTCGCTGTGCCGGAGGCCTCGCTCCCACCCCCCGCCCCTTTCTCTTATGCGCGTAACCCTTTTAAAATCCGCCCCTTCGTGAATCAGCTCTCAATGTGGTACTACCTGGCTAAATATTTTAGCCTCACCCTGCCATTCTTCTGCCCTGACCTCTTTGTGCCTACACAAAATTTTGTGCAGATAAAATTACCCAGTCAAAGGGGGAATATTTTTAAAGAGGAAGATTTATGCAACTAAATGCCTGTTTTATCTGTATATATCTGTTGAATATCAGCCTCATAGTAGCTCAAGCCCTCAGTCACTTTTTAGTAAAATGGTCAGCGATCTTCATTCTAAAGCATATGAGGGTAGACAAAGATCTAAATATAATTATTCTAGAGGAAAGGCGAAATAGGGGAGATATGATAGAGATGTGATAGGAATTGCAAAGGCAAGATAAATTGGATGGATGAGTAGACTAGATGGGCCATATGATCTTTTTCTATTGTCGCGTTTCTGTGTTTTACATAAGTAAAAATAGAGAGGTCAGAATTTGGCTGCAGGCTTTCTGGATATAATATCCAGATAACTTAAACCAATTCATTAAAACCAAGTTATCTAGATAATTTATCTGGATAATTTTAGGATTCATCTGCCAAATGACCAGACTTATCTGGATAACTTACCCAGATAGCATTGAATATTGGCGTTATTCACCTATGTTTTTTGAAAACCGGACCTATTGATGGCTCACAAGGATCTTACTTGGAAACACAGAATTAAAGTTATTTCACTTCGTCTTCTAACAGAAACAGAGGGGAATGATAGGAGTGAGTGGATTGATTCATGTTTCACAATTCAATAGTTTAAATAATAGAAATCCTCAAGACTGAGGTCTGAGATTTCACTGCCTACCAGTATCTAGTTATTTTACAACAGTAATTATGGTGCCAGTTTTGTAATGCAGCCCTACCAAGAGGGACTGCTCTGATATTGAGTCATACTCATAAAAATATTTTTGCTTCTTCCCATGTTACTTGCATCCCAGCAAAGGCAAAGAAAAGAACAAGGAAAACAAGGAGAGTAAAGAAAAGTAGGTATCCCTTTGCCTGGTGTGCCATCTTATGGTGGGTGAGGATCTGTCCAGCTGGCATATCTTTCTGCGACTCACTCTGTCCTCAGGTGTGGCCCTATATGAGAGGTTTTCCTTCTCTACTATTTCTTTTTCTATTCTTTTGGGGGGGGGGGGGTTTCTTGGAGTTTACTATTTTGGAGAAAGAAATGTAAGCAGAAATCATTGAACCCTGTTGGTGGGAGGGTTGTAAAAGGATGTCAAGAACTGCAAGGTTTCTCCATGGCGAGATACATTAGTCAACCTCTGTACTGTGATGAAGCAACCAACTAGAAGGTTCCGGTACATAGCAAGCTCACTTTTGATGATCAGTTTGGCAGACTCCGTTGGACACTGAAATTGATGCTCTGCATATCAAATGGAGATGATTGGACTGAGATTGCCAAAGGTAAAATTATTGCTACAGTCGGTCAGTGCAGTGAAACACTGTTATAGCTTATGGGCCGGATTTTAAAAGCCCTGCGCGCGTAAATCCAGCCGGATTTACGTGCACAGGGCACTCGTGCACCGGCGTGCCTATTTTGCATAGGCCGCCGGTGCACGCATCGCCCTGGGACGCGCGTAAGTCCCGGGGCTTCGTAAAAGGGGTGGAGGGACATGTCCGGGGGGCGTGTCCGGAGGTCAGGGGGTGGTTCGGGGCGGGTCCGGGGGCATGGCGCCGGCCCGGGGGCGTGGCCAAGGCCTCCGGACCAGCCCCCGGGTCGGGTGATGGCGCGCCAGCAATCCGCTGGAGCGCGCAGATTTACACCTGCCTCGAGTAGGCGTAAATCTGCTGACAAAGGTGGGGGGATGGGTTAGATAGGGCCGGGGGGGGGGGGGGGGTAGGTAGGGGAAGGGAGGGGAAGGTGAGGGGAGGCGGAATGAAAGTTCCCTCCGAGGCCGCTCCGATTTCGGAGCGGCCTCAGAGGGAACAGGCAGCGCGCGCCGGGCTCAGCGTGCGCAAGTTGCACAAATGTGCACCCCCTTGCGCGTGCCGACCCCGGATTTTATAAGATACGTGCGGCTACGCGCGTATCTTATAAAATCCAGCGTACTTTTGTTCGAGCATGGTGAGCAAACAAAAGTACGCGCGCACGCTGTTTTTGAAAATGTACCTCTATGTGTCTATTTGTGTAGAGTTTTTATAAGGTATCCCACTCAGAATGTTTTCTGACAAATTTAAAACAAAATAAAACTCCTACGATACAGAATAACTGAGTGAATCAGACAGGAGGATAAACCGGTTTAGAGACATGCATTTTGAGTGGAAGCGTGCTAAGGAGGTAATTTCTTGGATATCATTCCAGTGATAGGATGTTAACTGGAAAATAAGAGAGCCTGTGAATTGCTGTTAACAAAAATTCACTATATCAAGGGATTTACTGTAACTGGACACTTCCCCACCCTTTCCTTACACCCACACCACAATTTGTATACAAAGGATAAGCAAAAATGTGTGGATAAAGATCTATTACACTGAGCATGGGTAAGTAATATCTCCCACTCTTATGTTGCTTTTGTTGGATCCAGTGGTGAATGAATGATTGTCTTTAGACTGCTGTAGAATAAGAGCAGGTGAGAGTGTTGAAATATGGTTAAATGTCATATATATGTTTTGAAATAGCATATTCTGCCAAAATGATTGTGCACTATGACATGTGAGCCGTTCACTATAGCAGGGCTTCTCCCCCATCAGGACGTATTGAAAAAGATCAGGACATAAGGAAATGCAATTTTAAAAACATCCAACATAATAAATTTCATTCTGATACCGATTCACAGTGATCAGAAAATAAAAATTGAAGTTGAATCAGTAAGCACCATCTCCAATAGTGTGGATAACAACAACCCCTATTTAATAGTACTTCATTAAAGCATATTGAGGTAGCAGCCAATCAGAAGCAAGAGTCTATTGTCATCATCTGTTTCATGCCAGCATAATCTAACTTCTTAGTTGCATAGCTGAAATCTTCATTTTTTTTTAAATTTAATTTTTAAAAACCACAGATTATTTTGTAATTGATGGTGGTGGGTAGGGATGGTGGATGGTGCAAATGTAACCCTTGCATTGAGTGGCTACTGTATACCACCAGGGCAATAAAAGTCTTTGTACTTCTTGGGGCTGGATCGCCCAGAGCAGCTCACACACAAGTCGCTTTCCCTAGGGCCTGAGTCCTTTGTTGGTGGAGGGGGGGGGGGGGAATTCTCCTTCTAGGCCCAGAGTGACGGGGGTGCCTTGGGAACTCTTCCCCTAGAAGGGGTACAGCTCTTTCCTCTGCTGTGAGTGATGTCAGTGCCAATAACACACGGAGACTGTGTCCGAGTGTCCACAAAAACAATACTTTACTGAAGGTGAATCAAACGAAGTACTGGCATAGTTCAAAACAGTTCTCAAACCCCACAGCAGGTCTCTTCCCGTTCACGGCCCTTCCTCTGTCAGTGCAAGGGTCTCTCTCTACCAGGACGGGGGAAACACTCACCCTCCAGGGCATGGATAAAATGATATTCCTAAGTGGACAGGTTATCCCCTCCAAACTGGCAAAAATGGTAAAACTGTTTCTGCACAGAGAGTCTCAAATTCCTCTCTCTCCAGGGGTGAAGACTCCAAGGGGGGTCCTCAATAGATCTCAGTTTGGTCTTACTCACTGTTCTCCAGTGTCGCTCTCGATCTCTCTCACTCTGTCAAATCCCACGATGGAAGGGATCCACACTGGAACATACAGCTCTCGATGTTCCTTTCTCCAGGGAAGGAAGGGGACAGCAAAAAGTCTTCTTCCCAGCTCTTCTAACCAAAATGACTTTTTTTCCCCCAAAATGGATCCAAACACCCTGCAGTGGGTCACTGCCATTCCTCTGTCCTCCAGAAGGTTACAAAAGGGCAAGTCTTCCCTATCCTGGGCCCCCAGAGAAAAGGTTTCTCAGTGACCTCTCTTCAAGCGACACCCAGGGTTATCGTAGGCTTCCTCCCAAAAAAATGCAAAAACCAAAACTAGCCCTGGAAACAAAACCCAACTAGCCAGTGAGTGGACTGCAAGGGCAGCTTCCCGACCTTGCTCAGGGACACCAGGCAGCGCTTGCCTGAATCCTCCAGAATAGGCCCAAAAATCCAATCCAGGAATAACCTCCTGCACTTCCACCTAACTCCAAAACATTGCCTCCAGTCTCTGGGTAGAGAGCTGCTTTTATTGCCTCACACAGGGGGATAGCCATCCCAGCTCCCTCAGAGGAAAGGGGTTGTACCAAATGGCTCCTCCCCATAGTCTCCACCAGTACCGCCCCTAGCTAAAGGAGTTAAACTAAGGGCACGACTTGTAATGAACCCCAGTGGTTCATTACACAAATATAACAGCAACATATTGATCCTGGGGATCTCACATGCCCAAGTTGCAATCTCTGGCATGTAATTTATTTGCAGATGGGGGATGTATTTGCCTCCTCTGTTTTATTGCTTATTATATCATCACCAAAACAAACATCAGAATTAAGCATTTTTTTTTTCTTACTGATCATCTGCCCAGATCCTCCCCTCACCTCAGGAGTCATCACCCGCCCTGCAACAGCAGCAGCAGCAATTCTGTGCAGAAAATTCAGCGCAGGACCTGGGAGCTCCCGCGTAATAACCGGCCCTGTGGCAGCCCCGCCCCTTCCTCTCGTATGGACTTCCTGTTACCGTGGAGAGGCAGGGCGCTGCTGAGCCTGTCAGTGCGAGAGCTTCCAGAGCCCACACTGAATTTTCTGCAGGGAGTGTCTCTGCAGGACAAGCCACGCCACAGTGGTGGGGGGGGGGAGGGCAGGCCCAGATAGCAGCATGGCGGCGCCAACCCTCCGGCGCCTATGAACATTTTGTGCCAGAGGCAGTTGCCTACATTACCTGTGCCTTATTGTAACTAATCAAAAAGCTTTTTTTTTTCTGCAGGCCCACGTCTCTGGGATGCCCTTACTTTTGAAATCAAATCTATTATTTCCCAATTTGTCAAAAAGGTGTAAAGCCTAGTTTTTTGGGAAAAGCTTTGGCTGAATTGACCTGATTGTAATTTGCTTATTTGTTGTTATGTGTTTTTAATTGTATTTGTGTTCTTCTGTAAACTGCTTTGAAGCCTACTTGGGAGAAGCACTCAGTACATTTGTAAATAAATAAATTAATTTGGGCCTGGTTTGCACTTTGGGAAAAGCACATTGTAAACATGTAGATAATCTAATATAATGCTAGGTATACTCATGATGCTCTGTAACCAATGGATGTTTACATTCATATCATGCAAAATACTCAGAATTAACCCAAAAACCCACCATAGATAAGAGCTAAAAAAAAAAATCATAGATAAATAACAGTATAAGGTGGCAAGATGTCTCTTTAGATTTTACATTTTTTATTTTAGGGGACTCAGAATAGCGATCATTTATCCATCAGGGCAAACATGTTCTTTCATATGTAGCCCCTGTCCCGTTCTAGTCCTGGTCATTGAGGCACATGGGGAAGGCCACAGACCATGCAAGACCTCAGGACATCCCAGGGTTCCTGAACAGGGGGGGAAAAGCAGAGTCTTTTCAAGGCCCTTAGGGCTTTTACTTTCTCTGGGGCTCTTGTTCGCACCAGCTCCAAGCACTCAGAAAATAACCCCTCCTCACAATTGTGCTGCTGCTCATAACAGAAAGTCTTTACTGAGCTGATGGCAGGAACAAATATTCCAGAATTCCAAAAAGCAGAACAGCACTGCAACACAAACTCTATAATTCACAAAAATCAAATTCAGTATCTTTCCAATCTGCTTTCCAACACAAGCGAGCTCTTTGAGACAGGTACCCTTCCACCCTTGGCCTTCCCAGTACTTGGATGGTATCTAAAATCCTTAAGTGTTCCTTTTCTTGTGATCTCTCTCTCTCTCTCTGATGTCTTTGGCTGATTGTAGCTGAATGAGTCTGACTCTGTTGGACTTTCCGAGGAAGAGGGCCTCTCCTCTGGCACCTCTCAGTACACTCATCCTCCACTTCCAGGGATTCCCTTTCTCCTCGGGACCTTTTCCTTTCCATTCTGACTGGATTTCTAGGAACCCCAATCCTAGAATCCTTCTTCTCAATACTCCTCCGGGCCTTCTCTGTGAAGGGATAGGCCCTGTGGCGCCAGTTTGTGGAGAGATGGTTCCAAGCACCACCAGAACTCCGTTTCTTAGAATCATCACAGAGGTTTTATATGCTCCTATCAAGCCTCCCAATAGGGAGTGGTACTCCTCCTTAGCACACTGATATCAGATACTGGCAAAGTCTAGTGAGACCTCTGTCACCTTGAGGGCACTCAGACCAGCTGAAGCCTCCACCTGCATCTTTGCATAGAGCAGAGGCTACTTTCTGAGAGGCAGAAAATGGACTCCCCCTACATCCTCCCCCCCACAGATCAAAACTTTTGTATATCCACAAATGGACAGATGCTTTTAAAAAACCAAAAAATGAATATTAGACCAGTGGTTCTCAACCTTTTGGACACCTGGCAGATATTGCTTACAGGCATGACACACTGAACACTTGACCATCACGGGGCTAAATGTAAACATATACTCTGCACCCCCTCCCCCCCCCCCCACACACACACACACATACTCCTTCCCCCGTCTCCAAACAATGGATGCGGATCAGAACTAGGACATTTCAAATAAAACTCGCTATATAAAAAAGATATTCTGATCCTGGTGCTACCTCAGTAACAGAAATACAAACTCCCTTACTAACAGGTGCATTGTAAAATACAAAACCTGAGAAAAAAACACACAGCACATGTGTAGCAAACCTTCCATACTATTGCAGCACTAATTCCAAGAACTCAAACAGCAATAGCCCTTCCTATTAAAAGGCAGCAGTGAAGCACCAGTGCACGTCCTATTGAGAATGAGAAAACGCTACAATGAAGATTGATACAAATCCCTACCTACTAGTAAAATACCTCACCTCAGTCACACATACAGATCTGACCTTCACCAAATACAGAATAAAAGACCACAAATTACAAACGTGGAGACAAAAACTGGAATGGAAACTTCAAAAGGTCGCTCAGCATGCAGTGCGAAACTGGAGAGCCAGAAACAGAAATACATATCCTCCTATGCTAAGCAAAGTACAAAGATAGAAGAAGTGCATATTCCCAAAACTGACATAGTATGGCTCTTGCATCCTGCCACTCTCCTTTCATGTCTCCATCATCCTTCATTTTTCTCCAATTACTCTCTTTCAATCATCCGCTCACACTCATATCCTGAACCCCCCTCC
Organism: Rhinatrema bivittatum; assembly: GCF_901001135.1. Lineage (NCBI taxonomy): Eukaryota > Metazoa > Chordata > Amphibia > Gymnophiona > Rhinatrematidae > Rhinatrema > Rhinatrema bivittatum. The sequence continues at coordinate 522,985,843 of NC_042617.1, forward strand.
AATCCTCTTTCCTGTGCTCCCTCTCTTCCCTGCTTGACTCTCCCTATCCCCTTCATCCCATCTCCCTGCCTGCCCAGCTACCCAGACCCCCTGTTTCCCACCCCTTCCTGCTCAGCAGCCCGCACACTCCCTCTACCTTCCACCTTCATCTTCCCAGCATCCCCAGCTTCCTTTCCCCCACCCTCCATAGGGTGAAGAGATCATCAGCAGCATCTCTCCCAGACTCAGCAGGGGAAGATAAAGTTTGTGTCCCATCAGGACCCGAACAGCAGGAGTTGGCAATGGCTCACCCTGATCTGGGTGAAGGAGGAAACAGTCTCCCACTGGGTCAGAAAGAAGCGAAGGAAGTATACCTCATACCTCATAGGCGCCATTTATTGTATCACAGAATCACATCATTACACCACACTCCTTGTGCAGACATGGGTTGTGATCTGCTTCAGAAGTTCTCAGCCCTCTAGGCTCTTCTTTGTTTCACCTGCAAAGGAGCTCATAGTTAAATCACCTTAACCCAGGCCATGGGCACAAACCACAAACTCACTAAAATATACTACACATACTGCAGACAAGAGCCAGGTGGGCATCTTTCCACCTAGAATGACTGTCTGGATGATAAATCTTCCTTGTTCCTTCATTCCAGCAATGCCTCCTTGTCCAAAACACCTTCCAGTGGACACTCTGTGCTGCAGATCCAGGCACCTGCAAAACAGAGTAAACTCATACATCCTCCTCCAATCCAGCTTCCTTCTAGATACTTCATACCAGATTGTGTAAATAAAAATCTTATAGTAGCAAGAGCAGGCAACCTGAAACACAAATTCCAATTAAGAAGGCATATGCAATAATAATGCAAATGAAGGCAACATTTGAATGAACAACAGTTTTTTATGAATGTTTTAGATTTTTATAAAATGAGTTTTTATTTTACAAAACCCTGAAAAAAATGTTGAAAAAAAATCATACATTTTTTTCAAATGTTTCTTTCAACACCAAACTGGATACTTTTGCACTGCAATGTCTTTAAACTCAAAGATCTCAGTCCTTAGACATCTTCTGGCCTTATGGTCATCAGCTTCCTTTTAAAGAATCCAAAGTCCCAATAGAAAAATCACTTTGGAAACTATCCAGAAATTTTTTTAAAATCAGGAACAGTTCCTTTAAATTAACAGCAAGGGTCATTAACGCTAGCATTCCAGCTGCATTTGTTCCTCAAAATCTAAAGTCTCCAGAGGGTTATCTCAATTAAGCACACCTCTGGACCAGTTGCACCAGGCACCAAGGCCTTAGCTGCAAGAAAACACATATAGTGCAAATGGACAACAAAGGACAACATTTAAACAAGTCCTTTGTGGACTGCCATCTCAGTAATGATGTATTCTACACCACATCCCCTCCTGGCAACACGTGTGTTACTATCTCTTGGGCGGCTACACCATTCTGGAAGTAACTGTTATGGTATGCTTATGGATATTTCATCCCCACCGCCAGAGTTCTATCTGTCATCTCATGGTATTTTGAATCAAAGGATGATCCCGTAGGTATCCTTGATAGAGTGGGTCAGTGTACATTTTGTAAAAAATCTATGCATGGAGTCACTCATTCCAATGGGTTTCTATGTTATACATAAGTTCAGATGGCACATGGGGGTAGCGGTAGTTCCAGCACATCTCCAGATATTGATGTAACTGTTGCTCCTCCTGAGACCGATTTGATTATAAGCAGTTCCTCTCTCACACACACACATCTTTCTTATACCATGGCTCACAGTGAAGGTGCCCTGGAACAGACTGGTTGGTTAGATCATAATCTCGTCTAGGAACGTTATATAAAATTCCCAACAGATTTTCACCACTTCCCACTGAGCTGAGACGTGACGTCGCCCCAAATAGCTGCAAAAGTCTTTACTGAGCTGAGGACAGGAGCAAAAATCCCAGAAAATAGTACACTACTAGGCAGTGCCCCACTGCAGGACAAAATCCAAAATTCACAAGTCACAGAAGCAAGGAAACATGATGGCAGAAGAAGACCATATGGCCTACCTTCTCTGCTCATCTGCCCAACTAATTTAGCAGGCAAGGTGCAGTGAGACATCTGTTACACTGTGGGCACTCAGGTCAGCTGAAGCCTCCACCTGCAGGTTTGTAAGGGGTAGGTGCTACTTTCTGAGGGCTTCCCCCCTACCCACTGCTTAAAATGTAATCTTAGCCAAACCATTTTTTCAAACCATTTTTTCCAACGTGCAAGTTAAACATTGTTGGAAAAACCCAAGGAAGTTGCCACTTTCCTTTTTTGGTAATACAGCAACATGAAGTTCAAGAAGATGGGACTGCCTGCTGCGTTGTGGCATGTACCACCTTCTTTGGGGGTTGATTTCTTACGATGCCGCATCTTTATGTTGCCGCGTTACCAAAAAAGGTTAAGTGGCCACTTCCTTGAGTTTTTCAACAATTTTTAACTTGCACATTGGAGAAAATGTCCCCTCCTCCCACATGGGCTTCCTGTTATTATGGACATCCATGCAAAGGGAAGGGCCATTGCAGGGCCTGGGAGTGCATGATAGGAGGCCTCACATTGCATTTCTTTTTTGAAGTTGTTCCTGCTGCTGCGAGATTGAGGTGCCGATGTGCTGCATGATAAACAGCGACTCCAAGGCAAGCCCAGATAAAGGCATGGTAGTGGAGACACTGCTCCAGCACCTATAAAAATTTGGCACCGGAGGCAGTTGCCTATGTTGCCTATACCTAACTCTGGGCCTGGAGTACAAACAAGATTCTCTTTTGTTTCTCTTTCTTTCCAGATAAAAACTATAACAAACATTGCTTTTCTTTCAAGGCTCTCTCCTGTTTCTCTTACTGACTAGACCATTTTGCACTTTGTACAAAGAGATGCACCACAAGTGACTCCAGCAAATTATTGTAGGTGCACATGACATAGGGAGCCCAGTTTTTAAAACTGTCTGCAGTGCACCATTTGTGGAGATTTATGCTAGCATTTATAAACTGAATGACAGAAGCCATGCAGTTTCTAAGATACTGCGTATTTCTGCCCTGAAAATATACTTGGAATTACCAGTTCGCTGATACCTCCACCAGTTCACTCAGGCCTTCACCTGTTTTAGAGGCTACTGCTTGCCTCCTTCTTCACTGCCGGTGTCATCTCTAAAGCCATGTATCTACTCCTGAGACACTTCAGTTCCTACTATCACTACAGACATCAATAGAACATAAGTTATGCCATGCTGAGTCAGACTAGACATCCTGTGTCTGATAATGATCAATCAGTTCACAAGTACCCAGCAGATCTCAAAAAGTAAATCCATTCCTTTTGTTCACTCCCAGGGATAAGTAGTTGCTTTCCCAATCTACCTGGATAAAAATTGTTTATGGACTTTTCCTTCAAAAACTTGTCCAAACTCCTTTTAAACTCAGCTATACTGGATGCCTTGACCACATCCTCCAGCAACAAATTGCAAAATTTGATTATGGGCTGAGTGAAAAAATACTCAGATTTGATTTAATCTGCTACCTGTTAGTTTCATGGAGTGTTCCTGAGTCTTAGTACTGTTTGAAAGGGTAAATATGCATCCCCTAATTACCTCTTCCACTTCACTCATGATTTTATAAACCTTTGTCATGTTACATATCAGTTGCTTCTTCTCCAAGCTGAAGAGCTTTAACCTGTTTAGCCTTTCTTCATGAACGAGATGCTCCAATCTCTTTATCATTTTTGTTGCCCTTCTCTATAACTTTTCTCATTCCACTTTATATTTTTGGAGATGGGGAGACCAGAACTGCACTCAGTACTAGGGATGTGAATCGTTTTTCAACGATTAAAATTATCGTCCGATAATGTTAATATCGTCTTAAATCGTTATAGAACACGATACAATAGAAATTCTAACGATTTATCGTTAAAAATCGTTAAATCGTGTTAGTGCGCACTAACGGGAGTTAGTGCGCACTAACTCCCCGTTAGTGCGCACTAACTCGATTTAGTGCGCACTAACTGAAAATGATACAAATAAACACTTTCCAGGTCACTGAAGGTCAGTTAGGAATGAATATGTGTTCCTATTGGCTGGCTGCCCTCTTATCTATTGATATTACCAAGCTTACCACTGAGGTGATGGTTGGGGGGATGGGAAATGGAACTGGAAACTAACGAACACCAACAGAAAATGAAACAAAGTGTTCACACTTCCCAGGTCAGTAAAGATCACTTAGGAATGAATATGTATGTATGTATTCCTATTGGCTGGCTGTGCTCTTATCTATTGATGTTACCAAGGCTAACACTGAGGTAATGGTTGGGGGGATGTGAAATGGAAACAGTTGGAAGCTTGACAAAAAAAGTAATGTAATGATCAGCACTCACGTGACTAGAACTTGTTTGTTTATTATTTTTGTTAGCAGGCAACTGAAATGCTAGTGCATGTTGAATTTGCCAATCACTGTGCATTTTAGAAAGGTGGTCCTGGCTGGAACTGTACACAGTTCAAGTATATGTAATTGATTGTTGGTAAGTGTATTTTTTAAGCAGCCACACTGGCACAAGTATGTTTACTTTTCCTCCTACTTAACTCACTAGCTCAGCTTTGTAAGAAGGGCTTCTCTGCTTGTGTGTTGTTTTTGTTTGGTGTGAGGAGAGCAGAAACATCAGATCTTTATTCAATCTACTACAGTCATCTCTTACAGTGCCCTATCCCTATTAATACCAGGAGTGTTGTGATCTTCCTGCACACAGTGCCCTAACCCTGATACCAGTCTGAGACAGCTCCCTCCCTGCATTACTAGTGAGAGGCTGGTTTCACAGACAGGGGGGAGCTGCCTGACCCTCACTCCTGACTTCCCCCATGTCCCAGCTAGTGAATGGTGTGTGGGTGAGGGGGGGGGGGGGAGGATGGTGAAGTCTGAGACAGCTCCCTCCCTGCATTACTAGTGAGAGGCTGGCTTCACAGACAGGGGGGAGCTGCCTGACCCTCACTCCTGACTTCCCCCATGTCCCAGCTAGTGAATGGTGTGTGGGTGAGGGGGGGGGGGAGGATGGTGAAGTCTGAGACAGCTCCCTCCCTGCATTACTAGTGAGAGGCTGGCTTCACAGACAGGGGGGAGCTGCCTGACCCTCACTCCTGACTTCCCCCATGTCCCAGCTAGTGAATGGTGTGTGGGTGAGGGGGGGGGGGAGGATGGTGAAGTCTGAGACAGCTCCCTCCCTGCATTACTAGTGAGAGGCTGGCTTCACAGACAGGGGGGAGCTGCCTGACCCTCACTCCTGACTTCCCCCATGTCCCAGCTAGTGAATGGTGTGTGGGTGAGGGGGGGGGGGGGGGATGGTGAAGTCTGAGACAGCTCCCTCCCTGCATTACTAGTGAGAGGCTGGCTTCACAGACAGGGGGGAGCTGCCTGACCCTCACTCCTGACTTCCCCCATGTCCCAGCTAGTGAATGGTGTGTGGGTGAGGGAGGGGGGAGGATGGTGAAGTCTGAGACAGCTCCCTCCCTGCATTACTAGTGAGAGGCTGGCTTCACAGACAGGGGGGAGCTGCCTGACCCTCACTCCTGACTTCCCCCATGTCCCAGCTAGTGAATGGTGTGTGGGTGAGGGGGGGGGGGAGGATGGTGAAGTCTGAGACAGCTCCCTCCCTGCATTACTAGTGACAGGCTGGCTTCACAGACAGGGGGGAGCTGCCTGACCCTCACTCCTGACTTCCCCCATGTCCCAGCTAGTGAATGGTGTGTGGGGTGAGGGGGGGGGGGGAGGAGGATGGTGAAGTCTGAGACAGCTCCCTCCCTGCATTACTAGTGAGAGGCTGGCTTCACAGACAGGGGGGAGCTGCCTGACCCTCACTCCTGACTTCCCCCATGTCCCAGCTAGTGAATGGTGTGTGGGTGAGGGGGGGGGGGGAAGTTTTTGAAGGATACCTTCTCCCTGCAAGAATCCGCTCATACTTTAGCGTTCCTCCTCAGCAGCACAGGAAAAGCTTTCTTGGGTTCTTGGTTCAAAGCAGGCAGTAAAGAGGCAGCCATGCTCATTATCCCCTTACTCCCTCCTCTCCAAAAACATCCCCCAGCAGGAGCTGGGGTCTGAAAGGCAGAGACAGGCTCTTCCAACTCATGCAATCACTGCAACTCAGCACTTCCACAACCCTGTTCTGCATTGTTCAGATAAGAACCAAGTTAAATCCCCAATACAGGGAGGATGGTGAAGTCTGAGACAGCTCCCTCCCTGCATTACTAGTGAGAGGCTGGCTTCACAGACAGGGGGGAGCTGCCTGACCCTCACTCCTGACTTCCCCCATGTCCCAGCTAGTGAATGGTTGTGGGTGAGGGGGGGGGAGGATGGTGAAGTCTGAGACAGCTCCCTCCCTGCATTACTAGTGAGAGGCTGGCTTCACAGACAGGGGGGAGCTGCCTGACCCTCACTCCTGACTTCCCCCATGTCCCAGCTAGTGAATGGTGTGTGGGTGAGGGGGGGGGGGAGGATGGTGAAGTCTGAGACAGCTCCCTCCCTGCATTACTAGTGAGAGGCTGGCTTCACAGACAGGGGGGAGCTGCCTGACCCTCACTCAAGCAGAGAAGCCCTTCTTACAAAGCTGAGCTAGTGAGTTAAGTAGGAGGAAAAGTAATCATACTTGTGCCAGTGTGGCTACTTAAAAAATACACTTACCAACAATCAATTACATATATTTGAACTGTGTACAGTTCCAGCCAGGACCACCTTTCTAAAATGCACAGTGATTGGCAAATTCAACATGCACGTGTCTGCTAACAAAAATAATAAACAAAGAAGTTCTAGTCACGTGAGTGCTGATCATCACATTATTTTTTTTGTCAAGCTTCCAACTGTTTCCATTTCACATCCCCCCAACCATTACCTCAGTGGTAACCTTGGTAACATCAATAGATAAGAGCACAGCCAGCCAATAGGAATACATATTCATTCCTAAGTGACCTTTACTGACCTGGGAAGTGTGAACACTTTGTTTCATTTTCTGTTGGTGTTCATGAGTTTCCAGTTCCATTTCCCATCCCCCCAACCATCACCTCAGTGGTAACCTTGGTAACATCAATAGATAAGAGGGCTGCCAGCCAATAGGAACACATATTCATTCCTAACTGACGTTCAGTGACCTGGAAAGTGTCTATTTGTATCATTTTGAGTTAGTGCGCACTAACGGGGAGTTAGTGCGCACTAACTCGAGTTAGTGCGCACTAATCGGAAAAAACGATTTTTAACGATTTTTCAACGAAATAATCGTGCCAAACACGATTTTCTTCTCCTGCCACACGATTTCTATCGTTAAGACGATATGGAAAACGATTCACATCTCTACTCAGTACTCACTAGAGAGGCATTATGATAATCTCCACTCCATTCCTAATATTTGCCTTTTTAACTGCCATGCACACTGAGCTGAGGATTTCAATATATTGTCCATAGTGACTCCAAGATTCTTTACTTAGGTGGTGACTTCTAATACAGAACCCAGCATTGTGTATGTATAATTAGTATTATTTTTCCATATGTACATCACTTTGTAGTTTTCCATATTAAATTTCATCTGCCAATCAGTTGCCCCATCTCCTAGTCTCACAAGGTCCTTCTCTAGTTCATGCAATCTGCTGCTGTTTGATCAACTTCAAATAATTTTGCGTCATCTGCAAATTTGATCTTCTCTTATGTTGCTCTCATTTCCAGATCATTAATTAATATGTTAAACAAAACTGGTCAGAATACAGATCTCTCGGGCATACCTCTATTTACCTTTTCCCATTGGAGAAACTATTTAATCCTACTCTCTATTTCCTGTCTTTAACAACTTGGACATTGCCCCATATCCCATGTCTTTTGAAATTCCAAGGAGTCTCTCATGGGAGACTTTGCCAAATGCCTTCTGAAAATCCAGATACACTATATTGACCAACTCACCCTTATCCACATATTTATTAATACCATCAAAAAAACCCTAATAGATTGGTAAGATTGTTAAATCCATGTTGGCTCTTCATCATTAAACTTTATCCATCTATATGCTAGTAATTTTGTTTTTTAAGAATAGCTTCTACCATTTTGACTAGCACCAATGTCAGACTTACCAGTTTATAGTTTCCCAGATCACCCCTGGAGCCTTTTCTAAAACTGATGTTACATTGGCCACCTTCCAGTCTTCAGGCACAGTGTCTGTTTTTAATGATAGGTTACAGATTACTAGTAAGAGGTATGCAATTTCATATTTCATTTCTTTCTAAACTCTGGGGTGAATACCATCTGGTCTTTGTATTTGTTAGAGTTAGAAAGTTAAATACACTGTTTCTAGAAGGATCATATGATGCTACAAAATAATAAGCAGTATAAACCATAAGTAGCAACTGGATAGACAATGTCTTTAATCATCTATAATGGCATAATGTATACAACATCTTAAATAAATCAAAATGATCATAAGAATAATATCTCAAACATAAACATTTTTATAGTACAAAATACATTCAAACAACTATTACAGTAAGACTAGCGTACATCAAAAAAAATTTACATTCAATAAATATTCTTTATAAAAAATATCCAAGCATTTCTCAAAAAATGTTTTTACAGATGTTTTCAGTTCACTATTAATTAAAACACAGAACTTTCTTCCAATGTTTCCACACTCTCAGTCATACAGGTACTCCCCAAAGTTTCTTGTAATGAAAATTCACAAGTTTTTCAAATGTCCTCAGTCTCTCAAGCTTATAGTTAATCTCCAGGGTCCTTGTAATGAAAATTTACAACATTTTCCAAATGTCCTCAGTATCTTGATTTTACAATTAATGGTTGTTTGAATCCATTTTGTACTATATACATTTGTATGTTTGATATATTATTCTTATGCTCATTTTGATTTCTTTAAGATGTTGTATACATTATGCCATTCTAGATGAATAAAAGCATCATCTATCCAGTTGCTACTTATGGTTTTTACTGCTTATTTTATTGTTTATAAGTAGGATTTATTGTATTCTGGAGGTAGGTTTTTGTATTTTGCTATTGAGATACACTACCTGGTGTATTGTGAAGCTTTTTGTATATTATCATAAGAAGCTACATCACTTTACTCAGATATGACTTCTCATATAAAATCTTTCCTTTCTGAAGTGCCAGAGAACATCTTTAAAGTCCGAGAAAAACAAAAAATATCCAAGAAAAACAAAGTATATTACACTGTTGTGTAACCACAAGCTTCATTTCAAACCCTGCACACAAAAGAGGGTGCTTTTGTACAGCTTCCCACCCCCAAAAAATCCAAAGTTGAATCAAAAGAGGAAACCAGGTCTGTGTTTGTCTGTCAAGCTGTAAATATTTCATCATCAGGATGTAATCAGATCCATATACATAAGCCAGAATGCAAAGTTCTCCTTCTCTCCCCAGCCCGCCTTCTTCATGATAAACACGCTGCACCAAACTATTTCTTTCTTTCCTCCCTTTTTCGGAGCAACAAATAACACAAAGACTTGCTAAAAAAAAAAGAAATGTATTTCCAAAGGCAGCACTAAACCTTTGCTGCTCCTAGAAAGGTTCCATCCCTTTTAGTTCTGTCTTTGCCACCTGTAATGATCTCAGCAGATATGCCCGTGTCTCAGGTTCTTGCAGCATCATGCAGTATTCATGGAGAGGGATCATCTTGCAAGCTGCTCCCACAAACCTCCCATCCCTCACACAAGCAACTCTTTTCTCCTGCTCTTTTTTTTTTTGCCCACTTTACTTGCATTTTGACTGTGCTTTTCTTCTCAAAAGAGATCTAGGGCCTAGGATACCCTTGGGTCAAATGTGCGCAACTAACCGGTGTACGGACTTATTTTTTAAACAATTGTTGGACTCTGCGGAATCTGTGCATAATTGCAGTCTAATGGAATGAGTGGTGAATGCTACAGATAACAGAGGGATCTTGGTGTATGGAGGTACTATAGGTATGTGTTGTCTGTTAACTCATTTTTTTTCTCTTGATTTTACTCGTGTGGTCGTGGGAGGGGGGAAAGAAGATACAATGAACTAACTTAGAATACAAAAGAGTGGGGAACAAAAGCCAGAAGACTGAAGATGACAAAGGATGAATTTATAGCAACCTTCTATTCTTTAGATGCTCTCTAGTGCATTTTTTGTGTTCTTTAGAAGCAAAACATATAAGTAGCCAACATCATTTTTAATTCAAGGGTTTTTGCAACAAATAAGACTGTGTGCATTTAGCTGATTTCTTAAACAAAAAGAGAAGAAGACTTGTCACCATAAAGTTCTTTTGAATGAACAAACATTAGATATAAGAAGTCTATGAAAACTGAACATTTTCATGCAATCAAGAAGTATCGATCAGTAAATGTGTAATATATAAATACTATAAAGTAATTATTACAGCCTTCAAAATAATGTGGAAGAAATAGTAGATGCATATGAAGGAGAGCAGTTAGAGTCAGTTACATATGTAAGCACACAAGTTTATCTACATTGGGAAATGGGAGACAGATAAACTGTGGTGAATTCACTTAATTGCCTAGTTTTAATTGATTTGATTTTTACATTGATTTCATTTTTTTGATCAAATTTACTCGTAATATTAGTGTTCTTAGTGTTAAGAAAAGTATTTTCACGATTTTTGTCTGAGAGCTGTATTATCATCTGCAAAAGAAGAGTTAGAGTGATGAGGAGGAAGGGAGATTGTAAACACTTTAATTGAGAGGCAGCTAAGGAGAATTTATAGCACTTCATTTTTAGAAACTGGTTAACTGGTTTTCCAGATTACTGGAAAATCATTCTGGATTCCAAACACTACCTGTTTAAAGTAGAAATTATGGAACGCTGTAGTAACTTCCATACTGCACTAAAATAAGGCATTTGGCACATTTTCCAAAGTTTTTCCCTGTCGGCATAGATTGAAAGAAAACCCTTAATATATCACGCCCAGCAATGCATTACAGATAGGCAGTGTATATATTTTCCAGAATCTGTGGGAAGGGGTGTTGACTAATGGTTAGAGCACTGAATAATAAATCAGGGTAACTTTTAGGAAAGTTCAATTCAAAGCCCATGCCATCTTTAGACTGGAGTTAGGGCCAACTATGGCAACAAAACGCAGGACGTATTAGTCTGATTCCTGGTTTGGTATATCATTCTTGGGTCATAAGTATGGCACAACTGCAAATAGGTTCTGTAAATCTTTAAAATGTGACCAATTCCTAGGTGCTATGAAAATGAGCATAGACATTTTTAAAGAATGATTTATGCATATTGTTTTATGTTATTTTGTTTGTCACTTGCTATGAGCTAACACCTGAAAAACAAGAAGAAATTAAAATAAGACCAAACACCTATACTATGAGCTCCCAAAAATTGTAAAGCAATCAGATTGCTGCATTTTGCATAGCATCTAGTTCATGCGATAAAACACAAATCTGCCTTATTAACCATGCATTGCCTGTATGAAGACCATTTTGCATTGCCTTGCAAAATACAAGTCGGCTCACGTCAGCTTTGGGAAGTTCACTCAAGTCCAGCAATAAAGCAATTTTCTTCTTTTTTGACACCCTAACCAGTCCACCTAGTTATTTATATGACACAGCTTTTATTAATTTTAGCTTCCAAAGCTTCTTTCAGCACTTTCTATTGGCACTGAAATTACACACAAAATTCTAGGAACAACTTTGGGAAGGAATAGCTAAGGATTTTTATTAGCTAGAGTCTAAATTTCTGTTAAACGCTTTGGCATTCCTAAAAATGATACATCCAAGATATCGGAGAACAAGATTTAAGCTGTGACATCCACAGGGATGTAGAAGGCTCATGGATTTTCACTAATTATTTTTACTTCACCCCCTTGATGATGATCTTTCATATTGACAATATTGACATTATTGTAGCCTTGACTTTCCTCAGTCTTCAGATTTCAGTTACAACTGATTATGTTCAGTGTTCAGTGACCTTAACTCAGGGGTGGCCAGCTACAGTGGAGGCCTTTTTCCCTGTTTTATCCTTTATTTGAGATGACATCAACCATATTAATCCATTGTGAATTGATGGTTCTGTTTTCACTTCTGAGTATGCTTTTGCTCTATTGGATTACATTATGCTTTCATCTCAATCATTGCCAAAAATTGGCCAATATTCTCTTCACTTAATATATTTTTGATGCCACAAAATGTTCTATGCTCTGTTACAGTGGTTCCCAAACCTATCATGGTAGATCAACAGCCAATCAGGTTTCCACATGCAGTGGAAGCAGTGCATATAAATCTATCTCAGGCCTATGCACTGTGAATGTTTTGAAAACCTGACGGACCCCCCAGAACAGACTGGGAACCATTGTTTATTACAGTCCTCTCCGAATCAATTTCTAAGTAACTTACAACAGGTGCAGTAAGTGGCTTACAACAATTTAAAAAACAGATTTTATAACAAATGTATTAATAAATAAATTTTATAAAGACAATACAAAATAATATAAACATAATTTTATTTTAGAAATGTATATACCATGACCAGTATAAATGCAATAAAAGCAGTTTACTAATAATATACACAATAATAACACAAACAAAATTCCATATAATATTGATACAAAGCACCACAAACCCTGCTGACTGCATCCCCCCATCCCCCTCATTCTCCCTTAACTAAACACTCTATCCCACCAGCCCCACCCCCTTTCTAGCCAGTCCCCTCACCCAAGATCTGAAAGGGAAACAAATGAACCTTAATCTGTTTCCTAAAATGTTGAACAGTTCAATTCGTTTCTTCCCAGCATAGACAAACTATTCCAAGCCTGTAGCACCACAGATGGAAAGGCATGTGTAAAGACACAACCATAGGACAATTCCAACCTTGCCTCTTGAGAAGCTGTAAGAGAGCGCCTCAGAGCACGCCACAGTAAATTAGCTGCTAGATACCACAGGCCCATTCATATGGACACAGTGAAAGATTAGAGATAATAACTTAAAATTAGTCTTCTCAGCGATAGGAAGCCAATGTAATGAAGAAAGCAAAGGCAAAAACCCGCTCCCTCCTAGACGTCCCACATGCTAATCTTGCCGCACTATTTAATAAAAATAATGAATTCCCTATACAGAATGAAACTCAATTATGCTCAACTAGTTACTAAGCTATCTATATGATAATCAGGCTGCCTAACTGGTAATGCAGAAATGTATTTTTCAATTGCATAACCGCAGTAAATTTTCAAACATAAGGTACCTGCATACATAGTCTTTGAATATTGGCTTGCTATGTGGCTAAAAGTATGTGCATACATTTACACAGTTTTAAACAGTGACATAAAGTGCACTCATTAGTGGCACACCTATAAAACATACACATATACATTTTTAAAAATGAAATATACCCACATGGTTTCCAAACTCACCTCTGAAATGCCCTTCAGACTGCCCCTTTCCTATCTGACCAAAAGTATGTGCAATCTGAAGATACATGTGTACTTTTGTCAGCTAAAAAGTCATTTACCCACCCCCTCCACCCCGCCGGGGAGAAATGCACGTGCACTGTCAACAGCGTGGCTGCTTTTCACTGTGGGGAAGAAAGGAGGAGCCAGGGCGAGCTGGCTGATCTATGCACTGGAATTGATTTTGAAATCCCAGAAAAATATTTTACATCGCATCCCTGCCACCTGCAAAGTACAGTACATGGGATAAAAATATCTCTGCAGGATTGGCAGCTGCAAGATTTTCAATGGGAAGTTTCTAGACAAAATACACTCTCTCAACTAAAGCTACCAAAAATATTGTTCAATTACCAAATCATTAAGCAAAACCCTCGAGTTTTGGGACACCTGCCTCAAGTCCATAAACAACCTTCTATCAAGCCTCAACTTGATCCTGAACACAAAAAAGACGGAATATCTACTTATCTCACACGACGGCAATTTCACACAGCTTAACCCACTTCCTGCAACCCTTCCCTCTTTCTCCGCCGAAGTCAGAAATTTAGGAGTCCTCATGGATAAACAACTCAACTTCAAAAGCTTCATCAATAACACCACCAAGGACTGCTTTTTCAAACTCCAAGTCTTAAAACGACTCAGACCTCTCCTCCACTTCCACGACTTCCGTACAGTACTTCAGGCAATCATTTTCTCAAAGATAGACTATTGCAACTCACTTCTGATCGGCCTCCCTGCAAATACTATCAAGCCATTACAGATGGTACAAAATGCCGCTGCCAGGATTCTAACCAGATCCAAAAAATGGGACCACATCACCCCCATTCTGAAGATCCTCCATTGGCTCCCTATCAATTTCAGAATACTGTTCAAAGTTCTAACCATCACCCACAAAGCGATTTCCAACATCACACCTTTGGATCTCAAATTCCCTCTCAGATTGCACTTACCATCCAGGCCGGTAAGAGCAGCATATAAAGACACCCTCCAGGTTCCCTTTCTAAAAACAACTTCAGGATTGAGAGCCCTCTCAGCGTCTGGTCCAAAACACTGGAATTCTCTCCCTCCAGACCTAAGGCTAGAACACTGCCCGGTTACTTTTAAGAAAAGACTCAAAACCTGGTTGTTCAATCAGGCCTTTTCCCATTCAGATAATCCTCTGAATTAAATTCCTCCCGTTCCCCAGCAGTATTACACCCTTCCTATTCATTTATATCTCCTTAGTCAAAAATTTCATGTCCAGATTTTGCCCCTCTACTTAGCTCCTGTTGCCTTCACTACGGTTCACATACCTAATCCTCACCCCACTAGCCGTTTATTATATTGTACAGTGACACCCTTATATGCCCCTCTGTTCCATGATTTCAATTTGGTGCAATACCTTAGCGTCAACCCCTAGTTTTCTGTTTCTTAGTTCAAGACCTAAGCCTAAGCCTCTGCAACCACGGATGTATTATATTTACTCTCTCTGGGACACTGTTTTCTGTACAAATGTTAAATGTTGTTCTGCTTGTTTGTTGGTTAATAAGATATTTTATTATTAGTTCTTTGTAATTGTTCACATTTGAAGCTCTGTTAATGTTCTATGTAATTGCTTTCATTTACCGAAGCACTGTTTCTGTTCAATGTAAACCGAACTGATTTGTAAACCCTTACAAGAATTTCGGTATATAAAACTGTTAAATAAATAAATAAATAACCAAACCAAACTCCAGATGAAGGTCATAAAAAGATTTCAAATGTATACTCTCCCTTAATTGTCCAGTACACCAAATCCCTTTTTTTTATGCCAATGTACCCAATTTGTCATGGTTTTATTAATTTACCACAAAGGATAAATGGGCATTTTAGGAGAGATTCCATGATACCACAATAGCCACACTCTGCTAGTTCCTGTAAAACCACCATACATCGTATCAGAAACAAGAAGCAATCACACAGACAACCGTATACTGTACATAATTATTCTTCTAATAGATATTCTCTTATTTGCCCCAACATCCAAAACAATCAACACATTCATCCCAGCTTGCCAGCAGATGTGCAATGAATTCCCTTCCATGTTCACTATGACCTCAATATATAGCATCAACCTACAATACCCTTCAATAAACTATATGAACAACATTCATGTCCAACAACCTCATCCATAACTCACTGTATCCAAAACACACCGCTTTATAACTTTTATCAAATACAATATTCATAGAAAATCAAGCACTCCAAATAAGACCATTCGATTCATTAACCTCAATCCTCCCAATTTTTACTGACCCTCACAACTTAATTCATAACTACATACTCAGCAGTTCCGGCAAGGATACCCATACATCCTTCACATAAAAACACAGTCATGTTCAATTATTAAAGCATGATAAAGTCCAATGAAATCCAGATCTTCATTTTACTTCCCTCACCCCTCCAATAATGTCCTGAATGAACCATGTCAAAAACTATGTATCATCAAAATTCTTGGTCACTTGCATCCTAGCAGGGTAGCATAAACCAAATTTGATGTTAATAGATTTCAACTGGGATTTAATGGCCAAAATTTATTTTCTGTGTTGCAAAGTCACTTTATTCAGATATGGTACAATATTGATCTTCTGACCTTCCAACCTTAATGGAGTATTTATCCTCATAAGATTTGCCATACTGGGTCAGACTAAAGGTCCATCAGGCCCAGCATCCTGTTTCCAACAGTGGCCAATCCAGGTCATAAGTACCTGGCAGGATCCCAAGAGGTAGATAAATTCCAAGCTGCATATCCCAGGGATAGCAGTGGATTTCTGAAACTCCACTTTAATAATGGTTAATGGACTTTTCCTCCAGGAACTCGTCCAAACTTTTTTTAAACAAAGAACAAGTCAAATTTTAGATCCAGAAGATCAGTGACAAATGATTTTATAAATCCATTTGGATCTGTTTGCCCACCATTCTCAGAAACACATAAAATCCTGATATTGTTCCTCCAACTTGTAATATTAAGGTTCTCTAATGATTTAAAAAATTTTTACATTGCAGTCTTCCTCATCTTCTGGCTCAATTCTTCATACAATTAAATTGATCATTTAGCTCAGCCATGTCATTTTTTAATTCTGCAGTCTTTACTGAATTATCCTTCAGTAGCTCTTTCACGTACAGCAGCTCGTATATAATTAATTGCAGGGAAACCCCTGAGTTATTGCTGCCTGCCATCTTTGTAGGAGATGGAGAATCTAGCTTTGCTCTCTTAACTCTTCGGTGGACCATTGAAACAGTCATCTTTCCAGATTTGGTTGGTGCCATAATTTTGATAAGTAGTAAGCAAAATGGACTCAAAATGGGATTTACTTGTAAGAAACCTGCAGATTTTTGAAACTTATCTCTAGAGCTAATGCCTCGAGCAGCCATTTTGTCAGCAGCTCACTAGCACCCCTCTCCCCAATGTCTCAGTTCCTTTTTTATAATATGTGAGTTAAATTGCTAATAAAACTTTAATCAAAAAGCAAGGACAATTTTGTATTAATTATATAAAACTGTTATATAACTACAAATATTCACAAAATTCAAATATAAATATAACATTTTTTAAGGGAGGTTGTGTTTGTTTTGTTTGTCATATGTTTTTTGTTAGTGATGTTGATGTGCGTGTGGACCCTTTCTGTCTTTTTTTGTATTTGAATTTTTTTATTCATATTTGAATTTTGTGAATATTTGTAGTTATATAATAAACATTTTCTTTGATTATTTTATTAAAGTTGCCTTTATAATATTTGATTATTATTGGAATTGTGTTGGGAATTGTTTGTTTAAAAATTATTCACATGTATCTTTTTGTTTTGCAAGTATTATTGGGATTGGTACATTGTATAGTTAAATCCCTAATGCCAGCAGTTGAAGGATCTAGTAGAGAAACCATTTTAATTTCAGACTATACCTGCATTTCCTTGCAGCTAAACTGTGAGTGATCACAATCTAAAAGCTATTATAGAGTTTAATTCACCTTTGTTGGAAAAACTAGATCTTTCTAAATTTGAGAGAGTCTATAAAGTAAGTCTTTTAATTCAGTTATCACAGTGAAACACCTTATGCAATGATGTTCTGAAAGAAACTCTAAGATAATTATGTCATTAGTTATTGGCACATAAAGCCAAGGATAGGATTATTTTTAAGTTCTGTAAGAAATGCAAATCTGGAGCAACCCAATATTGAACTTCTGAATCAACTGACAAAAAGATTAAGCTAGCGATTAAGTCACCTAGAGGTCCATATTTAAAGCCATTTATCCAGATAACTCACAAATTATCTGGTTAAATGGCATCTTTTAAAAATCCCCCTTGTTTATCCAGCTAAAAGTTGGCCAGATAACTATTTATTTATTACCCACTTCTTGAATATGAAATTCACTGAAGGTGGTTTACAGCACATTTGAATAGCAGCAGATGAGCAAAAGGCAATTTGCAGCTTTAGAAAAGATAGTGTAATCAATTTTAAAGTAGCAGCATTCAAAGGAGCTAAACAAATACTGACTACATTGTACTGATTAAGTTTATACATATAGCAGAAATACTGGAAATTTAGTTCCAGAAATAGATACATGTAACTAATGTTTGATCGTAGTGATGTCTAAGCAGTTTGTCAAAGTATTCAAGATGATGCCAAGTGATTTAGCCGAATAAGAAAGGAGTATGTTGGGGGCATTCCGAGGCGGGGACGAGCAGGTCTAAATTTTTCTGGGAACGTATTCTAGAAACCTTTCGCCTTAACTAGCTATATTCAAAAGAATATAGCTGGTTAAGTAGAGCTATAGGATTAAAAAAAAAAAAAAAGAAGAAGAAGAAGATTCAAGTCTAGTGATCCAATCCCTTACTCCCTACCCAATCTTAAAATGCAGGATTGAGCCTGCAGTCCCCTCCCCAAAACCCCTCAAAATTATTTTGTGATTTATTTATTTATTATTCTGCCCTGCCCACTTTCCACTGCTGTCTACATGCAACTAAAATTTGCCTTCCCCAGCCCCCCTCCCTCTTTCCCCTCCCCTCCCCCCCAACCCAGCCCTATCCCTTCCACTGGCCTGGTACCTTAAATCTGTAAGATCTTCAGGCCAGTTTGCAGTAGCAACCTACCGACCCAGACCTGGAATTTCTGTGGTTGCTAGGAAAGTTATATCTTCCTTAGCAATGCTAGAAGCACTAGGCTGGAATTGTTCACTTCCAGCATAACTCTTCTAGCAACTTTAGAAGCACTGGGCCCAGGTCACAGAAGGCTGCAAAGTTTAGTTGTATTTAGACAGGACCAGGGACCAGGTGGGGGGAAGGTGGGAGACTGGCACCAGATCAAATAAATAATAAGTTTGAGGGGTTTTGGGCAAGAGGTGGCAGCTGCAGGCTGCCAGTGCCGGAGATGGTTTTCAGCGGTGTTGAGTCAGACGAACTGAACGAAATCACTGTGAACCTGGAAGATGTAGTAGGCCATATTGACAAACTAAAGAGTAGCAAATCACCTGGACCAGATGGTATGCATCCTAGGGTACTGAAGGAACTCAAAAACGAAATTTCTGATCTATTAGTTAAAATTTGTAACCTCTCATTAAAATCATCCATTGTACCTGAAGACTGGAGGGTGGCCAATGTAACCCCAATATTTAAAAAAGGCTACAGGGGTGATCCAGGTAACTATAGACCAGTGAGCCTGACTTCAGTGCTGGGAAAAATAGTGGAAACTATTCTCAAGATCAAAATCGTAGAGCATATAGAAAGACCTGATTTAATGGAACACAGTCAACACGGATTTACCCAAGGGAAGTCTTGCCTAACAAATCTGCTTCGTTTTTTGAGAGAGTTAATAAACATGTGGATAAAGGTGAACCAGTAGATGTAGTATATTTGGATTTTCAGAAGGTGTTTGACAAAGTCCCTCGTGAGAGGCTTCTTTGAAAACTAAAAAGTCATGGGATAGGAGGCGATGTCCTTTCGTGGATTACAAACTGGTTAAAAGGAAACAGAGAGTAGGATTAAATGGTCAATTTTCTCAGTGGAAAAGGGTAAACAGTGGAGTGCCTCAGGGATCTGTACTTGGACTGGTGCTTTTCAATATATATATAAATGATCTGGAAAGGAATACGACGAGTGAGGTTATCAAATTTGCGGATGATACAAAATTATTCAGAATAGTTAAATCACAAGCAGACTGTGATACATTGCAGGAGGACCTTGCAAGACTGGAAGATTGGGCATCCAAATGGCAGGTGAAATTTAATGTGGACAAGTGCAAGGTGTTGCATATAGGGAAGAATAACCCTTGCTGTAGTTACACGATGTTAGGTTCCATATTAGGAGCTACCACCCAGGAAAAAGATCTAGGCGTCATAGTGGATAATATGTTGAAATCGTCGGCTCAGTGTGCTGCGGCAGTCAAAAAAGCAAACAGAATGTTAGGAATTATTAGGAAGGGAATGGTTAATAGAACGGAAAATGTCATAATGCCTCTATATCACTCCATGATGAGACCGCACCTTGAATACTGTGTACAATTCTGGTTGCCGCATCTCAAAAAAGATATAGTTGCGATGGAGAAGGTACACAGAAGGGCAACCAAAATGATAAAGGGCTGAAGAGGTTAGGGCTGTTCAGCTTGGAGAAGATACGGCTGAGGGGGGATATGATAGAGGTCTTTAAAATCATGAAAGGTCTTGAACGAGTAGATGTGACTCGGTTATTTACACTTTCGAATAATAGAAGATTTAGGGGCATTCCATGAAGTTAGCAAGTAGCACATTTAAGACTAATCGGAGAAAATTATTTTTCACTCAACGCACAATAAAGCTCTGGAATTTATTGCCAGAGGATGTAGTTAGTACAGTTAGTGTAGCCGGGTTCAAAAAAGGTTTGGATAAATTCTTGGAGGAGAAGTCCATTAACGACTATTAATCAAGTTTACTTAAGGAATAGCCACTGCTATTAATTGCATCAGTAGCATGGGATCTTCTTAGTGTTTGGGTAATTGCCAGGTTCTTGTAGCCTGGTTTAGCCTCTGTTGGAAACAGGATGCTGGGCTTGATGGACCCTTGGTCTGACCCAGCATAGCAATTTCTTATGTTCTTATGTTCTTATTTCAAGATCAGGTGGGGATGGTGGTAAGTAATAAGGGCACTAGTCCCATGACTTTCTTTTGTTTTTTTAATCCTGCAGCTCAACTTCATTGGTTATATTATTTTAAATAAAGCTGGATTAAAGCTAAAGTTATGTGGCCATACAAGGCTATATAACTTTAAACCTAATCAGTGATATTCAAAAGATATCTGGTTATATTTAAAGTTATCTGGGTACAGATAGCTGAATAACTTTAATTGGGGATATTCACTGGGATACTTATCCCAGTGAATATCCCAGATAACGTATCCAGCTAACTTTAGCTGGATAGGCTATCTGTTTTCTTGGTTTTTGGATATTGGCCTCTCAGGGCCTAAGGTTAACTCCCTGTCTTCTGGAAAAGGATACATCAACATCAATAGACACTTTAGACAGTGTGGCCTATCAATTATGTTTATTTAAATCAGAATCCATTAGGAAATATTCCAAGAAATGAATTGATTTGTTACTTGCATTAGTGGAAAAAGTAATTTTAAGTAACTGAAAAATGGAATTTAGTAGATTTTTATCTAAGGTGGAGCTTAGTAAATCTTACACACATATATGAAGCATCAACTAGTGAAAAGGCTAAGAGAACCAAACATTGCCGTAAAGTATGGGACCCTGTGGATTGATAGCTCTCTAGACAAGAATTTTCAAGAATATTAATTCTTCTCATGCACTTCTCTTGTAGAATGGCGCACTTCCATGTGTTATATTGTTTTATGGGTGGTATCATATAATTGAAAATGTATAAAGGGACCAATTCATTCGGGATGTGCAGACAAAAAGTTTATGTTCATAAGTCCATAAGTCGAAGGTGAGGGTAAATTTCGGTCAATATGGACATATGTAGAATTCCATAAGTTGAGGCTATGTCCATACGTGCACCGGTTCCCTAAATAAAAATTTAAACCCCTCACCCTCCTTAATCCCCCCCCCAAGACTTACCAAAACTCCCTGGTGGTCCAGCGGGGAGTCAGGAAGCCATTCCTGTATTCCTTTGCGAGGAGCATGTGACGTCGGCGTCACGTCGGAGTGACGCGGACGTCACGTGATTCACCGCGCCTCCGCTCCGGGACCCCCGTTGGACCCAACCGGAACTTTTGGCCAGCTTGGGGGGGGGTCAGGAGGCCCCCCCCCCCAAGCTGGCCAAAAGTTCCGGTTGGGTCCAACGAGGGGTCCCGGAGCGGAGACGCGGTGGACCACCAGGGAGTTATGGTAAGTCTTGGGGGGGTCAGGAGGGTGGGGGGTTTAAGTGTTTATTTAGGATCAACGATCGCGATTTCCAACTTATTCAACATAGCTATGTTGAATAAGTTGGAAATCGCGATCGTTGCGCCTCATCACTTTTTTAAGTTAAAAAAAAAAAATAAGTTGCGTTTTACATATGCATTCAAAACGAATGCACACCCCTACAATTCATTAAGGTATTCTCCCATCGATAGAAAATGGGAGGAAAGATATAATGAATCAGACCCAAAGTGATTAAATAATGATTCTAGTTGCTCAAATATAGAAGTAATATTTATTAGTGATTACAAGTATCTTGTTCTTTGTGAATATGTTCAAGATTAGTCAACTGAAGAAATGATTCAAAAAAGTAAATACAACCCTGCTGAATTTGTTAACACAGAAGTAAAGAAACAGAGAAGATGTCAGCAGGAAAGGACCACTTAATCCACAGATTATGCTCATTTGTACCTGCCCACTGTGCTATCACAGGTCATATCTAATCTGGGGGTCTTCTACCTCCCTCCGTTACTAAGGTCCCTTTAGCCTGATATTCAAATAGCTCTTAGCGCCTGATTTAAGCCCACGTAAACAACTGAATACAGATTCATAAATAAGGCTTCTAATTAAGGTGCCTAAATGAATTTAAGGCTCCTAAACTGAGCTGATATAGGCCTGGACTTTCTAAGTTCGCAGAACTTAGAAAATCCGGCGGTAATGGAGGTGGGGGGCAAAGCAGGGGGGGGGGCCTGCGAAAGCCGGCAGCAATCGCACCACCACGGTGCTATCGCTGCCGGCTTTCGCAAACCAATAGCACCACCGAGAAGGGTGGTGCTATTGGCCACGTTACTGACGGCGATAAGGCTCCTTACCTTTTTGCCATCAGCGATGTCCTCAACTCCTCCCGTTCCGGAGCGGACGCCGCCCAGAACCCGCCCCGATCTAGGTATCGCACACGAAAAGTCCCTTTTCACGTGCAATACCTTTGGAAAATGACCCCCATAGTGACTTGCCTGAAGTTAGGAATCTTATTTACGTGCCCAGAGATGGAAATCAGTGCTGAGTCCCTAAATTTATGCCTGTGTCGTATTTTAAGGCACCTAAATTGAGGCCTTGTGATTTAAGATCCCTAAATTTAGGAGCTGAGTCTGGGAGAATTTTTTAAATTAAAACTTCTAGGCACTTAGAGGCCGATTTTAAAAACCCGGCGTGTGCAGATCCCAGGAGATAAGCGTGTGGCTAGGACGCACATTTTCCAAGCAGCCCGGCCTCGCACGGAAGTGCTGGGCTTTTAAAAAGAGGAGGGCCGAGGGCGGGGTCTGGGAGGGGCGAGGACCAGCCGGGACAGCACCATTAGGTGCTGGCTCCACCATCCCCACTCCTGGCCCCCAGCCGGCACGTGCAACTTTCTTCTGCTCAAAGGAGCAGGTAAGCTGTAAAACAAAAAAATTTAGAGTAGCTAGGTGGGGTTTAGGGGTTGGAGAGGAGAGGAGAGGGGAAAAGGGAGGAAGGATAGGTAGGCGGTTAGGGAATTGGAGAAAGGGCCGATCGCGGCACCATGCATTTATAACAAAATCCCCCCCCCTCCCTTTATAAGTTAGCCGGACAAACCTTGTTTTTTAAAATGTCCTTCCAACCCCTTATTGATCAGCTAAAGTTTGTGCAGACAAATCATAGCCTGCAGAAAATTAAGTCAGCCAAAAAAGAACTGGGAAAGTTCTTGAGTTTAACTTTGGCCAGTCAGTACTGGTCGGCCAAATATTAAGCCTAAAATTAAGCAGAGAACTTTGATTTAGTTTAGACTGGATATTCAGCCTGAACCCTTTTGCCCTGAATATTGGGATAGAAGTTAATAAGATAAGGTTATCCAGTTAACTTTATCCACTCAAGGCTGACTGAATATTGGCCTCTAACTGGCTACTGGAGGTCATCAAAGATGATGAACACCAGGTCTCTTTCCTGTTTGGTAACTGTTAGCTCTTCACCTTCAGAAAGGTATTTGGTGTGGGGCCAGGAGTGGGGATGGTGGAGCCAGCAGACAATTGCATGAGGGATTTGATTTTGAAATCCCCACCTATGTTTCACAGCATTGACTTTGCACCTGCTCTGATGTAGGAGCACAGGTATGAAAGTGCACATGATGTCCCCCTGTCCAGGGGGGATGGAGTCTTCTAATCTAAGGTAAGTGGGTGTGGGTGATCCATATGGGAGGGTCATTTTTTGTATTGGGAGTGGGGTCTATGCATGGTATATATGATATTTGTGATATGTGCATGTTATAAAATACCACGGTAAAACTGCATGGGGTCCCATATATGCATATATGCTGCCACATGCAGTTATTTAAAAGTTATCCTCCCTATGTGCACTATGGGGTCGATTTTAAGACCTGCACACGAGCGTCCATGTGCATGCAGTTGCCGGTGCACGCACATGGACGCGACTATTTTATAATGCGCATACGTGTTATAAAATACAATATCCGCGCACACATATGCAGTGGATTTTAAACATCTGTGTGCGCATGTGCGGGTGGATGGCCTCCTCTGCGCGTGGGGGGGGGGGGGGGAATTTTAAAAGGCCACGCACAATGCCGGCAGTAAGTCTTACCCAGTTCCCTCCCAGTCCGCTCCAATTAAGGACAGCGGCTAATGGTGCTTTCCTGGCTCACCCTGGCACCGCCCAGACCACAGCCCCTGGCCAGTCCCTTTTGCAGGGCTCGGCACTTCAGCGCATAAAGCGGTAGATTTTTTTTAAAAGCGCGATCGCGTACTTTTGTTCGCGCAGCAGGTGCAAACAAAAGTACGCTGGATTTTATAAGATACGCGCATAGCCGCGCGTATCTTATAAAATCCTGGATCGGCGCGCGCAAGGCTGCCGATTTTGGGCAGCTTGGGCGCGCCGAGCCGCGCAGCCTGCCTCCGTTCCCTCCGAGGGCGCTCCGAAATCGGAGCGCCCTCGGAGGGAACTTTCTTTCGCCCTCCCCTCACCTTCCCCTCCCTTCCCCTACCTAACCCACCCCCCCGGCCCTATCTAAACCCCCCTTACCTTTGTCCTTCGATTTACGCCTGCTAGAAGCAGATGTAAATCTACGTGCGCCAGCAGACTGCTGGCGCGCCGTCATCCAACCCGGGGGCTGGTCCGGAGGCCTCGACCACGCTCCCGGGCCGGGGCCACGCCCCCGGTCCCGCCCCCGAAACGCCGCGTCCCGCCCCTGAAACGCCACATCATTCGGCCCCGCCCCGACATGCCCCCGACACACCCCCTTAAAAAAACCCCTGGACTTACGCGTGTCCCGGGGCTCTGCGCGCGCCCTGCTCGCGTAAATTCGGGCGATTTACGCGAGCAGGGCATTTAAAATCCGCCCTAAAGGGAGTTACGCGCGTGGCTGGACCCATTCTAAAATGCGTGCGGTGCGCACAAAGCCTGGTCATGCACGTAAACCCCATTTTTTAAGCATGTGGCCCTTTTAAAATCAGGCCGTAAATGCCAAATTCAGAATTTAACACATATTGCTGTATTACTGCGGTTTAGTAAATAGGCCCCTTAAATTGTAAGCTTTTGGGAGGAAAGACCTTATAACAACATGTAATACTATGTAAATTGATAGAGCTTTATAATTATTACATTTTTAAATAGTGGCACTAATTGACATTGTATTGACTATTTCTTATAGGCAGGTAGGAAAAACTCCTCAATGGTTGGATCTGTTTGCAAGATCATTCAAAAAGTTGTCAGCTCAGACTGTGTTACTGAAAAAGGATGAATTCTTATTCTCTTTAAACCACTGAGAATTGGTTATCTCAACTTAGTACCTAATTATTAGTATAGGTTTTATCAATAATGGACTAACTTTCTTTTCAGAACACAGCTCATTCCTGGAAAGATAATTCCCTGAAAATAATACATTTTTACAGTATGATGCAAATTTAACTGGCTCCAAATCTGTCAGAAAATGTGAATATAATACAGTGAAATGTGTATCTCATTTTCTTTTACTGCAGAGTGGGCAAAGGAGTATTTTCAGCTATGAAGCTGGGCAAGACCCGTCCACCCAAAGAAGACAAGAGGCAAGGTACTGTACTGTGTTAAGCTTCCATGTATTTTGTGAATGGTGGTACATAAGCCTCCATGTACTGTTTAGAGTGATGCTAAAGTAGTCTCTGTGTGTTGTATTATCAATAACGGAACCTACATTTTTATGCATTCTGTTGTTAATGGTGCTAGATGAACCTGTATGTTTTATATTGTGCCAAAAAAAGCCCAGCTCCTTCCAGCAACCTAAACTTTAAAAACTGTCACTTCTCTATTCTCTGAACCTTCATCCCCTCCCCTGGAACCCATTGCCAGTGCAAGAGTATTAGGTGTCCTAGGCAAATCTTATACGCTTGCACCTCCTGCCTCCTACTGTCTCCATGTACACAGTTAAAAATCATGCATTTATAATAACAGATTTTGCATGAAAAAGAATATTCAAAGTACAGTTTCCTGAGGTAAAAAAATAACACAACATGTATTTTCATGCACTTCTTTGGTGCCAACCAGAAAACCCTACAAAAAATAAAAAACTTGGAAACCATGTGGCATTAGGGCTAGTGTAATGCGTGTTGGGTGTGGGCTTGACTCTCAGAAAGCCTTGAGTAAATTACAACTAAAATATAATAAACCTCCCACACCAAAACAACACTAACTAATAACTACCAGCACTTAAAAATGTAACAAGCATACCTATGAAAAGGCAACACAGAAAATATTATACCAAGTCCTAAAACACTAACACTCATATTAGGAAACAGAACAACTAAGCTCCTATAGATTCCTACACACTAGCAGAATACTTCTCCTTGATCACACATGCAGAACATAGGCATCCCAAAACAAATACAGGAAAAAGAAACCATGAAGTATAAATAGAAATGTGCAGACAAAAACTGAACTGGAAACCGCAACAAGTCAGACTCTGTATGCAGTACTACAATGGAAAAACAGAACCATCTCCAATCCTGAGACATTAAACAAGACATTAACAATTAGAGATATGCATTCATTTATTACGAATTAGGCAATTTCAACTAAATTGCCTAATTCGTCCTGGTTCGGGGGACCTGAACCCCGAAACGGATTTTCCCCGAACTTTGGGAAAAATTTGTTTTTCGGGTTAGTGTGGGGGGGAGGGGCACGTTTATTTAAAAAAAAAACAAAATACCCCAACCCTTCAAATTTACTTTTACTTTATTACAACCCCCCACCATCCCGTGGTCCAGCGGGGTCCCGCGAGCGATCTCTCCCTCTCGGGCCATCTGGCCGTCGGGCCTGCCAGGAATCAAAATGGCGCCAGTGGCCCTTTGCCCTTACGATGTGACAGGGGCTACCGGTGCCATTGGTCGGCCTCTGTCACATGGAAGGAGTAATGGATGGCCCGCGCCATTTTCTAAGATGGTTCTGTCCGTCCACTGCTCCTACCATGTGACAAGGGCCGACCAATGGCACCTGTAGCCCCTGTCACATGGTAAGGGCAAAGGGCCACCGGCGACATTTTGATTCTTGGCAGGCCCGACAGCCTGAGAGGGAGACATCGCTCATGGGACCCCACTGGACCAACAGGGCTTTTAGTAAATATTGGGGAGGGATCGGGATGGTGGGGGGGTTGTAATAAAGTAAATTTGAAGGCTTGGGGTGGGTTTTTTTCGATCCGTTTTTTCCGATTTGTTTTTTCTATTCCGTTTCGCTGAAAAACAACCCGCGGGAAAACAAATTTTTCACACGAAGTGCCCGAACCGAAAAACCGAAGTACCCAACACAGAAAAACAAAGCTCATCTCTATTAACAATAAAATCAAGAAAAATAATAAATACATTAATCACAATAGAATAAGCATACTAATAAAAAGTATATTTCAAAGCAGCTGATGAATAGAAGACCCAATAATTAACAACTCATAAACAATTTGTTTTACATTTCTCAGACACCAATAAAATATTTCAAAACAGCTTATTCATCAAACAGCATCTAAAAATTAAAACTAATAAGGATAAAATAATTCACACTCTCAATACCTGAAAACGTTTGATTTCCAGTCACTCTGAAATTGTTGTGGATTAGTGAGAGAGGGATGCATAAATGTTCACCTCCCTATCTCATAGATACATATCTATACATACACATACATACATACATATGCTCTTCCCTCATACACAAATTTGCTTCCTCTTACATACACATGCTCACATACACATGCTTCTTCTCTCTCACACACATTCTCAGACTCTTACACATGCTCTCTCCTTCATACCCATGTTCCCACACTTACACACATGTTCGCTTTTACATACACATACATACACAAATACAAGATCCTTCTCTTTCTCACATATACATGTTGAGACATATGCTCACACACATGCTCAGACACACACATGCTCACAAACACGCATACATTTTATTTATTTATTTTTATTTATTTAAGGTTTTTCTATACCGGCATTCATGAACTTGTTCACATCATGTCGGTTTACATAAAAAACAGGGGTGTGAAGAATACAACCAAGAACATAAATAAATGTGATGAAGAGATGCAGTTACAATTAACAGGGCTGATGAACTTGGATAGGAGGAAATAAAAAGAGATAGGTTAATTAAATACAAGAGTACAATATATATATGTTTATGAGCATACATGCTCACAAACATACATGATCAGATACATACATGAAGAGAACACCCTATGCTTTGATATCTCAACCTTTCCTGATATAAACTCCAGAATGAGAGGTGTTTTGTATATTGGTTTTGTACTAATAAAGAATTTTTGTTTTGCTATTGTGCAAGTGAATACATACTCTCATTTATGTTATTGATGATTTAATTATTATTTGAGAGTTATGTGTAATTTTACCCATATTAATTCACCAAATATATTCCTCACCAGGGTACTATGGGGAAAATTGTATAGTTACAAAAATGCAATTTGGTTTCACTGGTTTTACTTTTATATCATTTCAAATAGCCACACATTCAATCAAATCACTTGGACTTCTATAATTTAATTTTAGGACCCATATGCAAGGAGTTTGTCTATCAATCAAACTCACAATTGGTTATATGACCAGTAAAACCAGTGGAACCAATTTGCATTTTCGTATTAATACCTCAAGATTACTGGAGTACACTGTGGGGTGTTTTTGGGCCAATTTTTGTGATTAAAATTGTGTAGTGCCATCTCCTGTCAATGGCATTCATTTTTCAGGACCTTTGTTTCTAATTAGCTGAGTTTGTGAACTGGTGTCTCTAGGAGACTGTGCCCCCCAATCCCGGCTTCCATTCCATCAGATCTGAAATTATAAGGAATCAGTAATGGAGTCATGTAATAATGGAGTCACAAGCTTATCACATTTATTACTCACTCTGGGGCGGATTTTCAAAGGCCCGCGCGCACCGGCGCGCCTATTTTGCATAGGCCGCCGGCACGCGTAAAGCCCCGGGACGCGCGTAAGTCCCGGGGCTTCCTGTCGGGGGCGTGTCAGGGGCGTGTCAGGATGACACGGCGTTTAGGGGGCGGCACCGTGGGCGTGGTTTCGGCCTGGGGGCGTTCCGGGGGCGTGGCCGCGGCCTCCGGAACAGCCCCCGGGACCGGACCACAGAGCGGGGGAGCCAGCCGATGCGTGCAAAGTTACGCCTGCTGAAAGCCAACAAAGGTAAGGGGGGGGGTTTAGATAGGGCTGGGGGAGGGTGGGTTAGGTAGGGGAAGGGAGGGGAAGGTGGGGGGAGGGCGAAAGAAAGTTCCCTCCGAGGCAGCTCCGAAATTGGAGCTGCCTCGGAGGGAACAGGCAGCACGCGCTGGGCTCGGCGCGCGCAGGTTGCACAAATGTGCACCCCCTTGTGCGCACCGACCCCAGATTTTATAAGATATGCGCGGCTACGCGTGTATCTTATAAAATCCAGCGTACTTTTGTTCGTGCCTGCTGCGCGAACAAAAGTACGCACTCGCGCAAGTTTTTAAAATCTGCCCCTCTGTGTAGCTGGTCAGATAACCCTAAACAGAAATTTTTACCCATTACCATCTTAATTCTTAACAGGGTTTGACTCAGATTTTTCTAACTTCTGCTCTTAGCATTTCCTGCTAATGTTACAGTCTTCCTATATGGAGCTCCTGTGCTGATAGTTTTATATGTGGTCATTGTGGGTGGAGCTTTTGCCTGCCATCATAGTTATATTATTCAGGAGTGACTGGTGGCTGGTGCTGGGTATCTCTCATTGGTTAGCATATTCATAGACACTTAACTTATTAGCATTTTTTGGTCAGGCATTCCAGATACATGATTAGTTATGAATGAGTTTCCATCCCATCCTGATTGAGTCTACAAATCAGGGAGATGCCCTGTATTATTTATTTTTGAATTGGTTTTATTGATTATATGTGTTATCTTTGTTACCTGCTATGAATGAAGGATGTAAGTGGGACATACATTTTTAAAAATAAATAATTAAGCATCAGCAGTTCATTGTCAGGCCTTTAATTGGCTAGAGTTCATTACAAATGTTGTTGGTAGGGGCATTCTGCTTGATGAGTCAGGTCAGTATTATACCTAATTTGGTAGAAATGGTCTGCATCTGCAGTTAGCCATCGCGAGTCGTCTTGCAATGTACTGAGCTCTGTGTATCAAAAGTCCAGTAGTCAGTGCCTCTTGGTGATAGCTCATATCCTACTTTTCATTTTGCATTACTAAATTCAGACCTATGTCACTTGTCTTGTATTCTTTCCCATCTTTTTCCTACTATGGTTTCCTGCTTCTGCAAAGGCAGGATATGACTATCACTAGCTAGAAAGAACAGGAAACTGTCATTTATGTTTTAAATTTATATATAAAATATTTAATATTGACCACTACTGACCATTAACAAGTTGTCTCAAGAACTTACTCCATTTAGTGTGATCACACTATTGAGCTTATCCTTGGTAAATAACAGGCTGACATTGGTAAGTTATCACTAAGTCCTAACAGGTATTAAATAGTGTTCACTTAGCAAAAAGTCGCTAAATAGCACAGGGGGTGAGCATACCATGATATTTACTGTATTTGATAGCCCCTCATTTGCATATGACTTTTCTTTATTTGCATGTGCAGATATGCAAAATATTGCATGCTCATGTTCAGGGCTTAATTTGTAGACAAAGAGGAAGTGGAAATGTGGAGGACAGTGGGATGGATTGGGCCAGGGCCGAGTATGCCCTGTAGAAAGGGGCAGAATCCGGGCCAGATGTAACACTCTCTCAGACAAATAACTGAGCACACCCAATCCTTTTTGCACCCCCTCTGATCACTTAACTCACAGACTGCCCCTACTCTGAACCCCTCACTTACACCCTGCAGCACCTTGATCCCCTGACCCACTCTTTTCCCCTCTCCCCCACACAACCTACAGCCTCTCCGATTTTGATCCCTTCAATCACATGCCTGCCCTCCCTCATCCCATCGCTCACTTTCTTTCCCCTCATTCCCCACTGCCTCACCCCATCCTCTCATTCATTCTCTTGGCCCTTTTCACCCTCACCAGCAGAGGCAGCAGGGTCTGGGTTGATGGCATGAGAAGCAGGAAGCCAACACAGCCAGGAGTGTCAGAAGCAGTGGGGATGACAGGCAGTTACCCTTTTTGTTTTTCTTTTTTTATCTAGGCTGTTGTCCCTCACAGCCTCCTAAACTGAGATGGGAAATTGTACAAAAATCATAGCTATGTGGCTGCCCTTGTCTCAGGGTAAGCAGCTCGAACACTCTCTGTTCTTCTCTGCATCCTCCAAGGGCTGGAGGGCCATAAATAATCCATGCACTACTGGCTCTGTTCTGTTTCTGTTGCGACCATTGCTGCCCGACATCTCCACTCCACCCACCTTACCTCTTTGGCGACTCCCTCTTTGCTTGATGGTCGTTTGGCTGCCACGGCGTCATCTTGCCAACCTTCTCCAGCATCCCCGGACCGGCTCGACGCTGCCTTTACGCCATGTTCTCCTGAGGGCTAAGGGCACGCGCGTGGCGCGGCCATGACTCAAGTACCAGCTGTGGCGCGAACCTCAGGGGCATCCCCCTGAGATGACGTTATCATCGCCAGATATTTAAGGTCTCTTGTTTTGCTAGCTAATCGAGTTAGCAAAGGGTTTACTACCTAGCTAGGGTTCACTACCTAGCTGCCTCCAGGTATCACTGCAGATGGGATTCGCTCTCCGCTTACCTTGCTACTCTGCCTCCTCGGACTTTACCAGGGGTACCCACTCCTCGGGGGCTTCGCTCTCTCTTTTGCTTTTCAGGTCGCAGTCTGGAACTGGTACTCGCTCCTCAAGGGCCCACGTTCCCGGACCTGCTACTGAATATAACTTCTGCCAGGAAGTCACCGTTGCCTACAACACCAGTGAGTTACCATCTCTCTCTCAGAGCTTTCCCTGGAACCAGGTACTCGCTCCTTGAGGGCCTACTTCATTCCAGCTCCTGGGCTGTTCTAAGAGGATATCTTGTGAGTTTACCATCAAGGTTCTGTTCCTGAACTCTGCATACTCTGCAACTCACTATCTCAGTTTCTCTACAGCTCAGCCTTCCCGGGATCGCTGTTCCAGTGCCTGAGGGACTACAGCCTTTCTCCAGCTCACTACTGCCACCTCTGGTGGTTCTCAAAAACAGTTTAATAAAAGAACTTGTGTGTGTCTGTCTCCCAACTCTGAGCCTAACCGGTGGTCCCTCTCGGGATGTTCCCCCGTGGGTGTGGTCATCTGCCACCGGCCCAAGGATCCACCCACAACTATCACAAATAATAACAGATTGCTAACTCCATGGATCCGGCACAGCTCAATGCCTTGCAGGCCATACCAGGCCTGGCCCTGCGCATTTCGGAGCAGCAAGATGCCTTGGAGAAACTTACTTCAGCATTCCATCAGCTACACACACAGAAGGTTCAAGGAACAGCTTCCAACCATGAAGTTCAGTTACAGGAGGTAACTTTAAAGACTGCTGTACCACTGGCAAGTCCAATCCGCTTTTCCGGAGAAATCCAGAAGACCCGGGGCTTTTTAAACCAGTGCTGCATACATTTTACCTTACAGCCCTCTTTATTTCCTACAGCTCTCTCCAAGACTACCTACATCCTTTCCTACTTGGATGGTAGGGCTTTGTCTTGGGCATCTACCTTGTGGGAACACAAAGACCCCATTTTGCAGGACATAGAAGGATTTATGGACTTATTTAAATCCATTTTCGATGACCCTGCCCGAACTGCTGTCGCCGGTTCTGCTTTGGTTGAATTGAAACAAGGCAACAGATCATTGGCTGAATTTGCCATAGAGTTCAAAAGTCTTGCGGCAGAACTCTGCTGGGACCCCAAATGTCTCAAGACTCTCTTCTTCAGAGGCCTGGATAACTGTTTAAAGGACGAACTGGCTGCTCGCGAAACACCTGACTCGCTGGACGAATTAGAAGCCTTGGCTACTCGGATTGATCACCGGCTCCGGGACAAGGTGAAGGAACTCCGGCCTAAGGTGTTACCTGGGTTAAAACAGGCTAGTGCTATACCTGCACCTTGGATGGTTCTAGTAATCCCTGCTACTGATAAAGATGAACCGATGCAACTTGGTCATGGACGTTTGACTTCCAAAGAGAGAAGACTTCGGAAGAGGCACGGCCTTTGCATGTACTGTGGTCATCCCAGCCATGACGTCTCTACATGCTCCATTCGTCCGGAAAACGGATGGGCCTAAGTCTTGCAGGAGGACTGTTCTTAGGCCTCACTACACCCTCTCCTCTGCTCTCTCTCCCAGTCTCCGTAACCTACGGACCAGTCACGGTTCAGACTCCTGCCCTGGTGGATTCAGGGGCAGGAGGTAACTTCATTATCAGGAGTCTAGTGGAATTCTTGAGGATTCCCCTCATCAAGTTGAAAGGTCCACTACTACTATCCTCCATTCATGGAGAGCCCTTACCGGGCAACGTAACTTGCCAAACCATACCAGTTACTCTCCGCACCGGAGCTCTCCATATGGAATCACTCTCCTTCTTGGGATTGGAAAGGGCTATGCACCCTATCATCCTGCGGTTACCCTGGTTGCAAGTGACCAACCTCAATTTGACTGGGCATCCTTGGATCTCTCCCGCTGGGGCCCAGAATGTCATGGGAGGTGCTTTAAGGCGATATCGCCTATCATTTGCATGCCTACAACTCCAGTGACGCCAGGACTGCCACCCCAATATGCTTCCTTTGGGGATGTTCTGGAGGGCCTAGTGCAAATTGTTTGACATCTCTCTAGACTACACCTCAGCCTATCATCCGCAGTCGAATGGCCAGACAGAACGGATGAATCGAACAATGAAGCAGTTTATTCGAGCTTATGTCACGTCCCGACAGAATAACCGGGCCGAATTGCTTCCATGGGCTGAATTCGCCATCAACTCTCATCCAGCAACATCTACTGGATTGTCACCATTTGAAGTGGTTTATGGACGTTCCCCAACACCGCCACTTCCACTGAAGCTCTCAGTGACGTCCCCAGCAGCTCAATCCACTGCTGATGATATCCATAATCTGTGGGTTCAGACAAAGGACATGCTAAAGATCACCACCACATTTTCTCCATAGTGAGTTGCTGTTTTCTACATTAGGCAGGGGGCCACTGGTCTATAACCTGATGGGTAGCAGGAGCCATGGTGGAAAGTCTTTTCCTTTTAAACCCCTTTCTTCTGGCTTGTATTTCAAGTGGCAGAAGGGGTCTCCAGGCTATTATTGCCACCCTCCCCTGATGCAAATAATAATAAGTGCTGCTTCTGCAAGAGATACTGTATAACAGTGTTTGTCAGATACCCCAATTGATTCACTTGACTGATATTCTTCCAGCAATGAATACACTGAGCAAAATGAAGGTACTCTCTCACTTTAAAGTGCCTCCAGATCAAGAATGTCTTCCCTTGATCACTTCTCTATATATTTGGGGGTCTGATGCTACCATGGTCATAAAAAAGCTCAAGCCCCTGCTCCATACTCATGACCTCAAAACTGTTATCCAAGCCACCTTATCATCTAAGCTGGATTACTGCAACTCCTTGTACCTTGGCCTTCCCTTTTCCAACATTAGACCTCTCCAGATACTTCAAAATGCCACAGCAAGGATAATCAGTAATGCACGCAAATCAGACCATATAACCCCCATCCTTAAAGACCTACACTGGCTCCCCATTTCCTCTCGCATCCTGTTCAAAATCCTTACCATTATACACAAAGCTATCTACAATCACAATTCCTCTTGGTTCAATGAACCTCTTCAACTCACACAATCCTCCCGCCCCATCAGAATGAACCACAAATGTACACTACTAGTCCCCCCACTTAAGAAAGCCCATCTCTCAGCTACAAAGGACCGGTCCTTCTCAATTGCCAGCCCTACTCATTGGAATGCTCTACCTCCCAATCTCCGTCTGGAACCCTGCCCTTTTAAATTTAGAAAATTGCTAAAGCCCTGGCTTTTTCACCAGGCATTCCCGGATTAATATTTATGACCCGGCATCCTGTCATCCCATCATTCCATCCCCCCTCTGCCAGCAGCTAGCAGTTATCTTGCTCAGTCCTGTAAATCTTTTATTCTTGTAAAACCCTATTTATTCCTTATCCTTTTAAACACCCCTGTTATTCCAGTAATCACTATAAAATCAATATAAAACCACATGCAATCCTGTAAAATGAATAATCTTGTAACACTTGTATATTTGTATTTTAGTTAAGCTTGTTACCATCTATCCTGCTTCTCTCCTACTTCTTTAGTTTGAGGTTCGCTGTTACTGAGCCTCCTTTTGGTTATCCACCCCCTCCCTCCATCCCCCGTTATTTGTATTTTCCACCTTTTGTTATTATGTAAACCGATATGATGTGTACTTTAATGTCGGTATAGAAAAGCTGTTAAATAAATAAATAAAATAAATACCAAGAGAATTGAGGTTGAGGGTGGACCCTAATGAAAAATGCCAGAGGTATCACTCATTTCCTCTACCTGTGCTGTCTACTCTTCTTGGGGGTTGCTCTCAACTACATCAGTATTGTCTCTCTCCCTCATCACTGCACTGGAGGCTAAAATTCTATTTATTTATTTTATTTTTATTTATTTGTCTTTGTTATACCGACATTCAATTTGGCATATCACATCGGTTTACAGAAGAACTCATAGTATAATATGACAACGGTGTTGTTATTATAATAATTACATTGAAACAGGGCAAAATTGATTAATACATTGGAACTTAATTTTGATATACATAGAAAACTGTGTAAGTTAATTAACAAATGGAGTTACACTTGATTTATTATTATATTGTATCAAGGAAAATTTGTTAATAAATTGGAACTTAAGTTTGATTTACATAGAAACTGTGTACCTTGACTAATCCACCCAAGTTTTCTTCAGCTACTCGCTCTTCAATTTCTGATTCAGGGAATCCCAGACAAGATTCTTCCTCAGAATCAGTTTTTGAAAATACTGCCTCCATTGTCTCAGAAGCAGTAACTAATGTAGAGGAATGAGTAGCTGGTTTTGGCTGTTTTATTTTTGCTGCTCTAGTCCATATCCCTGCCCTGCTAAGGCCGGTCTTGGATGGCTCTCCCACCTTTTCCCTCTGCTGCAAAACAAGAGGGAATGTAATAAGCAGCAGTAGCATATATTCTATAACTTTCAATTGCTTCTGCTTTGAGCTGCCTTTCTCTCCTACCATTCTGTACCTAAAAGTCCCTCTTTAATTTAGGAGCTGTGTTTACTCAGTACTGAGTAACTCCACATGCAAAAAAAAACCTGTTAGCCTGGTAATACTCTTCTTTTCTTTAGTCTCTGGCAGTGTGCTCTGCTCACAGGTTTCCAGACAGACAGAAACAAAAAAATTACTAGCACTACTACAATCTACAAGAGACCCACCCGTCTTGCACTCCAAGGAACACTCCATGCCCAATCTATCAAACCTTTTAAACTCTCCTCCACCATGAACAGAGCTTTTTCCCTTGCCGGCCCAACCATATGGAACTCACTGCCACATGATATTCGCATTGAGACCTATACCCCAGCCTTCAAAAAGAAACTGAAAACATGGCTCTTCCAGCAAGCTTACTCCATCTCACCCCCCATTACTTAACTGCCCCTTACTAATTGTTTATCTGATATCCTGGTATGAACGCCTTTTTGCCTGATGATTTTGTACTGTGCAATAATCTGTATATAGGTTCTGTTAGAGCTCAATCCCTTAGCATATACCCTTAGCATTTCCTCTTTGATGTTTGTATTTAATGTAAGAGCTCCTTCCAAAAAAATTTTTTTTTTTTCTTTTATATATGTTACCTAGCTACTATATTATCTGTTTTTTGTAAGGGCTCCGCCCAATGGTTTTTTGTTCACTGTAAACCGATGCGATGTGCGAACGGACATCGGTATATAAGAAATGTTAAATAAAATAAATTAAATAAAATCTCCACACTGTCTCCTATCCTGACCCTCCCCCAGTGAAGAGTAAAAGTAACAGTGCCACTATCTATGTCTTTCTGTCACAGTGAATGAATCCACTGCAACAGAAAAGATCAGATGCAACCTTTTACCAATGCCAGTTTTATTAACTTCTCAGCACGCATCCTTTTCTACCAACTTCTAGAGAATAAATACAGAGCTTCTTGCAGATGCATAGAGTTTACAGAGGGAGTAGGTCAGCATCACTTGATCTATATAGAAGCTATAAGCTAGTTAAAGAGATGCAGCACTGTGATTTGTGTTCTGTGTGGTTTCCTTGCCACCTTGTCCTGCCTCACTTCTGACAAGGCTTTGAGGTCACACAGGCAGGAGTTAGTTACTATAGTTATCCACACCTGTTTGTTTGTTCACAGTACAGCCATAGATTTCAAAGGGCCATAGACTAGAATTGGAAACAAACAAATGAGATGAAAATTTGTTTCATTTGTGAAATCCTTTCCATTGGTGTCTGGGGTCCCTGAATAAAACAAAAAATGGACTCATTCATTGCATTTTACCCATTTGTTTCAAAAAAATGCAAATCCCTATGGGTGATTCTTCTGCCCTGTTGGAATTCAATAACCCCAGGAAGTTGCATCCAGGCAAGTGAGGGATGCAGACAGGCACTCAGGCTGCCTTGAACATTTAAGTTTTTGCAGCAGTAGATATTTTGGCTGCTGGGGGAGGAGGAGTGATAGGATTCTTGGCTGGGAATGGTGTCTGATTAGTGAAAAAAAAAAGGCAAAATGTTCAAAATTTTGTACATTTTTCTTTTGTTTCTTTATCCAAGAAAATGAAAAGCAAACACATCCTTAGACAACATCACTTTCCAATCCTTCTAGTAGCCATTGCTTTCAAGCATACTGTGATCACACCAGTCCTCAAAAAACCTCACTGGACCATACTGGCCCTGCTAACTGTTGACCCATCTCCCTCCTGCCTTTCTTATTCAACTACTTGAACATGCTGTTCACCTCAGTTGTCTCAGTTGATCTTGCTGTGATTTACCCTAGGCACCATGGCACAGACCACAGTTTTATCTTCTCAGATAACTGGTGTCGGGCATTTCCTAGACCTGCAATTCACGGCATAGGTGCTACTTAAGATAGGCATTTTCTTCCCGGATTATCAGACAATAGCAGGATAGAACAGCCCTAGAAATTTTATTCCACCTTGGATAGGAGTTACATTTTCAGCCATAAGAAAACATGAGTTAAGCAACTGCACCTCTTTGCATGTTATTATACAAGGAGGGACAATGCATTCATTCTTGTGCCTCCGGCAGATGAGCCAGCCGTTCTGGAAACGGACGACCTTGACAGGAAACTCATGCGGCTGGGCGGGCGACTGGATCCCGACACCATCTCTTTGGCATCGGTCACAGCAGTCACCACTAACGTGTCAAACAAGAGGTGGGTCGCACATCCTGGTGGAAGTATAGACTGATGTTCATCTATTAAACGGTTCTGTTTTCTTCTTAGATTTATGTCTTTTAAAGGAATATTATTCACACAAAACCATGTTACACCTTAAACATGCTGCCATGAAAAGTAACTTCTATGCTTTTATGAGGGTGATTTTCAAAGTCATTTACATGCTTGGAACCTGGATTTCTGCACATAAATGGCTATTCTAAACTTGACCCAGGATCAGTGCATGTAAATGTAAGCCCATAACCCAATTTCCCACATACCTTTACTGAGGAAAGGCATTCCGGAGAGGGGGGCCATGCCACACTTACGCACATCCCTTTTGATTTGTATATGTAGGTGCATAAGTGTAAATGGGTAAATTACGCCCTCTGAAGAGGTGTAGTAACATTATGGGAGCAAATACATGCACGTACCCTAGCCAATCACCCGAGGAATTTCAAAGCAAACTTAATGCCCATAAGCTCGCTTTGAAAATCCTTGGTAAAATCTGAGTGTACAAATGTGCACCCAGAGTTTACCACTCTGTGGACTGCTTGATGATTACCCTCTATTTGTTTAGGGTGATATTTTCAGGAGCTCGCATTGTTGCAATGTTGCAACGTTGGTATCCGTGGACCTTGTCGCCAGTGTTCAAAGGGAAACTCAGAGGGTTACATAGTCTAAAGCACTGTCTCTGACTGGGCATAGCATAGAACCAAATCTGTAATTCTGAATTTCTTTTGCCATAGCCATCACAATCCAGATAAGAAATGAGAAACGTTGGATCCTCTTCAAAGCCAATATATTCAGCTACACTATATACCAAGAATAACCAAATCTACCTCAGACTTTATTTCTGACCCAGAAAAAGCTTGGATTCTTTCCTGTAGAGCATGCTCCTGAACCCTCAAGGTTCAGCTGCTGCTCTGAAGCCAAATCCAGTGCAAGTCACAGAGCAGCTGGCTGCAGAAATTGCAGAGGCTCTGTAAAAAAAAAAAAAAAAAAAGACATTTTTTCAAAATTTACTTGGACAAGGCCATCAGATACTTTTGGTCTCCCTTTTTCTAACATTTTTACCACTTCCAAGCTTCTGCTGTTTCATAGGGAAATTCACATTTATTTTAGTTTTAATGACAATGTTTGGAACAAAATCTGAACATTTTCTTCATCTTTGCTTTAATCTTCTGGGTTTTTTCTCTTCAAAGGTCCAAGCCTGATATTAAAATGGAGCCTAGTGCTGGCAGACCGATGGATTACCAAGTAGGTTTGTGCTATGTCGTTTTCTGCCATTTTTTTCTGGATTATTATAACTTTGTCTTTAGTGACCACAGGGAGGATAATTTTCAAAAGGGACTTCCGTGGGTAAAACAGGGTTTTATGTGTAGAAATGGACTTTTACAAAACTGCCTCCTTCCCCCCCCCTTGATATGCGACTAAACTTACGTGTGCATGTCATGTTCGCATATAAGTTTACCTAGACTAGCTGGAGACATTCCCACTGGCAAGGTTTGGAAAGGGTTTGGACTTCTGCACATGCTTTTGGAGGTCAAAGTTCAGCAGCACGCTACTGGACAATTTATCCAACTAAAGTCAGCCGGATAAATTATCACAGATATTCAGCGGAGTGCTGCCGATTAGATGCTTTGCAAATATAGCTGGATAAAGTCCTAGTTAGCTATCCAGCTAACTTTAGAACTGGTCTCCGGCTAACTCTGGTGAAATTATGTCTATAAGATATGGGGCTTTATTCTAAAAGGGATTTTTCCTATTTTGTACTTATAGAAAAAAGCTTTATTGACTATGGCCACAGTCCAAGCTTTAAGCTGACTTTCTAATTCCGTCACGCAGTACTTTACAGATAGCTTTGCACTTATACAGTCTAGAAATAGATTCCTGTTAAACCTTATAAACACATCTAATGAGGATCTAGTTCAATTGTGGCTCTGCCTTACTGACATTTTCTCTGTAGGCACTCATGTATTTACATTAAAGATCCCCAGCACTTACCAGTAGCTTGACAATACAGAAAGGTCAACACGAGTGAAGAAAAATTATATTTTTAGTGGGATGGCATAATAGGACAATGATCACCAAGTAGGATTTCCAAATGTTCTCACTTTAAAAGGGTAAATTGAAGAAAACTTAAAAAAAAAAAAAGATTAATTTCTTAATTCATTTTTCAAAAATTTGCACCCATTCCAATGCATTTTAATGGGAGTTTCAAAGAGTCCTCTCCCATTAGTTGTCAAAGGGCCTCATTTATTAAGCATTTTTCCCATAGACATAGAATGCGAGAAAAGCCTTAGTAAATCAGGCCCAAAGTTAGGGGATTGATTCTCAGCTCAGTTTCTTGTTCTTCAAGCAGATAGGC
This sequence comes from Rhinatrema bivittatum, assembly GCF_901001135.1. Classification (NCBI taxonomy): domain Eukaryota; kingdom Metazoa; phylum Chordata; class Amphibia; order Gymnophiona; family Rhinatrematidae; genus Rhinatrema; species Rhinatrema bivittatum. Next base: position 523,026,895 of record NC_042617.1, read on the forward strand.
CAAGAAGGATTCAGAACTAGCATGTAGTCCCCTGGGGTCATAAGGAGCCACATACCACTCTCTTTAGTGGCAGTGGCCAGTCAAGGAGCAGCAGTGAAAGCTACATCCTACTCTCTTAAGCACAGGAGGTCACTGCTTTACATGCTTTCTATATAGGAAGGGATATGGTAAACACTAGGGAAAAGACTGAATTTTGTGCTTTAAATTATAAGCAGAAGGGAATGGAATAAATAGAAAAATCATAATCTAAACTATCTATGTTAGCAGCATGTTATTATTTAAGAGACTGCAAGTTTCTGCATCACAAAAATGCAGTCTCAACTGTTGACTGATTTGAGGCCATTTTAAACATGGTAAATAATGGATCTGCACCCGTTGCTGTATATCAATGCTGTAATAATACTGAAGCTGTTGATCTGCATCTCTTTCTCCCCCCCCCTCTCTCTCTCTTTATATATTTATAATATATTAAAACTGTTGACATTTATCTTCTGTACAGGTTAGCATCACAGTGATCGAAGCCAGACAACTTGTGGGGTTAAACATGGATCCTGTAGTTTGTGTGGAGGTGGGAGACGAAAAGAAATACACATCTATGAAGGAATCGACAAACTGCCCCTATTATAATGAGGTGAGAAACTATAAGTCCACAATTTTGGGGGATTGTACCCAGATGTGAGCATTGTTACAATCTGGCTATATCTTGTCCCAGAATCCGGCCCTGAATTGGCAGTAAAATGTTCACCTTGCTATGCCTGCCAATGAAGGTGGATTCATGGAATCACCAACCAACCAGTATTTACTCACTGTCAAGGTCCTGCCTCCTTCCACAGAATAAATAGATATTGAATCCGTGCTCCAAGAGCCAATGTATCTCTGCTAAAGGTGGGGAATTCTCTCATCCTGTTGAGGGTGATGACAGTCCCTACCCCTAGCAGAAGGATAAATATGGGCTGCTTGTCTGCCTAGAGTGATGTCCAATATGCAGTTTGGGAAAGGTCAGACACAGTGACAGCTGATCTCGGGGTATGCTTTCACTCATTATAGTCCTATGTCTTTTAACTTTTATTAATTTCTGCAGTCAAGAACCTTTGCTATGAATCTTTAAAACCTTATACTTGGGACAACTGTACTTCATGGACATCCGCGGAGTAATTATTTTAAATTTGTAAATGGCTCCTATCTCCCAGAGTTATTTTGTAGCAAGTCAGCTATTTAAACTGCCAGGGTAGGCAAAAACCTGTGTCGAATATACCATACAAACAAGGAAAAAAACCTCCCAGCCTAATCGCAACTGCTGGAGGACCTGACTGTTTAAACATCTCCAATGAGCAACTTTTAGTTTCCATTTTCCAGAGGAGAAAAAATATGTAACACTTCATCTTTCATTGTCTTTATTAAAGATACAATTCTACATGGCTATAGCACAGTTGCTCTATTAATCAAATCTCCCCCTTAGTCCCCGGGGCTCATCTCTAATATCTTTCATTAACAGGACATGTAACCAATCAATGCTTCATTCCCTGATGACAAACATTCTTACATCACGTCATTATTCTTATTGTCACATAATTGGTCCAATCACAGACCTAATTTAGGGTCTGTTGCCAATCATTTTTTGTCCCATTGTAACCAAACCCAAATACTGAAACAACACCCATTTTTCATATATGCTAGGTATCATCAATTATATCATGCTACATGTCAATTGCAAAGTTTGATGCAACATTGCACAATCCATCCCTGGAGTCAGCACAAGGCCCACTCCATATTTTGAATACCTTTTTCCCCAAACAAAGTGTAACAGTACATTCACTTCTTGAGATAACAGCAACTCAAAACACAACATGCTTGCTAAGCTCTACACAATCTAAAATATTTCTTTTTTTATGTATCTACTGTGCTTTTCCATATAGCCAATCCATCAAATATAGAAACCTTTAAGAACCCAGAAAAAAATATTTTTACTCAAATTCCACACCTGCCTCAAAGCTATGCAAGTGCCCAAGCTTCCTGCTCCTCTGATGCATATCCAGTTGAATGGGGGGGAGGGAGGAAGAGTAGAGTACTACTATGGGGTACTACAGGAAGATTTTGAGACCCAAACCTTGGTAATGCAATGGGTGTCTCTTTCACTACAAAAAGGATTAGGTGGGCAAAATGTTTTGTCTGAGGTTCAAATCTAATCAAAATTTTAATATACCACAGTTTTCTGGTCCATCAAAGGATCAACCAGTGTGGTTTGTAAATAGTACAATATACATTAAAAACAAGTAAAATATAAACACATAATAAATACAAATTAATGCAATCATTAATGGTCTTGCCTGGAAAAGGAGTATTCTAGAGCTCCAGTCAAGATTTGGGGGGAGGGGGCAAGAGGGTTTCAGTGTCCTTCCAAGTTCCAGCTGAGGCATGTGGTGAGCTTCCCTGTGGCCCACGGCAGTGTTTTGACTTCCAGGCAAAAGCGAGCTGGGAACCCATTTTGCTGCTGTGGGTGATAGTTTACCCACTTCTTTTCTGCAGGCTGATTCAGCTGTCAGCCATAAGTAAGGGCTGCTTATCAGAATCCAAATGACTCCTGCCTACTCAATCTGAGACAGTGAGGGGGTAGGTAGGGATGAGGAATGCTCTAAGGAGACATGTTTTGTCTCTTCCCCCCACCCCCCAAGTAGAAACAATGCTGGAAGCACCTGAAGCAGTAGGGTGAAAGGTACTGTTGATTACCATAATCAAATTAATGGTATTCTAAGCATTATTTTCATGTAATCACAATTACCCTTCTTTATAATGTACCCCATTAAAATAACTTTGGTTATAATAACCATCCAGCTCATTCACCCACACAGAAAATAAAAATGCATGTATACACATGTGGGCTTTTTTCTCCATCGGGGGCCTACTCTGTGAGGCCTTCCATGTCAGAGACTCTGCTCCTGGTGAACTTGGCATATTAATCAGCACATGGAGCTCAACAAGTGTCATTCCCAGACAAAGTCTTTTAACAAAGAAAAATGGCAAAGAAAGTATTTACAGTCCATTTACAGGTTCATCAAAAAGGCAGATCACACACAAATTCAGTTCTCATATGGATAGTAAAATTCTGGTAGGTAACAGCATTCAGTAAGCACTACTCCTCTCTTCCCATTTCCATGCCCACAAACTTCAATGGCAACTTGTTACAACAAACCTTTAGCTTGGGAGGAAAACTATCGGGTTAGAGCAGACACAGCCCATTCACAAGGCTGGATTTTGGAGTGGGCAAGCTGGGCTGTCGCCCAAGATGCCATGAGCTGGTTGGGGGGGGGATGCCTGGGCACTGCCAGCATCACTCATCCTGCGGCAGTGTGGCCACCGCAGATCCCATCCCATTGCAGCCGAAGAGAGGCCCGGGGGTAAGAGGGGTGCACCATCAGATGGGGGGTGCTTTAATTTTTGCCTAGGGTGCCATTTGCCCTAGAGCCAGCCCTCCCCAAAGCAGAACATTTCAGATGCATGATGCTGTTTGCCGAGTCCCTAGGGCTGTTAATATTTCTCCCACCCTGGAACATCGTGCTGGTAGTTTCAGTAGGTCCATGCACAAACAGGTCACCCCTCAAATGGTTCTCCTCAGACTCGTTTGCTCAGAAGTTTCACCTTCACTGGATGGAAAGATCAAACTGGAAATTCCTCCTTCTGCAGCAGGAGGGAAGACATTTTACAGCTTTTCAAACTTCCTCCAAATTCTTTTGGCATAGTGGTGAGACCAGGGAGATGAATCCCTCCTCCTCACCATCTCTACTGGGAGAATTGGAACGCTTCCTCTCTCTTCGGAAATCAAAACTCAGAAGTGAAACCATTCCCTCAGGGCTCTGCACTCCCAACCACTGGCAGAATCTAGGTGGTAGTATCCACTCTAAGCCAATATCTTGTATCCTCTAAGAAGGAGCAAGGGGTCCTGCACAAACATAAACCTTACCCCTGAAAGTGATACTTGTTTGCTCATTCTCAGAGTCAAATTTTGCTTTAATGAATGATTGGGGTAGCACATTTTGTTGACTCGTGGCTCCTCTGTTGTAAGGAGAGAGGTCTTTAACTGGTAATAACAGTATTAAAGCTTGCTGCAGCCAGGTTGTTATAACTCAATAAGGACCTGGGGGGGGTAAGTATAATGTAACTTATACTGCACAATTAAAACCCTCCGGAGTCCATATAAGAATGATGACAACCCACAATAGGGTAAGAATATGGGTGCTGAAAATAGAAAACAATGTGAATTTTCATGCATAATGATGATGATCCTTTTATTATATTACGACTACAACATAGAAAAGGCAATTCTTCTTTAACAGATGCTTAAAAGGAATCCCAGGGTTGTCTCAGTCCCTAACTTCAGGAGGCTATTTCTAATACTTATGGATGCACAGGTTACTGGCAAATCTCTTATCAGAAGACAGTCCAAGCTTAAAGTGCCTTTGTTAACTGAGTTGACATTCTGCAGATTCTTGTTGTGTCAAGATGCAGAAAATAAAAAATAAATGTAAACTGTTGGTGTCTTACATATTTTCTTTATTCTTTTGTCTTTTTAGTACTTTGTCTTTGATTTCCATGTGCCTCCAGATGTGATGTTTGATAAAATAATCAAGTTATCAGTAAGTATGCATGGTACAAACTGTCTTGCTCTTCCACAGAAACCAGTACCAGGGATTTAAAAATCTGCAGCACAAACTAAAATGCCCCTTTATCTTTCTGGTTCGTTTTTATTTGTTAATGCAGAAGTTATTTCAGTTCTGCAAAGTACCATCTATCAGGATACTGCTGTACTGTTTATCATCACAAACATGGGCACCCATCACCCTGATACACCCAAAGAATGTAGCAGGAACAGTTCAGAAATATGTACAGAGATTGACATGTTTAAATATTTCTTAATGTTTTTTCATTTTTGTGCACATCTTGCTGCTTCCCTCCCATCCCCCCAGATGGTATGACCAGGAGACACATGACCTCACCAACCAGGAGAAGGATCTCCTCCTTTTGTTGGCCGGAGTCATTGCAATATCAGCTGCCATCTTCCCTCCCTCTCTCTCTCTTTCAACTTTTGCTGGGCCCATCAGACAGGAGACTGGAAGTCGAGTCTCTTGTGCTGCAGCACACAGCACTGAATTGCTGGTAACAGCTATAACTCATCCAAACACAGATTTTGTACTACGTTGTGCTAAATGACATTCAGGCCAATGCAATACAGTGTGCTCAGCCAAGTGCACTGGTTAACCCATGGTTGGGCGCGCGCCCACAATCCCTTATGCTATAAGAAGAGTAGAATGTCCAAAACGCACGCCCACCCCACCCCCCCGCGAAGCTAATATCACTCAGGATATGTAAATGCATGCTGCTGAGGCTATTGGCTATTCTCCCCCAATTCCAAAAAGAATGTATGCCCAATGCACACATGTTTACCCTCAGAGCAGGCGTTCATTTTTAAGTAGACCAAAAAGTATACAGAAAAGCAGAAAATTTTGCTTTTCTGTACCTCCTCCGACTTAATTATCATGGCGATATTAAGTTGGAGGAACAAAAAGGAGGAGAACCTTTACAAAAAAAATTGTGCTGGCGGTCAATTAATGAGTGTTAATGAGCTCAATTAATGAGCATTAATTTTCCCAACCTGTGGCTGAGCACAGGTTAGGAAAACGGACGCTTGTAAAATTGAGCATCCATTTTCCTAACCCGCTGACAGCCACTCGGCATCGGCCCGAAGAAAAGAAGACTGCAGCGCGGCTCGAAGGAAAATGAAGAGCTTCAACCACGGCCGATGGGACTCCGCCTCCGCGAGGGCTGAAAATGAAGAGGTTAGCGTTGGGAGGAGGCTGCTGCTGCCGCGAGTTCCCGGGGTGGGGGTGGGGGAGAGAGAGAGAGGGTGGGGGAGAGAGAGAGAGAGAATCGCTCATTCACTCTCTCTCTCCCCCCCACCCCCACCCCAGGAACTCACGGCAGCAGCAGCCTCCTCCCAACGCTAACCTCTTCATTTTCAGCCCTCGCGGAGGCGGAGTCCCATCGGCCGCGGGTGAACCTCTTCATTTTCCTCCGAGCCACGCTGCAGTCTTCTTTTCTTCGGGCCGATGCCGAGCGCACTAGCGTGGCCTCTTCTTGCCGCGCACGCACCCGATACTCTCCACTTCCTCTTCCGGGCCGCGGGGGGGGGGGGGGGCGGGAAGAAGAGAGCATGCCTGTGCCGCTGACTCCAGCTGTCCTGCCGCGTTCCGCCTGGGCGGAGGAGGACCGGGGAGCAGCTGGGTCAGCGGGAAAGTGTGGGGACACTTGTCTGCGAGCCAGATGCAGCCCTCAAAAGAGCCATATCTGGCTCGCGAGCCATGGGTTCCCGACCCCTGCTCCAGAGCTTGCTGGAAAAGGAAAAAGCTGTTCTGTGCTCATGCGCAGACCTTCCCATATTGGAGCAACCCTTTAGATCCCCGTAGTTCCTTCCTGTCCCACTGAACACAACAGAAATGTCTTTCTTTCGTGGCTCTGTGAGTGTGTGAAAAGTGTGCTTCTGAGATTCCTCTCTTCTGCTTTCACCACTAAGAACTCCATAGTGGCCCCAGATTAATGATTGGGTAGCAGATTGCATCTTCGGTTATGCCCAGGCAGGCCTGGCCTTAGAAAGGCATATCAAGGTCCATGGTGTCAAGGCCATGGTGCTGTCATTCACCCATCCAAGGTCTACTGTATTGAGGAGATTTGCAACATTCACATCCCATTACTTTCTAGACCCAATCTCCCAGTGGAATAGTAAGTTTGCACAGTCCATCCTCCATGGTCTCTTAAGAAAGGCTAGAGCTCAATTCCATCTCCACTACAACCTACAGATTGTCTTTCTTATTGTTGTAAACAACAAAAATGTCTGTTCTTGTTGTTACCTCCTTTTTGTCCCAGATGTGCGACTGATGAAATCTGCTGTCTTCAGAGAAAGTAAAATTGCTTATCTATCACGTATTCCCTGAAGGCGACAGTTCACCAGTCACACAAACTCACCTATTTCGCCTTAGAGTTGTTCTTCTCCCAGTCAGACTTGTACAGTATATAGAACTGAGGAGCTGCAGGGCTGCTTTAGCACAGAAACTGCTGCACGCGTGCACAGGGAGTGGAAGTGCATTCATTTGAAACCAAGTAGGAACTGTCAACATTTCCTATTATGTTTCATTGTGTTTTCAAAATGGAATGAAAGAAAAAAACAATTAAACTGCAATGATTTTCTTTTTGTTTCCTTTTGAATATAGTTCCTTTTTAAAAAAAAAAATCTTCCTTGCTGATCCAGAATTCCCTGGGGCCTCACCAGGCCTTTCCCGAGGGCTCCCTAAGGCCTCCACCAATCAACTGGGGCCCAGACCTAGGCTGGCTGGGCTGAACTGATCCAAGCCCAGCCGAGGCCTCCTTGGGCCCTTCCAGCCTGGCTAAACCCGACCCTTAGAAAAGCTGCAGAGGCCAGGAACCTCATCAGCCCCATTTACCCCTTCTGTGGAGGTCCTGTATCATGGAAGAGGCAGGAGAGATGCCCTCTCGCCTCCTGCCTCTCCTAGCATCCCTTTAAAAGTGGCACTAGTTGGCCCTGAGACCGGCGCCATAATGACATCGAAATGGCGCCAGTCTCCGGGATGGCCAGCGCCATTTTCAAGAGATGCCGGTGGAGGTGGAAGGCAAGAAGGCATCCCTCCTATCCCTTTTACAACACCAGATGCCCACGGAAGTTGTAAGTGGGGTCCCGGAGCTCTCCAGCCCCGATGGTTTTTCAGGGGGCAGGAAAGGGAGGCCATTTTTCAATTATTTTTTTTGTTTGAGGGTTTTTTTTTAATTTTTGTATTTTAGTGTTTATTTTGGTGTGACCAATGAACCAAGCCAACATTTTTATTTATTTATTTATTTGATTTATATTCCATTTTTCAGGCACTTCAAAGCGGATTACATTACATTCAGATACACGAAAGAAAATTAAACTTGGGGGAAAAAACCTCCAAAACCAAAAAATCAAACCAAAGCAAAATTTGGGGGTGGGAGGGGGTGGCACTTCCCTAGAACTCAGAAAAGTCTTAGATCTTCCCCAGAAAGCTCTAGAAGTTTACAGGTCCATTCAGTGCTGATGCATGGTCACGTGACTCACTTGTGTGACTGGTGAATTGCTGTCTTCGGAGAACGCCTGTTACAGATAAGTCACTTCACTGTGCTGCTGCATGCAGTTCTCCGCTGGCTTACCTACAGCAAGTAACTGGGTCTTCTTTTCAAGGTAATCCATTCGAAGAATCTTTTGCGCAGTGGTACACTGGTGGGCTCCTTTAAGCTAGATGTTGGCACAGTTTACACACAGCCTGGTAAGTGACATTTTTGTTTGTCCAATTAAGGTAGAGCCCCATGCATAAAAGAGCTGAAAGGAAGGCGCTTCCACATCTTCCTATTTATTCTGAGAACAATTCACATTCTTTATCAAGTTGCAAATCAGCAGTGCAGCATTTTGGAAATATTCATCAGATTTGGAAAATTAGATTGACCAGTCATCTTTTTCTAGCACATATCACCAAAATAGGGTGCCGATATTGTGACTGTGAATCCGATACTTCGTCTGCCAGGTGAGGAGTACTTGTGGACAGGGGTATGATCTTCTGGTGGGGGTGATCACGAAGAGGGAGTGTTTGACCAGGATGCAGCCTCCCTCTCTAGTGAACCACGGTGGGTTTGGCTTGTTATCAATGAAATATACTTCTGGAGGAGAACTCTCCTCTCGAAATGTGGTATCATATCAAGCAGTACATAAAGGGAAGAACTTTTCCATTTTCTTTTTTTATTTAATGCAACAAAAATGTTATTATAAAATATGCCCTTTGTATTGGCCTTATGATTACACAGTAGTAGCATACAAAGAGCGACCAAATGCTTTCATGGTAATGATACGAGTGTCCTTTACATATATTTATAAGTGCATTTGAAATAAGTATTGTTAATGAATGCTTAATTTTTTTTAAATCTCAGTGGTAAATTTATCTATGCCATTTTCAGTGCCATGATATATGAGGCTAAAAATCTAGTTTAAAAGAAGAACTGGTGAGAGTAATAAACAACAAACATATGCCTCACCTCACAGAGTCATAGATAACTGTGAAATGTGATACAGATAACCAACCAAGTAAGTACAAGAAAGAGCTGAGTCAGAATAGAACAAACCTATATAGCTAATCGCATACCAATGTTCGATATCTTTATTAAAGTCTAATTATCAAGGATTTTAATAAGAAAGAGATTGGCGGGTATAACATTGTAACTAGAAAGAGGAGCGTGCTGATCACCATTCTGGGGGTGAGGAAGGAGATCTTTTTTTTCAGGGTGCTGAATCTGCTACCGATTCCCAGTATTTATTTATTTTTTTGCCTCTTGCATTAAACGCTCAGCAATAGCCATAAAGCAATCAGAAGAAGGCTATACACTCATTTACTTTTAACTTAACTGCCAGTGTAACTCTAGCATCAATACTAATTTCTGTAAAGCCCAAAATCAATTAACACGATGTTCAGACCCAACCCATTCTGCCAGCCGTTGCTGGCTTGTGTCTCCCACGTTGCCACACACTTACAGTTCCTACGACTTCTAAGCTTTATCTCCAGTGGGAAGGGAAGAATCTTTAGTACAATATCCTCCTGCTGTTGAGTTTTTGTATCTAGCCAGCGCAATGTTTTCACTTAAACAGTATAACATCTTCAGAATCGCACAAACTCAGGGCCGGTGGGAGAAATAGGCGGACTAGGCGGCCACCTATTGTGCCGGAAGTGGGCGATACACCACAGTCAGAGGTAAGGGTGACATTTTTTAAAACAACAAACAAGGGCGGAGAGGCATGGAGCTGAGAAAGGTAGCGGTGTGTGAATGGAGCTATGGAGGTTTGTGGTGTGCAATCTGCGGTAGTCAGGTTGGTGTGGGAAGAAAGAAAGAAAGAGAGAGAGATATATCACGTAATGCCGTTACGTCATCACTTCCTAGGGTGGCTGCAGACCTTTGCAACAGGCACTGCACAGAGCGTAACTCCTGTGTACTCCGCAGTACCTGGTTGGCTTCATTTGCAGATAAAACCGCATTCTCTCCTGCTTAAAGTTGCAATTTTTCTTCCTGAGTGACCAAATAAATAATGTTAAATATAGCTTTCTTTAAGGCAATCAGACAGCTACCAACATAGCTGCTACTGCAGTTCTACCTAGTAAAGAGCCAGAAATGAGAAGAGAAAGAGAAAGGCCCATGTACTAACCTGAGCTGTGTATTCTGTGTGTATTAAATGTGTTTAACTCATGTGTTAACAATAGCATCGTAGATGAAGGCTGATGGTGCACATTGAATCCCATTAGAAAGAATGTGCTACAAATAATTCAGATGTGTTAAATGTTAGTGCAGCTGCATATACAATGCATGTAAATGCTGTGGTGATGCACTAATTAACCATCACTGCAGTATTTACAAATCTGCAGGAAATGTGTTGTAGATGTGTTGTCCAGATAAATTTATCACCGCCTCCAGAGGTGTTGTGAAACAAACCCATGGTGGTTCACTAGAGAGCAATCACTCCCTCCCCGGGATCACCACTCCCTCCCAGCAAAGCACACTCTTTCCCTTAGTTACTGCCCACCCTGGCAGACACAGGGGCCAATTTAGCGTCACTCTAAGACTCATTTTTGTGCTGCTGAAAATAAGCCTAAGATGGCTAGCTAGGTTTTAGATAATGCTTAGAGACTGGCTCAAAAGTGGCCCTTTTATGCCTCCACATTTGGGAGGATCTGTGAGAGGAGACTGTCAGGGCAGCTTTGCGGGTGGTGCTTGCTGGTGGGGGAGACCATTAAGGGAATTTATCTGTTGATATCCAGTTCTGTAACTTTGAGCTAATAGCACAGAATAATACAGCTAGGTAATGAGCTGCAGGGAATAGCTGCAACATGTCCTTTTTAGCTTGGTTTCACACTGCATATTAGCTTAGTACATAGTACATTCAAACGCTGTTTAACACAAGGCGGTATATAGGTCCTACAATGTTCCCGTTGTAATATTTGTTTACTTTGTTTTCATTATTTCAAATAAAATGCTTCAGGTTTCTTGGCATTATAACAGTACATACACTAAGGTATATTTTAAAAGTGTTGCTTGCGCAAAATCAGTCACATACGTGCGTATGGAGCTGCGTGCGAGCAATGTGAATTTTAAGAAGCTGTGAAGTACATGCGTGCACACCCGCCTGTGTGTCAAGAAGAAGAGGGGGGGGTGGAAAATGGGTGGAGCATGGGTGTTTTGGGGCGGGGCCAAGACTTACTCGCTTAACTCCGAATTTAAAAAAATGTGACCATGGCGAGTGTTGTATCTGTGTAACTTTACTGCGGGTCCTGATGAGGAACAAGACTGCAGATTTCAGCACAGCATGAGGGTTCAGGGTCCACTGGGGGGGCTTGCAGGATGAAGAACCCAAGGGGTCTTGAAGACCTCAATACCAACTGGACAAACTGGTGGACTAATTGAAAAACAGTTTTTTCCCTTGTGCAAGCCTGTTTTAAAATCCACCTGCTTACTCATTAAAGGCCGCTAAAGCCCTAGCGGAAATACAGACGGGACATTTACTCAAGCTGCCTCTTAAGATCACAAACACACATACGTGTGGGAGGGGTATTTTGGATGATATGCGTGTACCTGCGCACGTGATGTAAAATTGCAGCGTATCTCTGCTCGCGTGCAGATACACGCGTTTATGGGCACCCGCGCATTTCTTGTAAAATTAGCCAGACTAAACACAACTTCAGTTCTTGAAGGCTGTAAACAACAAATATTCCGCAATGATTTTTCATCTGGCATATCTGCATACATTTGGGCTGAGAAACAGGTTCATTTTCGTAGCTTGGTTGCCTTGAAAACCAGACCTGTCTGCAGCCCTAGAAGACTGGAACTGAGACCCTCTGACCCACAGTAGTCTATGGATAAATGGAGAGCTTCAGTTTACAATACTCTGTTTAACACTTTATTTGTTTTTTAATTAAAATATTTAACACTGGCTTAGATTTAAAAAAAATTCTAAGCAAGCTACAACCTCAAGGGAGCATAAATACAACATAAATAGTGTAGTAAATTCATTCAGTAATGAAAACAAACAACATATCTTGAAGGACTTAACCTATTATGTCCCAGTGTCCTATTTAGAGGACATAGTGGGTTAATAATACAAGTAAAAGCTACACTTTAAAATATATATATGCATATTTAATTTTGACCAAGTTAAGATTAGTAAGAAATGCAACATTATTTTTTATAAGAATGGTTTGCAATATTTTATATGATAATATGAATTTGTGATTGAATCTTTGAATTTTTTTTTTAATAACATCAGATTTCAGTTAATTTGTCTGTTGATTCTCCTAATAATGCTTCTGTGGGATTCCTGAAGAAAAAAGTTAGATGGCTAAAATTTTAGGAATGCAGGTTTAAAGATCCCTAAAATTTGCAAATTAAAGGATGTGGGTGCATAAGTGAGTTTATTCAAGTGGATGTTCTGTGTTCTCTCTCAGATGTTGAAAATCTTATGCTTATTCAGTAAATGGGTTGGAGGAGCAAATTTCCAGCATCAAGTCTAGTGATCCATGAAAATCCACTTTTTGTCCATCGAACATTTGATGCATAACTTCAGTGTGGGCATGCACTGCATAGCTTTGAAAATTTGGCCTATGATGTCACTGCCCTTTATTTCCACAGAGCATCAGTTCTACCACAAGTGGGCCATTCTCTCAGATCCTGATGACATCACCGCCGGGTTGAAAGGTTATGTGAAGTGTGACATCGCTGTTGTTGGGAAAGGGGACAATATTAAGACCCCACACAAAGCCAACGAGACAGATGAGGATGACATAGAAGGGTGAGGCATTTGGGATTTGGTAGATTCTTCATTATCAGCCTACTTCCTTTTACTCTGTTCCTCAATATTTTTTTTAGAATAATTGTTTGTCAGAGGGTTTGCATTGGCTTTTCATCACATGAACTGTGACCTTTTTTGGCCTCTTATGCTTTGTATTTAATTGGTGTCACTTATGTAATATAACATCATTTGCAGGGCCAGCATGAGATATTAGGCAGACTAGGCAGTCACCTAGGGTACCAGAAGTGGACAGGGCGCCATTGGTGGACATAAGGGCAGTATTCTTTTTAATGTGAAGGAGTCGGGCAGCAAGTTTGAATGAACACAAAGGGACCTGTGCAATAAAATTCATGTAGCCCCCAGGCAGAAAAAAACCCTGATATTGTCCCCCAAAACTCACATCTCACCACTAGATGTCTATCTGCACAGTTCTGACCAGGATCGAATACCACTCTGAAAGTCCAGGATCCCCTGTGAGAAGAAGTTCAGCTTCAAGGCACTTTGCGTTATTATCCCAAACTCCTCTCTTTAAGCCTCTCTTTCCACACTTTGTAAACAGCACTGACGATCTCCAAGCACAGGCAACAGCAATAATCACGCTGGAGACTGTAGATTCCAACTCAATTTTACTGATAGGTTGCAAAAGTGAATTAATGTTTTCTTTACAAACTCAAAAGTGAAAACAATTCAATTGTTTAGCAAAAGCTAAGTTGCAATGAATTTGCAACCTTACTTCTCCAACAACCAATTCTCCAATTTCTTCAGTCAATTCCTTGGGGAAATTGACGCCTTTCTTCGCTTCAGTTTTTCCAATTACTTTTCTCCTAGTTAACTCTTGTCCCAATTACTCTTCAAATCCTCTCATGGGAATGGGAAGAAAAAAATGTTTCCCTGTTTACTTCCGGAAATCACAACCAAGTCCCATTTCTCAAACCATTCCCATAGTTCCACTATTCTCCACTCTCCACCTTGTGGGACCTGATGGGCTCCTTTGCACACTTTTTGTTGTCTAGTAGGTCTCCCTAAGTTTATACACAGTCCTTACACCATACCTCAACTTCTTCTCCCTGGTGATGGACAGGAGTCCATTCTTCCTTGGTGCCACCTCCTCTTCTCTCAGTCCTTTCAAAAAGAAAGGCACCATCTCCTCACCACAGCAGCAGCAGCTGAGCTCCTGGGCCCTAGGGTGCTCACTCAGTAACACAAAAAGGGAAAAAAAAATCTTACTCAAAAGGGCAACTCAATTAGAGGTAGGAAAGGTGGAAAGAACTTCCTCCTCTGGCAACTAAAACAGTTACCAAAAAGTAGACAAAACACTACAGGAATGAGGCCCTCTGTTTCCTTTCTTGTCCCAAGTCTCTGTGTAGAGAGAGCCCAGAGGCTTATCTTGTGAAATTAATGAAAGTGCTGCCCTTAAAAGGTTTAGCTCAGGAAATCGGACTCAAAAATCCAACTAAAATCAAAAAGAAAGTCCCCATTCTAGGATGGTGGCAGGGGATTTTAAAGGCTCTGAGCACACCATCTACTTCTCCCACATGGGGGAGAAACACTCAGACTTCGGCTTCACTACTCTCTTTGTACCTCCCCAGAATTTTGGTTCAGTCCTTCTGGTAAAGAAACCAAAGGTTCTTTACACCCACATGAAAAGGTTTTTAGAGTAGGCTCAGAAACATTTTTATGTGCACGCAAAAGCTCTGCTTAAAGTGCAAGATAGAAAGGGTTGTGTCAGGATGTTAAATGTTAGTAACATTAGCGTGGCCACACTGGTGGCATACACAGTAACCCCCGTAAATCTATCATGCGTGCTACTACTCTTTGCAATCCCCACTGCTAACTGGTCCGAAGTGAATGGACTGATTAGGCATGGGGATTTCTTCCCTCCCTTTCATGGCAACATTTACTTCCAACTTGAGTACCTATTTCTTCCTTCCTCCCTTCATCTCGTAGCAAACCCCATCTAGGGGCATCTCCGTTCCCCCCCCTCCTTCCACTGCAGTGTTAGCAGTCTCCCCTCACTGGAAACCCCCCACCCCTAGTCAAAAGGCCCCCTCCCTCCAAGGCACTGACTTTCTGAAGAGTCCCAAGTCTTCAAGCCCAGCTGGGAAAGCAGAACCCTCTGGCCTGCAGGTCTCCTCTTTGGCAAATGGCATCACTCGAAGTGCCATTCAACATTATGCAGTGCCTTCCCTCCTGCCCAGGAAATCATGGGATTCTCTGGAAGGGGGAGCTCATCTTCTGGCCATCCACAGAGGAGCAGAGGAGCTGAGGGGTGTAGGGGGAGGTAAGGGCAGAAGGGGACTAGGTAAGCAGTTGGTGCCTAAGGGGATAGGGTGCTTTTGCCTCAATATGGTGTCCAGTGCCTCAGGGGAAAGGCTGTGTTTAACTTAGTGGAGGTTCCAGTGGTGAGGGGACTGCTGATTCTTTTGTGGATGGAGAACTGTGACCACCATGGGGTGGGTGAGGGATGGGGTTGCCCCAGATGGCGCTTGTTCTTGTCGCAGGTTGAGAGTTTGGGAGGCAGGAAAAGGAATACAGTGGTGGGGGCTGAATGTTGCCATGGGAAGGAGGAAATCCCCACTGCCTACTGTCCCATTCACTTCCAATCCGTCAGCAGTGGGGATTGGGGGCCTTACTGTGCCAGACAGTGAATACCAGGTCCTGGCAAGTGTTAACTAGCAATCATTTACTGAGCACGCAATATGCAGTTTGAAGGTGCTCTTTAAATTAGAAGAAACAACTAGAGTCTGCAGTATCAACTTTATGTCTTTTTTATTCTATTATTTCTCCTACTTCTTTCTTTTTTTATTCCAATACATTTTATATGCTATATTATGGCGTTTCTTTGGCAATAAAAGATGTACACCTTCCTATTATTGCCACACAGTACCACTTGCATTTACTTAAAAGGGTATAAAGATGGATAATCTGGAAGAGCTTCCCGAAATTTTGAATTCTTGCATCAATTAATGAATGAAATGTTCAGCACAACAGAAAGGGAGACATTTTAATGATGCTGCTAACTCCTAGCTGAATTATTTAAGACAGGTTTTACCATCCTATTATGTCCCTTTAATTATTTTGCATATGCCTACCCTGGGGAAGTTCCCTGCAGTTTGAATCAGCCAGGTGCTGCCCTAATTTCCTACAGATCAACTTTGAATCTGATTTTCTAATTTATATTTTTTCTCTCCATTTGGAGATGGTTTTGCAGCTCTACCCACTAACCTTTTCACTATTGACATGTTTCAAATTTTCTGCCAGGTTCCAAAGGAGTTGATTTCTTAAGCTGACTCAAATTGGTGTTTATTTTTTAAAGTTATTGCTTTTACTAGAACAATAATGCCAGTAAAAAAAAAAAAAAAAAAGTAGTTGGTGGGTGTATACCATGCAAACATCCGTCATACAACTCTGAATTCATCACTGATCTGCCCTACAATCTCCCTTCTGCTTTAGCCCCTTATCATCAGATTTTTTTCCCATGTAATGCACTCTTGGATCCCAATTAGAGCTCTGCCAGCCACTTCTGTTCTGATGAAAAATCTGCCTGGTTCCAAATGATATAAAAATCTATAACAAACTAATCCATTGGAGGGGGTGTGTGGAAAAGATGACATAAAAAAAACAGATCCAATGAAACAAATTAATTATAAAAAAAAACCAAAAACGGAAGAATGATGTGAGGTTTGAAAGATCTGCTTCTGTGCAACAATGCATAAAATCGTGTATTTTGGGGTGCAAAACCTCACTAGTCACTTATCAGTTAGAAGGATCAGTTCTGAAAACTACCAAGAAGGAGAGGGACCTAGGAGTAATCATGCATGATGACCTCGCGTTTGCCAGTGAGATAAAACAACAGGAAAAGCTAACAGAAGTCTTGAATGCATTGGGAGAGCTACCTACCACCAATAGGGCAAGGGAGATAATATTGCCCTTGAATAGGTCACTGGTGCTCTCTCTTGTTCTTGTGAAGAATACAGTCCGGGATGGGTCTGATCTCAGGTGTCAAGCTGTAGGGAGTTATCCTGACTGCATCCAATACCAGGGTACTTGGGATTTGTTTCTGAGTGGGAGAAGTGGAATTTCCTAGCTTCAGAGACTTCTGAGGGATTTAGAGAACTGGGAGAAATCCCAAACTCCTGCGTAAGGCGCACTCAAGAAGGTTGAGAAGATAACAAGGGTGTGGATTCAAGCATCTGCATCCAAAAGCTACATTTCCCTTAGGCTTTTCTGTAATTCTTTTCATCCTGCTACTTTATATTTTTGTTTTGCTGAACTGCTTTACTTTTTGTTCAATAAGTTTCACTCTTGTTTTGGAACACAGCACTTTGGTTGAGAGCTGCTTTCTTTATATGAGAGACTGTGTTTGATCCCCTGGGCTTTATGGGTTAGTCTGTCCCCCATAGCATTAATCTGAGTTTTATTTATTTCCCAGACACTGCAAGAAGTTGTCAATGCTCAGCAGTCTCTAAGTGTTGCCCCCCCTGTGAAGGGGCATTTTTATGTACATTATTTTGAAACTACAAAAATATTTTCATTCACTTCTTAATGTGTACGATACAGCAAGACTAAGTGCCGCCATATACCATGCCCCCCTCTGGCACTGTATGTTATCTGTCTATAACAGCAAGATGGTTAATACAAAAGTTGGCACTCATCAAAGCTCTATCCTATAGTTCAAAACCATGTGGAATGGGTGAAGAGTTTGGTAAGGAGAGCCAGGTCTCTGACTGACTGCGGGGGTCAGTGGATCAATCCAGTTTTCCTCTGTGGATCACGCAAACCTAACAAGCCCAGAAAAAAGTTGTTACAAGATGATAATGAGTAGGACTGATGCTTGATACAATAATGCTGGGAACTGTTGGTGTGAGCGATTGGGGCTTCTTTGGATGATAAGAGCTTTAAGATTAAAATTGCGAGCCCCCTGAGACAGATTTACATCAAAACACGGATTCATGTCGGGGTTTGGATCGTTTCATTTTGGCAAGTTAAGTATTGTTAAAGGTGGATTGTCTGGTGCTTACATATACCTTTAGATATTATTTGGCACAATTAAAAGTTATCGCTCACTTTCTCCTAAAGTGATATTGCTATAGAATTTTTTAAGAAAAATTTAAAAATAGAAACAAATAATAATTGCTGAATAAAGTAAAGTTGGACCTTAATCAAGAGGCAGTTTTGTGTTATAAGCTGTTTCAGTGTCGGTCCTACATAATTTACTTTCAATAAATCTTGAGATATATGACCAGGTGACTACACAATTGTTCTTTGGGATCACACAAACCTACCAGTCTCTCTTTGTCTCTGTTACAGGAACTTGCTTCTTCCTGATGGGGTTCCTGCAGAGAGGCAGTGGGCTCGTTTTTATGTCAAGATTTTCCGAGCAGAGGGATTGCCCAGGATGAATACTAGCATCATGGCCAATGTGAAGAAGGCACTCATTGGCGAGAACAAGGACCTTGTGGACCCCTATGTTCAAGTGCTCTTTGCAGGGCAAAAGGTGTGCACTGTTACCAGAAGGTTCTGTCATACTGTGTCAACATTCACACAGTTCTCTAAGTAAATGCTCCTCTAACAGTTTGTGTGCACACATGGAAACGTCCATCCACCCTAAAAGAAACGTTCTGTGAATAGTATACATTCCAAAATTGATCTAGGCCATAGCAGACACAAAGGAGGTCGATATTCAAACTTAGCTGGATAAGCAGCGCCAACCTGAACCATCCACTGCCCACCCACTAGATATCTGGCTAACTACTTAGCTGGATAAGTGGCTAATCCGGCTACATGGCACCCGCTGAATGAAGCCGGATATTCAGTGGCCACCACTTTGCTACTTATCCAGTTAAGTAGCACTGAATATCGGCCTCATACATGTTTTGTTAGCTTAAAATGTATTCATGAGGCTGTCCCCCACTAGAAAACAGGATAAAAGAAATATTTTGAAGAAGTCCGTAGTCCCTGACAGAATGCCAGTCTTTGTAATGTGAGCAGCAGGAAGTACAAAATAAGGCAAACATTTGTAACAAGCCCTAGCCACAAGTAGCAAAAAGTAGACACCTTCACTATTACTGATAGGCAAGGACAAAATTCAATTTAGGGGTAAAATGAAAGCTTTATTGAGGCTCATTCTTTTTAGGATGCATACATGCAAATTGCTTCTCTGATGTTACCAGAGCAGATGATAAAGAAACTAAGAAGGGAAGCTGGTTGTACATACACAGGTTTTAGTCTCATGAAAACCACAGAGCTTCAGTGGCAACTAGAATTATACACAGCACAAGCTGCAGCATTGAGAGTGATAATGTCACCGGGAATCAGAGGATGAAGGAACAATTCCTTAGAATTTGGTGTACAGCACTCATAGGATCATGGTCAGGAATTTCACTCAATAACGTAGGTAACCCTTTTTGCACTTTGGGGCACATTCAGGATTGGTGAGATAATTAGACTACCCATGCTCCCTGATGACAGAAACATTACATTGTTTCAAGGCTGTTTGGAGTTCTTCTGACACCTTCCAGTAAGAATAGCACAGTCTGGCATTCAAAAATAAATCCTTTACTTGAATAACAGATGAATAAAATTAGTAGAGTGTGCATTGAAGAGCAGACAATCCATACATCAAAAACAAAAGCCGGTACACAGTCCAAAAAGTTACAGTCACTATAAAATCTTCACACACTAGTGGTTTTCTTCCTCTTCTACCCACTAACTCTGACGTACTATCTGAACTTTCCCCTTTCTGGTACCTGCTCTGCAGATTTCTGCAGTCCAGTAACTGAACAGGAACATCCCCCTGAACATACAAACTTCTGCTGACTCCTTCCAAGCAGCAGCTCTGAAAGCAGATCTCCCAGTCTGAGAGTCCTTACTCTGACTCCAACCAGAATTCCCCTCTGCAAATGTCAAGGCAAATCTTGACTGAAATGAAAGGAATATGGAACTAAATCCCCTTTTAGTACCTTTCACCTCTTGTGTTGTTATCTCAGTCTCAGGATCCCCCTTGGACCCCAAGAATTTTCTCTCCCTCGTGGAAGACCTGAGGGCTCCGACCTAAAAACTCAGTCACTTTCCAGTGGAAGACTTGATGAAAGAACACGAGCCAGTGCGGGCTAATGAGTTTTATTAAATATATCCCTTCACAAAACACCCTCCAATGAGGAGTGTCAGGAAACCTTATACACTCCTACTGCCAGTGTCATCACACTCAGAGTCTGTCATTCCTTCTGGTTGGTGAGCGTTTCTGGGGTGCGATGCTAGGGTATCGCCCTTTCTTACCCTGCTCGGGAATTCAGAGTTCTTGCCTGGGCTTCAGTGTGCCATGTTTTGGGATTGGGCTAGTAAGGGGCTATGTAATTTGGTGTATTTAGTGGATCCGGATATTCCTTGTTGGGTTTGTTTTCAGCAATTGCAGGGTGAGTGGGAGTTGCCGAATAGTCATTTCTTTGCTTTTCTGCAGGCCTGTCGTTATAGGGTCAGTATCTGTGCTGGAGAGCTGTCTCGGGTTGTTCTCATGGATGAGGAAGATAGTTTTCTCGACACTACTCCTAAATTTAATAAAATGTCAATCTTGGGCCACTCATTTAAAAGCACGTCTGCCCTCCTCCCACATGGCGCGTTTGGTGGCACAGTGGAGCAAGGATTTGAGGGAACAGATTGAGACTGAATCCATGTGTTTGGCCTTTGCGCTGATTCACATATATCTCCTGGCTGCGGATATGCAAGCAATCCAGTTTAAACTGCTGCATAGAGTATATATTATAAGGGCTTCAGGGGTCAAAATGCAGCTCTGGGCTCCTGTATTAAATGTAGCACCCATATTGGGTATCTATGTCATATGTTCACTGGCTGCTTTAAGCTACTAGGGTTTTGGGATGAGATTACAAATTTCTTATATGATATTTTGGGGGATGGAATTCCCTTGTCTGAGCTGCTATTCTGCTTGCATATTATGGACAGGAATGTTCAGCTCCATGGGGGAGGGGGGGGTGGCATCGGCACCT
The DNA here is from genome assembly GCF_901001135.1 of Rhinatrema bivittatum. NCBI lineage: Eukaryota > Metazoa > Chordata > Amphibia > Gymnophiona > Rhinatrematidae > Rhinatrema > Rhinatrema bivittatum. The sequence goes on from NC_042617.1 coordinate 523,047,796, forward strand.
TTGCTTGCTAAGAAAATTGTGTTGCTATACTGGAAAGCTAACGATGCCCCTAAGTTTCTGCATTGGAAAGCGCTGATACAGAGTACTGCTCACCACCCCATCTCCCCACCATCCCTTTGTCTATCTATCTATCTTTTTATTTATTTATTTATTTATTTATTTGATTGATTGATTGACTTCAATTTCTAAACCACCTCTCTAAGAAGGGCTTTAGGCACATCCAGTACATTCAACATAACATTACCAAGACATAAAATTTGCCAAGTACTATAACATACAACCACAAATATACAAAGTTCAGAATGTTTAAAAAGCATCTTTTAAGCTAAATGGATTCTGAAGTTTTGGTGTGCAAATATAACTTTGGTCCTCTATAGGAAGAGCTCCCAGCGCCACCTTATTTCTATGTCTTTTTGTTGTGCGAGACCGAGAGGCCTCCTGCCACTGTGCTAGTGAGATAGGAAATGTAAAGCACCAGAAAGATTCAAACGTTTTTAATTCCACCACCAGGATGACTTGAAAGAAAGCTAAGTTCTTGTTTTAAAACATTGCATTCTCTTTCTGCTGACGAAACAGAAAGCATGCAAGGGATGGACTGTGCCTCTATCCATTGTGAAAGGAGTGGCTTATTGGTTAGAGCCGGAGTTCAAATCCCTTTCTCCCATTGATACTTTTTTGTGATCTTGGACAAATCGTTTTATCCATGTAGACTGTAAGCTCTTTAGGTACCCACTTAGATTATAGGGCAGGGAATGATCGTATCAGAAATCACCATTGTAGAGTGCTGCTTATAGCCAGTAGTGCTATAAAAACAATAATCATTATTATGGGTTTTCCTTCACTCATGACAGGGTAAAACATCTGTCCAGAAAAGCAGTTATGAGCCCATGTGGAATGAGCAGATCATCTTCACTGACATGTTCCCCCCTCTGTGTAAGAGAATGAAAATCCAGATTCGAGACTCGGACAAGGTGAATGATGTGGCGATTGGAACACACTTCATTGACCTCCGGAAAATCTCCAATGAAGGAGACAAAGGTAAAGAGTTAGCAGAGTTTCTAAGTCCACTGCATCTCACAACAGTGCTCCTCGGCAGTCACCTCTTCCCTAAATTATTTGCTTCCATAGACTTTTTGACAGTATTACAATAGTTAAGGCAGCAGAGTCTCCTGCAGACATGTAGGAAAGAGTTGTTCAAATATCTTCCCTCATCTCTAAAATAAGTTGCGTTTTCAGAATTTCTTTCCTCTTATTTTGTGTTTTGATTTTTCTTTTCCATACCCGCCCCATCTGAGACTGAACATGCTTTATGGGTTTTTTTCCATCTAGTGCATCTGTATCCATATATCCCCCTCCCCTCCAGGAATCTTCTTTCGTTTGAAATGAAACAGGAATTTTTAACAAATTTTCCTGTTTCGTTTCATGTGGAAAACGAAAGAAAAATGAATGACATTTTGTTTGTGTTTCTTTTCATTGGGTTTTCCTTCTAGTGAGCAACCACCAGCCCTAGCCCAGATCCCTGCTGCTCCTTTCCTCTGCCGCAAAAATTAGAATATTCTAGATCCCACAGGCTTGCCCAAACTTCTGCCCCCTCCACCACTGATACCAGTTCGAAATACTGGCCTGGCAGGGCAGGAGCAACAGGGGATCGCTCCTGCCCTATTTTGACTTTGAAGACCTCCAGTAGAGAACGAGGCATCTGGGATGGTCTTTCATTTTTATTGGCACTTTTATTTGGGGGGGGGGGCAGTGAGATCACATTTGTTCTTTTGCTTCTTTTGTGGGGGAGGGGGGAAAGCAGTATCCAGTCGAACTGTTTATTTCATTTTGAATAAATGAAATGAAATAATTCACAAATGAAACAAAACAAAAATAAATACAAATAAAAACAATATAAGAGGGCATCCCAACTCTCCTCATGCTTGTCCTCTTGCCAGTGTGAATTCACATTCCCTAATGCAGGAGATGTAAATTTAAACAGAATCCTCGAAAATATATTTAGAATTATTTTCTTCTAATTCTGAAAAGCATGGATGTGAATTGACTGGATTACTTTGCCATTGGGATAGAATAATGTTTCTCAACTTGGTCCTAGAGGCAGTGCATGCAAATATATCTCATGCACATTCATTATGGATATCCTGAAAACCAGACTGGCTATGGCAGAGCTTTCCAAACTGTGGGTCAGGACCCCAAATGGAGTCACAGGGAGGTCGATATTCAAAAACCATTTAGACGTGTATCTGAAAATGTATCTGTCTAAATGGCTAGCCTGCTATATTCAGAGCCTTATGCGGCTAAATTCTAGCCGCATAATGACTTATGAGGCTAGAATTTAGCCGCGTAAGTCGGGAGAGTTCCAGAGGCGGGCAGGAGGTGTTTACAAGCAGAGCCACTTAACTTATGCGGCTAACTCTGGTCACATTGTAGGGCTGTCCTAAACTTGGCTGGATATACTTTCCCAGTTAACCTTAAGATAGCCGGGGATATTCAGCGGTGCAACTGCACCACTGAACATCCCTATTAATTTAGATGGATAGCTATATCCATCTAACTTAATTAGCCGCTCCGTGGCTGAATATCAACCTCAAAATGTTCAGCTGGGGTCACAAGTACATCAAAGGGCAGCATATTTCTTTTAGGCACCAGCAGCAGCATTAGTGGAAGTCAGCATAGAGCCTGAGAGCCAGCAAACACCACAGTCCTTGCATGAATTTCTGAGGTAACAGGAAGCCCTAAACAAGAAGGGATCCAGGCTGCCACAGGGCCTGTGAGCTTACACTGGTTTCACAGCCCTATCCTGACTTTCATTACTTATATTGCTGCTGTTTTCAGATCACTATTGGGTTTGGGACAGCCATGAAGGAAAGGGTGCACTGAGTGTGCACAAGCCAGTGGAAATTGCCACTGCTTTTCTCTCCTCACCCACCACTGAACCTACCAAAGAAAAAAATGTTTCCCCTGTCAGCAGCCTTCCCAACAGTTGTCTTAAACCTTTGGCCCAGGGTCAAAAGGGAAATGTTGCTGACCCTGACCAGGGGAATGTTTGAAAAAGGGATCAGATGTGGGAAGGGTTTGATGGTTCGATCACATGAAGAGGAATTGGCTGTGGAGGGTGAGGGAGGTATGACAGAAGGTCAAATGGGGGATGTAGGAAGAGAGGGGATCAACTAAGGGGATGTGCGAATAGGGCTGGAGGTGAGGATGGGGGATGAGCAAGAGGGGGTGGAGGATCGGGTAAGAGGAAGGGATGACAGAGGATCAATTGGGAGTTATAGAAATGCATGGAGATGAGAGAGGATTAGTTAGGAAGATGGGAAAGGGCTGGAGGAGGTGAGAGAGAGGGTGGTCTGGGAAGATTAAGATGAGCTGTAGGATCAGCTGAAGGGTCAGAGGTTGAGAGAGGAGGTCCTCTGGAGGTGATGGAGGTTGAGAGAGGGGATCAGCTAGACTAGTGTGGGGAGGGTGAGAGTGGCATGATATTTGGAGGAGGACTGCACCCCTGCTGATTTCTTTTGGTCATCCTCTGGGGTCATAAACATTTTCAAGTAGTAAAACAGGTCACTTTGGCTAAAAGTTTGGGAAGCCCTGGGTTAGGGAATACTCTATAACTGGATGAGAAACACAGGGGTAAAAGACCACTGTTTGCCTCTTGAAAATTTGACTCTTTTTATGAAAACGGGAGGAACTGCTTGTGTAATATCAGAATTTGTTCATCACATAATGCTTGTAAAATGTCATTGTTTGACTAAAATTGCAAAATCAGATCTCTATAGCAAATTACCAGGTTGTAGACCCAGGAAAGTTGTCATTTCAAATCTCTGCCCCAATATGTTTGTATATAATAGAATTCTGAGTAATCGTTCCTCAATGAGGCAATTTCCTGATTTTCAGTTAATAAAAAAGTCGAGATTTGATCATTTTGTTTATGGTGGCAAACTCCTCTTATCTATTTGATTTATTTTATTCCAGATATTTATAGTCCGCTTATAATGAGAGCATGCTAAGTGGAGTACAGGTTCTAGGACACAGGATTAGATTGTCTAGGGTTAGATTAGGGGACGCTTGTTTTGTTTTGATTAGTGTGCACTAATTTATTTAGTGTGTAGTAAATTGAGCTAGCACAGACTAAAAAAATTAGCATGCTCTAAATTGAATTAGTGTGTACTATATTGCAACAATGTAAAAGAAAACAAGAAAATAATGAATCAAAAAAATGAAAAAAAATGTTTTTTTGACTGCACACCCCTACAGGACACTCCAAGAACTTAACTGGTAGGAGAGTCAAAACAAATTTATTAAAGTGTTTTCCAACCAATATACAATTAAGCTGTGGAATTGTTGCCAAAGGATGGGGTCAAGGTTAATAGTATAGCTGAGTTTAAAAAAGGTTTGGAGGAGTATCTGGCGTACAAATCCTTTATCATTTATTAGCTGGGCAGACAAAAAGATTGCCATCTCCTTCATCTGGAAATGAACAACAGATAAATGATCTTTCCATTAAGATTTGCTGGCTATTTCCAAGTGACTTGAACTGGCCACTGTCAGAGAGAGGATGCTGGGTTCGATGGACCTTGGCCTGACCCAGCATGACATTTCTTATATTCTTTGATCCCTATGCACTTGAAGGATACTTAGCTCTCTATAGCATAAAAAAAAAGAGTACGAAGATGTCATGAGAAGAAGAATGAAATAGACATGGGAAGGGAAGAAAATGATGAAAAACTGAAAGCTCCATTGAGCTAAGGCAAGAACCATCCCATTTGATAGTATTAATTGGACATGAATTCAGATTTATAATTAATAGGGATGTGCTTTTGTTTGAAACAAAACAGGAAAAGTTTCATTTCATTTTGAAAATGAAACAAATAAAATGAACAGAATTTCATTTGTTTTTCATTTTGATTTAAAATTAAAAAAAAAGGCATTAGCAGCCAGCCCCGGGGGTCCTACACCCCATGGCTTTCCTGAAATCATAAATGTCTTCATGGGGCAGGAGCAATCCCCAGACCCTCATGACAATGCTCTATTCAAAATGGATCCGGCGGACTTTTGAGGCCGACACCATTTTGCTGTTCGGAGGTACTTCTGTAGTGAAATACAGCTATACTTCTGTATAACAAAATAGTGCTGGCCTCAGGGCCCACTGGCATCATGTAGATTAGAGCACAGTGGGACTGGGGTGTCTGGAAATTGCTCCTGCCCCATGAAGAAGCTTATGATTGTGAGTAAGATGTTTGTGCTTGAGAGAGTTCTGGTGGGAGTTTCCTTTATATTTTAGAGTTCTGATTTTTGTGGTGGGAGAGGGAAGCCCTGGGGCTGCTTGCTGCTGTGTTGTTGTTTTTTTATTTATTTAAACAAAAGATCCTTTTTTAAAAAAAAAATCACAAAACAAAATGGAAATTAAAAATACAAAACTGCATGAAAATTCCTACCAAAGAAGGAAAATCAAAATAAAACAAAACAAAAAACATTGCAGACCCCCTAATAATTGATGGTTAAAGATAAACTCTCCAGAAATAAGTTGACTTAGAAAATAGCCACTGCTATTACTAGCAACGGTAACATGGAATAGACTTAGTTTTTGGGTACTTGCCAGGTTCTTATGACCTGGATTGGCCACTTAGGAAACAGGATGCTGGGCTTGATGGATCCTTGGTCTGACCCAGTATGGCATGTTCTAATGTTCTTACTTTAAGTATTGATATTATTTGTGATGGTCCAAGAGTTCTTTTGGTACAGTTAATCACTCTTTATAATTAAGACTAGGCAGTTTGCTACTATGTAAAATGCTGGAAGTGCTATAACATGCATTCCCTAGGTAAGGGTGACCACCAGAAAGGTGTGATTTTACCACTGCAAAGGATAAGTGAGTTAGTTTTTTTGCTGTGCCAATTGCCGAAGAGTGTTTTACTGTACAGGTGGTAGAATGATAACCTGTTGACAGTACCCATTTCCATCCTAGCAAATGTTCTTTAAATGAATTGAACTTTTTATGCTTTGATGCATTTGCAGTGAACTTGAGAGAAATATAATTGTTGATTCCATGACAATTTTGGTTTGTGCAGGTTTTCTCCCTACTCTGGGCCCAGCATGGGTGAATATGTATGGCTCTACTCGTAACTACACACTGATGGATGAGCACCAAGACCTGAATGAAGGCCTGGGTGAGGGGGTCTCTTTCCGTGCCCGATTGCTTCTGAGTCTTGCTGTAGAGATCTTAGATACCAGCTCTCCAGAAATCACCTGTTCAACAGATGTGCAAGTGGAACCAACCCCATCTGTAGCTGATGTAAGCATCACATCTCCATCGACTTACTGAGCATTGCTAAAAAGAAAAAAAACCAGGCCCCTAAACTAACTATCTCCCTATGTATCTCAGTATAAGACCACATATCAAATTTACATAAATAAATTATTACATTAAAAATAACATACTAACTAAATACATGCATAGGAAGTCTAATAGGGCTATAGAAATGATAAGTAGTGGTAGTAGTAGAGGTAAGAAGTAAGAAGTAGTAGAAGGTAAAAGTAAACAGGTAGAGCTTATGTGCATGCATTTTTACTCACAGGGGTAAATTTTAAAAGATACGCGTGGATGCCCATGTGCGAGTGCTACCCGGGGCGCGCACATGGACGCCCAATTTTATAACATGCACGCGCAGGTGCGCGCATATTATAAAATATGGGGTCAGCACGCCAAGGGGGTGCACACTAGTGCATCTTGCATGCGCCGACACCCGCAGCCTTCACCTGTTCCCTCCCAGGCAGCTCTGATTTAGGAGCATCCTGGGAGGGAACTTCCCTTCCCCCTACTCTATCCTTCCTACCCCTTCCCCTAACCTTCCCACCCCCAGCCCTATTCTAACCCTCCCCCCATTTCTTTAACTTACCTCTTGCATGCGCCGGCAGCCTGCTGGCACGCAATCCTCCAACACAGCGGCAAATGGCCGCTGTGCCGGAGGCCTCTGGCCCCGCCCCCGCCCCTTTTTCGAAGCCCTGGGACTTAGACGCGTCCTGGGGCTTTACGCGTGTCGCCAGGCCTTTATAAAATAGGCCCGGCGACACGCGTAGGGCTTTGAAAATCTGCCCCACTGTGAGCAGAGGCACTCCTGGGGCTGGAGTTGGGGAGAGGTTTGTACTTGGGGGCATACTTTTGTGGCAGTTAGTACCAGGGCTGGTGGAAGCATTAGCTGGGGTAGGCGGGACCTAGGGAGCTGGAAGTGGGCGGGGTGGCAGAGTAGCCGGTAAGGGCAGATGAAAAGTGGCGCAGGTGGGCACGGAGCTGGAGGGCGTTTTCCGTTTTTGGATATGTATTTCTTAGAAGAGCTGGGGTCGTTTGTGGTGTGCCATTTGAGAGAGAGAGAGCTTTCACGTGACAACACCACCACCTAGGGCGGCTGGATACCCTTCCACCAGCACTGGTTACTAACAGAAGGCTTGGGGGTAACCTGCATGGAGTGGCAGTTAGTTACTGCTACCCTAAAACACTTGCTGGACTAGATGCCATCATTTACTGTGTTACTGTATTTTTCCTGGAAAAAAAAAAAACTACACACATACATGAGCAGGTGTAAATGTAGGCAGGCAGTTTGGGTGGGATAATTTTCAAAGGGAAATTATGCATTCACGTTCTCTGTGAAAACTGGTGTCAAGTATATGGGTAAAAATTAGCTGAAGACTCTACACCAATGCGGGAAATTACAAAAACCACCTCAAAGAAGCAATCATAATGAAGAAAAAGGATCAAATTAAACGGGATGAGTTTATTTTCCAAAACCTAAGCAAAAGTCAGAAAAATCTGCAGATGCATTGCAAAAATAATACATCCTGCAGTCTTGCAAACACCTGAAGAGAAAGCATTGCCAAAACCTATCCGTGCTTCACTTTAATATGTATGCTGCATCTTTTTGTGCAAGTCTTAGATTAGGCTCTGAGGGAGGAAAGTCCAATTCTTGCGGCATATTTTTTGCAATTTCTCTGTCCAGTCTTTAAATCCGGCATTTATTCCTCTTCCACACTGCTCGGTCATGGAATGCATGGGCAGGGTTCAGTGCATTCCTATATTATTATAGGAATTCTCTTGCACCTTAAAATGTATCCGTATATTTAACTATTATTTATTAGAATTGTTATGGATAATGTGCTAAACCGTTATGGATTTTTTAAACATTTTAATATGATAGTATTTTAAATCATCTATTGTACTTCAGTTTTACATTGTAATGGTTGATAAGTGCATTTGGAGGTTTGGCTCTGGAGATCACTGAATTAGCAAGGAGCTGAGGCTGATAATAATACAATTATAATAATTTTCATTATTACCTATTGCAAGGCCACACATGAATGTGATTGTAATTCTCCTTGAGGGCTTAGTTTATATTTTAAATCACCACACTAAATTACCATGTTGACTGACTGCAATCGATTTTCTGTGGTATGAAATATCCACTGCCTTTCACCTCTGCCAACAAAATGCTAGGGTACTGTCCATGCAGCTTTCTGTTCAGTATTTGGCTTAGTTTGAAAAAAAAAAATTATTTGAGTGAAACTTTAAGCAGTTCAAAATAGGGGATTGGCATTTGCCTTTTTTCTTAGCAAATAGATTACAAATAGTTTAATTTGTACATATTTGGAAAACAATATGTTGAACTTAATCCTCCTTCAAACTGCTTGCTTGCTTTATGATCCATGAGTTCTAATGGTTAAGAAATGTACAAAGTATCAAGCCTTGGAGACTAGGACTCGTGGATTCTAAAGCTGCAAAGTCATGTCAGTTTTGGCCTTATAAATGATGGCTATGCAGTAATAATAACAACAATTGGAGAAGTCAAAGAAAATCTCAGCCTTAGTGGATAATGTATTTAGTATAAAGAGAATGTGCGCCTTGATATTTACACTTTCGGATAATAGAAGGACTAGGGGGCATTCCATGAAGTTAGCAAGTAGCACATTTAAGAATAATCGGAGAAAATTATTTTTCACTCAATGCACAATAAAGCTCTGGAATTTGTTGCCAGAGGATGTGGTTAGTGCAGTTAGTGTAGCTGGATTCAAAAAAGGTTTGGATAAGTTCTTGGAGGAGAAGTCCATTAACGGTTATTAATCAAGTTTACTTAGGGAATAGCCACTGCTATTAATTGCATCAGTAGCGTGGGATCTTCTTAGTGTTTGGATAATTGCCAGGTTCTTGTGGCCTGGTTTGGCCTCTGTTGGAAACAGGATGCTGGGCTTGATGGACCCTTGGTCTGACCCAGCATGGCAATTTCTTATGTTCTTATATGGTCTGTTTTCTGTTTCTAATTCATCATGAGATGGAGGTTTAAATTAGTTGTTCTAATGTTGAGCACAATTCTTTCAGTCTGTGAGGACCAAAAAGGGAATATCTATATTTAGTTTAAAACAAAAAACACAATGTGAAATTTATATGAGAGCCATAATAATAATAATAATCTGTATTTACATAACTCTGCAAGGCATATACAGTGTTGTACAGACACATATAAGGGACAGCCATGCCTTCTATATCAAGAAATTTAGTTTTACTTAGACTAATGTACTCCTGAAACATATTAATACCTTTGCATGCTAGTCAATGGACTGATAGCTGCTCCATATGTGGGCTGTTATTGGTTGAAACAGTATGGTAGTCACAGCTAGTTTGGTGATGCTGAGGATGGTTACAGTAGAAGGGGGACTTTTGCTTGACCTGTTCACTAGGCACCAAGAAGCCCTTTGTGTGCTATTCCCATCACGTGATCGCCTTGCATGGTGTGCTCTGTTCACAGAACTGCACTGGGAAAATGGAAGAATTCTTTCTTTTTGCTGCCTTTCTGGAAGCTACAATGGTTGACCGAAAGACTGGGGATAAGCCAGTCAACTTTGAAGTCACAATAGGTTCGTGATCAACATATTTTCTTGGGTCTAGACTTAACCATTGCTAAGGATAAGCCACTATAATTTCTGCCTCATTTGTTTATATGACCAGACTTTGAGAATTATAACATTATTTGGCACATTTCTATCCAGTTAGGTCATAGGGTTGATTTTAATCCATTGTGTGGGACTGCCTCCTTGTTCAGTTCAATTAGGATACTCTGAAAAAGCTCATGTGTATAGTATGAATGGCCTGCTGTTATTGTGCTTGGATCACATATTTGTTAAAAGAGGGAAAAACGTAATCTGTCCCTTCTGAGGGCTGAGACCTAACAAGAAGATGCTGGCACTGCTTCCTTGTATCTCTCCTATGTCTGCCTTTCCTCAAACTTATGGGGTCATTTATCAAAGTGCTATATGGTGTTTTTGCATGCAAAAAAAGGAGAGAGAGAGAGAGAGCACCTAGCCATAATGCCCTCACACTAGATTGGTATTTATATCTCTATGGGAGGCCCACTTAATCACTCCAGGTGAGGTTTAGGTATTAATGTAGGGGTTAGGGGCCACTTTGACATTCAAAGTGAGACGTACGAACAGAACAGTTGTTATAGTAGTGGATCCTTGGACCGGGACGAGGGATGACACCCACCTGTAGCGCCCAGGTGTACTCGTCTCCAGAAGGTGGAAAGTTCTGCAGCACAATCCGGCACGGAGTCCTCAGGAAGATGGCGAGCAACACAGTCCGATTCCAGGCAAGGGTCAAGGCAGGCGGCAAACAGACACAATCCGAGTTCCAGGCAAGGGTCAAGGCAGGCGGCAAACAAACACAGTCCAGGTTCCAGGCAAGGGTCAAGGCAGGCGGCAAACAAACACAGTCCGGGTTCCAGGCAAGGGTCAAGGCAGGCGGCAAACAAACACAGTCCGAGTTACAGGCAAGGGTCAAGGCAGGCGGTAACCAAACACAGTCCGGGTTCCAATCCGAATCAGGCCAGTCACACAGTATCCAAACCACAGGTCGGGGCAGGCAGCGAGCAACGAAATCCAAATCCGGGCAAAGGTACAGGGCAGGCGGCGAGCAGCAAATCCAAATCCAATCCAAAATCAAGCCAGGAAACAGGAAAGCCAGAAGAACAGCAGACAAGCACTGGAACCTGTTGCAAAAGCGTCTTTTCTTCCTCCGAGGGAGTTTAAATCTCCCTGGCTGATGATGTCATCTTCCGGGGCCGGCCGGGTTTTGGCGTCACGGCCCCTTTAAGAGGCGGGACTCGCTGCGTCTCTCCCGACGCTGTTCCCCGACGTCCAGGGGCAGTCGCGCAGCGGCCCGTGTGCTGCTGCCCGCCACGAAGAAGACCCTGTGCCAGCCATGTGGAGGAGGTAGGGAGGTCTGGCCGCGGGTAAGCGCAGCCGGGACTCACAACAACAGTGCTCTCTTGTGAAGATTTGATGACCTTCGGAGTGAGGAAACTCACCCAAAGATGAGATTTGTGCAATGTTCTCTCAATCTAGCTTGATGGACTCTCTACCTGGGTAACATCAAGCTTGGTTGAGAGAACATTGCACAAATCTCATCTTTGGGTGAGTTTCCTCACTCCGAAGGTCATCAAATCTTCACAAGAGAGCACTGTTCTGTTCATACGTCTCAATTTGAATGTCAAAGTGGCCCCTAACCCCTACACTAATACTTAAACCTCACCTCGAGTTACTAAGTGGGCCTCCCATAGAGATATAAATACCTTTTCCTATCGCATGCGATATTTAGTGCATTTTAATAAATCCAGGCCTTAGATTGTAAATGCTTCACAGTGCAGACTTTCCTTATGTATTTTACATCTGTGCAAAGTAAAAATTATATAACAATAGTTTGACAGATAATTCAGAATGGCCTTTAGCAAAACTAGTAAAATGATTGCAGTCGTAGGTCATCAATTGCAGTCCCTAGCAGTATTAATCAGGAAAAACACTGCTGATCACTGACTCCAAAAGCTTGTATGTTGTAACACGGGTGATCCTTAGGATTTCACGTTTTGTGCAGGTAACTATGGGAATCAGATTGATGGGATATCAAAGCCAAATATGCGAAGGAAGAAGGAGGGAGGAGATGGAGAAGAGGAAGAATCGGAGCTCCTTCAGAACTCCAGTGATGATGACGCTGATGAAGATGGAGAGATGGTATCGGTTTCTATGACTCCATCAATGAAACCCTTTATAACTGACAGGCAAGTGCAATAAGAGTTAAGGTCTCAAGGAATGAAATCCAATTACAGGGATAATCATTTAATCAATTACTGAGTTACGTGTTACTTAGCCACTAAAGAATGGGCCTGCCATGTATATGCAGGGGCAGCCACAGACTCTATGACTGATCTTAGGCAATTAAAATGAGCTTGCTTCGTTTTTAATCACTTTACTAAGATGTCATTGGGATAGATTGAATTGTCCGGTTACCGCAGAACTCTAGGTACAGACAATCTCATTGTCTGTAATGAGCAGACATATAAACCTATGCATTGCCTCCTTCCATTTTCCTCAGGAAATTACCACAAGTAAAACTAATACTTCTGCTGCTGCTTATAATTTTTACAGCGCTTCTAGACATATGCAGCACTGTACCAATACACATAAGCGTGAGTTCCTGTTCCATGGAGCTTAAAATCTAGTCAAATCAAACATCCATGACAAATAAAAGTCTGCTGAAAATGTATTTATCATAGAGAAGTGGTTAAGACTTAAAAGCAGCCTCTAAAAGGTGAGCCTTTAGCCTGGATTTGAATACAGCCAGAGAGAGAGCATAAAGCACCGACTCAGGAAGTCTATTCCAAGCGTGCGGTACAGCAAGATGGAAAGAGTGGAGCCAGGCAGTGGAGGAGAACGGCACACATTGTAATGACTTTCCCAATGAATGTAGTTCATGAGGAAGGGTGTATGGAGAGAGAGGAGAAAAGAGGTAATGAGGACCTGTAGAGTAAATGCATTTGTAGGTGAGCAAGAGAAACTTCAATTGTATGCAGAAATGGATGGGGCGCCAATGTAGTGACCAAGACATTCTTTAAAAAGATGGGTTTGGAAGCAATCATAGAAGCAGAGAAAATAGAACTTGACTGCAAATAAAGACCCTGAAGCCCTTCTAGTCTGCCCAGTTCCATTCCTGGTGTAATGCCGTAACTCCTAGGGATGTGCAGAGTCAAAAACGTTGTTTCAGTTTGTCAATTCATTTTGTGGATGACAGTCATTCATCAAGTTCGTATGAAATTTAAAAAAAATTGTTTTACTGTTTCATTTGTTTTTTTGTTATACATTCAAGTCAATGGGGGAAACCCCTTTGAATTCAATATAAAAAAAAAATGGTCCAGGGCCAGGTTGCACTGCCGAGGCCAGGACCTGGGCCTAGGCCTAGGTCTGATGCCAGGACAAGTCACCAAGGCCAGGTTTCCTTTGCCAAAATCCAGGCCTAAGCCCAATGCTGGATCATGTTGATGAGGTCCGAGCCTGACATTGGTGTTCAGCTGTGGCTGGGTCCCATCTCAGAGGCCAGATCTGGGCCTAGACCTAGACCCGATGCCGGGACTAGCTAAAAGCTGGATCCCATCGCCATAGCCTAGACTTAGACCCATTGATAAGGCCCAGGCCTAGGTGTGTGCCTAGTTGTAGGCCCGATGCTGGGGACTGGACTGATGCCGGATCCTGTTGCCAAGGTTTAGGCCTGGGCCTGAAGCCAAGGTCAGGTTCCACTGCTGAGGCTCAGCTCTGGGCCTAAGTCTAGGCCTGATTCTGTGGCTTAGCCTGAAGATGTGTCCCATTACCAGGACCCAGGCCTAGATCAGAGGCTAAGTTCCATAGAAACATAGAAATGACGGCAGAAGGAGACCAAATGGCCCATCTAGTCTGCCCCGCAAATTTTCTCTCTCATACTTATCTGTTTCTCTTAGCTCTTGGTTCTATTTCCCTTCCACCCCCACCTTTAATGTAGAGAGCAGTGATGGAGCTGCATCCAAGTGAAATATCTAGCTTGATTAGTTAGGGGTAGAAGCCGCCGCAATAAGCAATCTGCACCCATGTTTATTTGTTTTACCCAGACTGTTATTCAGCCCTTATTGGTTGATTTTCTTCTCCCATGCCGTTGAAGCAGAGAGCTATGCTGGATATGCATCGAAAGTGAAGTATCAGGCACATTTGGTTTGGGGTAGTAACCGCCGTAACAAGCCAGCTACTCCCTGCTTTGCGAGTGCGAACCCTCTTTTCTGGATGTGTGAAGTATCAGTTTTTCTTCTCCCCTGCCGTTGAATCAGAGAACTATGCTGTATATGCATTGAAAGTGAAGTATCAGGCTTATTTGATTTGGGGTAGTAACCGCCGTAACAAGCCAGCTACTCCTCTCTTTGTGAGTGTGAATCCTTTTTTCCACATTTCCTCTTGCTGTTGAAGCTTAGAGCGATTTTGGAGTCACAGTAAGCCTGTGTATGTTTATTTAATAAGGGTATTGATTCCAGGCAGTAGCCGTCATTCTGGCGAGTCACCCACTCTTCATTGGCAGCCTCTTGACTTTATGGATCCACAGTGTTTATCCCATGCCCCTTTGAAGTACTGACACCGGGACCTGGTAGAGGCCAGATCCCATCATCAAGGGCCAAGCCTGGGCCTAGGCCTAGGCTCAATGCGGGACTCCAGTTGTGGCCAGGTCCCATCACTGAGGCCCAGGCCTAGACCAGGCCTGAACCTGGGGCCTGGCCAAGGTTGGGTTCTATTGCCAAGGCTTGGGCCAAGGCTGGGCCCCAGCATCAGAATGAGTCCTAGGCCTGGGCCTCAATGATGGGACATGGTCTCAAGCTGAGGCCTAGGCCTAGGCCTCAGCGACAGAACCTGGCATCTGGTTATGCCCCCATTGGGCCTAGGTCCAGGCCAAGGCCCAGACCTTGGCAGTGGGACCTGGCTTCAGCTGGACTCCAGTATTGGGTCTGTGCCTCAGTATTAGAATCTGTCCTAAGCCAGGCCTCAATATTGGTCTCAGGCCTAAGCTTTATGTCTAGGCTTTGGCCTCGGTGATGGGACCTGGCCTTGTGCTGGGCTCCAGAATCAGGCCTGTGCCTCAACAAGAGGATCTGGCCTCGGCTACTCCCCAGTGTTGGGCCCAGGGCCTCAGTAATGGCACCCGACCTCAGGACGGGCCTCAGAGATGGGACAAGGCTGAGGCCTAGTGCCGCTGAAGGCCCTTTTTTTTAACGGACAAATACAAAAATACCTGAGAATTTTTGGTTATATTGTCTGAGGCTAGGTTTCAGTTCGTATCATTCATACAAACCAAAAATGGCCTCTTTCATTGTGTTTTTCCCATTAGTTTAAAATGAATGCTCATCCCTAATAAATCCCAAATCATCTCTTGCTTTTTCTTTACTTCTTCACTTCTAAGGCTCTTCTGTGCATATCCCATAGTTTTGGACTTCACCACTTTCACTTGGAGGCTGTTCTATGTATCCAATACCCTTTTTGTTAAGAAATATTTCCTTATGTTACTCCTGAGTTTACCTTCTTAACTCACATCATAACTCCTTGTTTTAGAACTTCCCTTCCCATTGAGAAATAGTTGTTTTGTGTGCACTATTAATACTTTTAAGGTATTTGAATGTCCTTAAATCCCCCCTCTCCCTTCCTCATTCTAGGATATACATATTTAACTCCTTAAGTCTTTTTTTATAGGACTTATGGTAGAGAGCTCCACAATTTGGATAGACATTATCTGGACTGTCTCTAATCTGTATTCTTTTGGGGATCTACCTCTCTGCACACAGTACTCCAGATGAGGTCTCGCGTTACTCCTTCCTTTTTGTTTCTATTGGTAACACCTTACTTGATGGTATAACTAGGGTCACGTCTTCATTGCTGAAAGTCTTGTTTTGCTTTCAACGATTGTTTGCTCATTACTGATCCTGTGGATTCTCTGCCTTCCTTTCACCACTGCAGGAACTACTTCCATTTGCCTTACTTTGAGAAGAAGCCTTGTATCTACATAAAGAGCTGGTGGCAGGACCAAAGGCGGAGGCTCTACAATGCCAACATTATGGATAAGATTGCAGACAAACTGGTCAGAACTGGTGACGTCTTATAACATCGTAGTCTTTGTAAACATAAATCTTCTTTACTGCCTAGGTCTCCATACTAACCCGGGCTGACTTTATGAGATCGATTGTTTATCAGAGAATTCTAGAGAGTCCAACACTAAACATTATTAAGAAACATCAGGGCACCCAAGCGTATTTCAACAGGATTAGGTAATTATTAGGACACTGTAGGGAGTTTGAGAACCCTAATTAAAACTGATTAAATAGCATTAGTTAATTATTTGCAAAATGCACCAGGCTTGGAAGCAAACGAATTGAGAAGAAAGAAAGACTGTACAGACAGTGGTGTAGTGGAGTTTATTGGAGTCCCCCTCACAAATTGGAGACAGCATTCCCCCCCTCCCCCCCAAAAAAAAAAAAAAAGTTGTTCTTTTCTTCATATTCTGTGCCAATGTCTCTTAATTTTTTGCTACCATTTCCTTCCACCTATGCTTCCACTTGCTTCTCCCCTTCACTTCAGCCCCAGCCAAAAAAACCCAGTCCCTGTGCTGCAGCCTCTAAGCTCCAGACCGGTTGCAGCTGAAATGGAGACCAGCTGCCGCTGCGAGTTTCATGCAATCCTGTAGCGCTTTTTGGTCTCTGGCACTTCCCATGGCATTGGGCCTCAGCATGCATAGCTCCATAGTGATGGAGAAGGCACTCAAGCCTCTCCTCTTCCCACCCGCACACACATCGCGGGCGGCTATGGGGATGCGCACTGTGCCACAGTACATGAGAGTTATTCCAGCCGACTTCCTAAAATAAATGTGAAAAGCGATGCATGGAGGGAGGGTCATTTTCCAAAAGCCCGCACAGTGCTAAAGTCTGCTTGCGCGCTGTACATGCAGACGTTTTGAAAATCCTGGTTTAATTGGTCGAGTGCACGCATTCATTTGCGTAAAGCTGCACCTCCTTCTTGGAGGGCACACACTTATGTGCATACGCTTTCATGCATCCTTTTTTACAATCAAAAGTATGCGCAGAAGTCCTGGCTCCATCCCCTGCAATACCTCTGCTCAGTTTCCCTAAAACGACGTGCGTAACCAGGTTACATTGCAGGCTTTTACACGCTCTCAGCCACGGCCTATTTTAGTACAGCCATTTACCCATAAAAGTGGGTTTTGTGTCCCTATGTGACTTAGAAAATTACCCTCTAAATTGTATTGTATGGGAATAGCTGCTTAGTAATGCACAGTAGCACCTTCAATGAACATTCCTAATGTTGGAGCATTGTCCTTTTTTTTTTGTTGCTAAAGCTTTCACTTTCATCATTTGCAGCATTTTCCTTTAATAAACATTTCATCAGCCGGCATACTGACTACCCCATTCACTCTCAGCCCTTTGGAGCAACATTCAGTTCTTATTCTCTCCTATGGGTCATCAGCTGCAGAGACAGTCACATGTTTCCACTCTAACATAAAAACTGCCCTTCTGCGCTACATCCTAGGTCTTCTGTTAGGATTCTGTTTTGGTGGAAATTGTGACATTCAGTGCTGGAAATCCAGATTTGTATTATTAGATATATCTGCACTTTCAAGTGTTGATATTGACTGCAAGACATCTCAGCAGCCTGTGCACTGATGATGCCCTAGAGAGGTAAATAAGACCCAGGCGTGTGCACAGCCAGGCAGGTGGTTAAATTGCTGGCGTCAGAATCTGTAGAATGTAGTCTAAGGTCTGGGCTAGTCTAAACTTCCTGGCAACTCCATTTACTCAACTGTAATTGAATAATGCTAATACCACATTGCCTGCTCTCTGGGATTTCAACAAATTTATGACTTTTTGAAAAAAAATTAATCTAAAGACTGCCGTGAAGTTATACTGATTCCCACTTTGAAACCTGAGCCTTAGGTACAGTGAAGCTAGCACTTAAGCCCTTAGGGAGAATGGGATCTCGAACATCTCTCAGTTGTACTTGGTGACCAATGGTGGCATTTCAGTCCAGGTTCCGGTAGAGCCTTGGTTTGACCTACCTTGAGGTTCAAGTCATCGAGCTCTTTAGTGGAATCTCACCATAGCACATGACTGTGGTGGTGAACTTTTCTGAGAAAAACAAGTGTGTGCTCGTCTGTCTTCCTTCTTCTGAGCCACAGAAGGAAGAAATACATTTACATTTTCTCTTCAGTGATTTCCTTTGCCTCTTGGCATTTTCAATTTTTGTTTCACAGCGTGAGAGGTCTGGACTTTTGCACTAATTGTCATATCATGAGGGCCACGCTCCTCTACTGATTTTCAGCTGTAGGAAATTCTTGCTCCAGGAATATTTTTAAATAATAAAATGTTTCCTTCCGTCAGCTTTTCAGTCACAGCTGCAGAAAGGGAACTTATGTGGTCTTGACTGCTGACGTACTGCAACACCTTTTTTTTCTGTTGATCCAGTAAGAGGTATCACAGTCTCTGGAGATTCCAGTTTTCACTGGCACTAATTTGATTCTACGCTGTGGCACTTGAGCCGCACAGGAAGCCATGCTTCAGTTCTCCCCTATCACTAGGGCAGTGTGCCAGGCAGCAGCAGGTTTCTCTTATATTAGAAAACCTGCAGCGTATGCATTTCTCCCATTAAGCGTATGCTGTACTGTGAAAAGGAAAAATACTTAATGTAACACATCTGTCAGCTATGCTAGTGCTTTCATACGTATCACTCCATATTTTTAATAAACTTTACAAATGAGGCATTGTGTTCAAGGGATGTCCTTCCTGTCTGTTGTAGGTGGGGAAGTGATAAAGCTGTTGAGTTCAAGTCTAAATTTCTTCCACCGTTTACTTAATGGCCGAAAGTGCCCCCTCTCTTCTGTAATTTCCTTTCTAGTCTTTGTTTTTCTTCCCTTACTGAGTCCTAAATTGCTTTTCTGTTGACTTCTTTGAAAGTGCCAGCAGGCATGGTAATACCTGTATTTTCTCTTTTTTTTTTTTTTTTTTGCACCACCTCATGCGCATACAGCAAGCCAAGACCTGGAGTGACCTCTGGTCAACAAGTGCAGCTGTTTGTCTGCCCCACTAGTTGTCATTGCAAAATCAATATCTGACTTGAACCTTCCTCGGGGTCCTTAAGTACTGCTTCAGCAGGACACCGTGCTAGGGAAGTAATCAAGATCAATCCCAATTAACACCACAGAACACAGGCTGGCCTTAAATAACAACTGTTATTACTATTATTAGTTGTACTAGTATTAGTATTATATAACAGGCATTTCTATAATATTTTGCAAAAAGGTCTTTTTCTTGTGTCATGGTGGCGTTCTCCCCTGGATCACTTATGTGTCTTTGCAGGAGGAGGGGCTGAATGATGTCCATGAGATCATAAAGACCGAGAAGCCGTATCCTGAGCGCCGTCTCCGTGGGGTCCTGGAGGAGCTAAGCAGTGGATGCTTGTGAGTGTGACAGGGAAGAGCAGGGACGGATGCAAAACAAATTGATGGTGGAAACAGTAGAAAAGGAAACACATGAGCTCTGTACCCTTGATAGACATGGATACAGCTAGCCTGGCAATGCTACAAAATCTTTGGGCAAAATAACCATTAAAGGTTCAGATTTATGCGGACAAAAATTGACTTTGAATAATGACCTCTGTGTGGCATGCATGAAGGGGGTTGCAGACCCCTGATCTAGATTAATCCATAACTAAAGATCTGAATGACTGGCTGCTATCCCCAGACTTTTTGAAATAAACATCAGAGAATCTAGGACTAGGAGGAAGACTTGGAGCTCATCAATCTTCCTCCAGTCACATGTGGATATATCATTAATTTCCAGGTATTAATCATATTTCAGCTCTCTATTAGGATAGGTGGTTTATAAATAAATAAATAAATAAATAAATAAATAAATACATCCATCCTCATAACCAGTTTTGAATGATCATGATTCTAAGTCTGCTAATCCATGGTCTTCCTGTCTAAAGAGAGAGTGCATAGTCATTGCTGCTATAGGGCTGCCTAGACCCTACTAGTCTTTAACAGTAAGAACTTTCCTGCAATAGGAGGTTCAGGAGGTATGGATAGTTCAAATGATTGATAGGAAGGTCCCTCCCTGAAAGAGTGAGTTAATTTTGACTTTCGAGTCAAAGGAAGATATCAGAGAAGTTCTGAAGTGTTGGAGAGACGTCTCACAGAGAGCTTGGGAAGAGTCACCAAGAGATTCCCCTCTGTCCTAGAGAAGGGCATTCTCTCTGGCAAGGGTAAGAATCAGGAAGATTCAACCTCTAGACCACAGGGAAAGGATTAGACTGGTTAGTCTGGAGCCAGTAAGAGTTGAATAAAGGAGTTCCTATCTTTCATCGGGGCCCGAGGAGTGTGGGAGGAAAGAGAACCTCCTGATAATGTGCCCGAAGGCCCACACTAGGATTTAAGGTTTTGAAATCTGCTGAGACAGATAAGTTTAAGCCACAATTTTGATACCTACACCTCTCGAGGCAGCGGTAGTATGACAGAATGAAATGCAACATGGACGGTGGAAACAGCATGGAAACAAAACAAAGCATTGAATAATTTCAGTTCATAGGTTGTGTGCTAGAGGCTGGGAAGAAAAATCTCTGCAAATCTCCTTGGCAATGACAGTGTGCCCCCAAGGGTGGATTGAATCAAAGGAATACAATAGAAAATGTCTTTACATGCAGTTTTCTTAAACCAATAAGGATAAAGCAGTATAACATAAATGGATTTTACCCACAAAAATCTTTTGATTAAGGACCTCTGTATTTCATTCGTAAAGGGGGTTGCAGACCCCTGATCCACTACCGCTCTTTTAATCTAGCATTATTCTCCATGGTGGTTTAGGCCTGTTTTACAGAGGTTGCATTTTAGATCAGTTTCAGTTATATGTCAAACATACAAGCAAAAGCTGGAAAAGATACAAAGCAGGGCTTCCCAAACCTCTTCTAGGGGGTACCCAATAGCCAGTCAAGTTTTCAGGATATCACCAGGCCCAGATTTAGGTATAGGCAACACAGGTAACTGCCTCCGGTGCCAAATTTTCATAGTTGCTGAAACGCTGTTGCTATCATGCTGTTATCTCTAGACCTGCTCCCACCATGGTGCCACTTGTCCTGCAGAGTGGCACTGGCCTAGGAGCAACCGCACATCCCAGAAGAAAACTGAGCGTGATGCCTGAGAGTCCTTGCATGCTGACAGGCCTATCGAGGTCTTGCCCCATGATTGGGTTTCCATGGTAACAGGAAGTCTGTGTGAGTGGAAATTGTGGGCCTGCCACAGGGCCTGTTAGAATGTGCTAGTTTCCAGGCCCCATGCTGCAACTCTAAGATGAAGGGGTGCCAGAGAGTGAAAGATCTGGTCAGGCAGGGGTATGGGTCTCTTGCACCTCTGATGACTGCCCTGACCTCCCTGCATCCTATGATTATTTCTGGAGGGAGACTGCCCACGCTGTTGCCAATGGGCACCCCTTTTTTAAATCCCACCTGAATATCCACAGTGAATATGTAGGGACCTTCATTTTCAGGATTTTTATTATTATTATTATTTTTTTTCCTAAGAATTTAAATGATATAACAACAAAAATATTAGGTGAAAGAATGACTTTTCCATTATTTTTTTCCTGTCTTATAACAAAGTCATTTTTCCACTGATAGTTTTTTGTTATAACATTGAAATTCCCAGGAAAAATACAATAAAAACTGAAATCAAAGGCCCCCTATGAATATGCATGAAATAAATTTGCATATACTGGGTTTTCAATGTACCTAAATCTCATACATATTCCTTGTGGATATCCTGAAAATCCTACTGGTGGTAGGGTCCCCAGTGCAGGTTTGGGAAGTCACGAGTTAAGCGTTCCCCCTGCAGATTTCTGGGATTTCCTTACAGTGATCTTGCAAAGGGAAATGTTCTTCTTGTCTGTAACACACAGGGTTCTGTGACTTCCTGTATGCTCCCACAGTGCAAGGAACAATGTCCTCCATTGTTCCTAGTGTTCGTTTTTCACCTGTACACAGATGATTGTTTATTATTTCTTTCAGCCGCTATGTGACTCTTGCCAACAAGGATCAGAACCAGAGTGGAAGTACAAGGCTGGACAGAGAGAGGCTTAAATCCTGCATGCGAGAACTGGTAAGGGTTTTGGGAGAGGGGTTACATTTATTTTTTTTCTCTGTAACGACGGAATATTTGCTGCTCGTTGGGCCTCTCTGAACTCTGGCCCTTGGATGTGTGTTTCAGGAGAATATGGGAACCCAGGCAAAGAGCATGCGATCGCAGGTGAAGAAAAACACCGTGAGAGACAAGCTGAAACTGGTGCAGAACTTCCTGCAGAAGCTGCGATTCCTGGCAGATGAGGTACGCACGAGGCTCACCCTCGCACCATAGGCTTACACAGAGGTGGAGCTTAGCTCTTGTTGTACATCTGTATGTGGTGGAATGGGGTTGAGGCACCCTTGTTTCCTGGGTGTGAGAAGGATCTGGCATGAAGAACCTATATTTGATTTAAAAATATCATAGCTTTAAATATCATATTAGTGAGGATGAGGGCAGCATTATGTTTCATCCAGCAGTAACTAATAGCACTTATCTCTGGAGAATGATAGGTGAAGCTTTGTTTTTATTTTGAACTACTTGGACCTGAGAGTCTGCCTATATATTTTTCTATTCATATATACTCCATGCCTTTCCTATGTAGGTACAAGAAAAATTATATCACAAGATAAAATACAATAAAACATATAGAGGCCGATATTTTCTAAAGGTTTAGGCTCCTAACTTTTAGAGTTAGGTGCCTAAATTGGCCCCTTTTAAAATTTACTAGGATGAGTTCCTAAATTTGGGATCCTAGGGGAGGGGGTCAATATTTAGGGTCAAATAGCTACATATCTCACAATTTATCCAGCTAAATGGCAACTTTTTGAATATTGCATCAGATTTGAGCAGATAAGTCATTATCTGGATTAAAAAGAGATGTTCCGGGGCAGGCCGAAGATGTCGACTACCTTAGCCAATTTTCACTTGTATCCAGCTAAGTAGCCAGAGATGTTTAGGCCTGCCTTAGAGCAGAATGATGAATCTAGGCCTAAGTTCAGCTGAAACTTCACCTTGCCATATCTATTTATTTATTTGCTTATTTATTTATTTTGAGTATTTATTATCCACTTATAACATAACAGTACTAACCTGAGCTTTGGTACCTTACACTGAGGCTCCTATATCAGGCATTCAGTGTTTTTTGAATATCAGCCTCTTAAAAATGTTTTACAATCACATAAACTTTTAAGACTATATATCATATATACCCAAAATCTTCAAACAACCTAAGCTTAATAAATCAACAGCAAGTAAAATAATGATCATAAGGACCTGCCTCGTATCTTTTCCTTGTCTCTTACGTCTCTTTCTCTGGTGTCTCTCAGCCGCAGCACAGTATTCCTGACATCTTCATCTGGATGATGAGCAATAACAAGCGCATTGCTTATGCCCGAATTCCTTCCAAAGACATCCTCTACTCCATCGTGGACGAGGAAATGGGCAAAGACTGCGGCAAAGTCAAAACCGTCTTCCTCAGAGTAAGCTTTGCAAAACCAGGTTTCCAGGGAGAGCAAGCTAGTGACTCGTGAGCAGTGGAGTGTGGTCAGGCGGATGATAACTTTGGCAGTCTGAATTGCCCACTTGCCATTTGCTGCTACTTGATTTAGTGATTCATCGTGATGGGGCACCTCCTGTCCTGTGCAATTCCCCCTTTCTTGTGGACACTGGAGGGAGTAATGAACAACCAAAGAGCGCTCCCGAAACACTGAATTTAGATGCAGATTTATCTTGTGATGGTTTATTTTCACTGCATACAAACACCAGGACTAGAGGCAGCATGCTAGTCATTTAAGCAAAGTGCACAAAAAAGCTAAGCTTAACTCCCATCTGAAATCTTAACTACCTATTGGCTATCTTCCTTCTGCCAGTCCAGTATCCTCTGTAGGCCAACACCCAGTCATCAGCCTCAGGGCCAGCTGTATTGAGCCTCTCATGAGAAATCAATTTACAGAAACTTACCTTTCTGGTTTACACCGCTATAGCCTGCAAATCCTTCTTTCTGGCAGCTTCCCAGAACTCCTCTCTGGGCTCAGAATTCAGCCCATTCTCTAGAAAAATCATGGTACAATGTTGGCAGCCTCCCTCTACACTCCCTGCACACACACACCCACCCTGTTGTTTCTGAAGCAGATTCTAAAGTTGCTAGCCCTACACCAGCAGGTAATCAGTCATCCCATTAATTATCAATACACTTGTAGCTACTCTTAGAACAGCAGAATTAAAGGGAAACAGACAAGCCGAAGGTGTTGCATTTTTATTGGGCTAAGGCAATGCATCTCTGACTAGCCTTTCAGAGCTACATTCCCTTCATCAGGTCTGTACAAAATCAGTGAGGGATGATGTTTTTTTGGGCATATTAGTACATTCCAGGTTACTTACAGTGATAATGTAGTTTTATTTGTTATTAAAGGTGCGACCAGTTATATAGTAAAAGGAGGCGGGAGGCGAGTGATGTCTTGGGAGAGAGGTAAGGAAGCAGAAATTACAGCTACAGGTGGACTATGGCTGGTAACGGGTGTTTCTTTCAAAGCGTTTGATCATTTTAATTTTTAATGGCTTACGTTCTTGTGTAGTTTTGAAGGTCCCTTTTAGTTTCCTCCTCACATACACAAGATAACGCGTTGCAGAGATGCTCAAGCTAGCACTCCTGTGAATGACCTTTTGTCTAGGCCAGACCATTCCATTAGTGATGCTCCTTTGCTGGTTAGTCCTTGGAACCATGTTCAGGCCTCTTTGATATTGTTCTGAGAGTATTTGCTGTGCCTGATAGTAGTTCAGCAGGGTCTGCTAAATCTCAGATAATGATTATTTGTGTATCCCCCACCCTCAGGGTGTGAACGAGGGCAAGTAGGAGGCGGGAATAAGCATAAGAAGCAAACCGCACTCCCTAAAGAATTGTGTAGCCATAGATCCTTCAAAAAGAGAAGGGGAAAAGGTAAGTTTCTAGAGCCCCCTGTTCCATGCAAGCCTCTTACTCTAAATACCCTGGCCCCAGTGTCTCTACTCCTGCAGTCTATATAGTCAGGAAATCTGCAAATTCACCATTAGGAGTCTAAACTTTACGCATCACCTTGAAACAATAAACTAACCACACAGGTGGGTAAGCTCAACACAGAAACTCACATATCACATGACAGAAAAAAATGACCATGGGGCATAAAAGAAAATGAAATGCGGCAAACAGTTCAGTAAAATGTAGTTGAAAATTCTTGCTCTTTTTTTCACCAATTTGCCCACAAGAGGAGCACCGAAAGAGGAGAGCAGGAATCCACTGCAGAAATGAAGCTGAAACCAGAAACAGTTCTGTGTATTAGATACACCAAAGAAAATGAGGGCGAGCTACTAAAGTGCAGTGCTTTTCTTCTCTTAGGCATTCTGTGCAAATAAGCCCAGCAGAAAAAAAAGGACGTCTGGTTTTGCTGCAAACTTATTTTTTGTAAAAACATTAACTGCATCGCATTGAGGTGTAGTTAAAGTTTTTACAAAATGTATCTTGTGAAGCTCTTTTTGCATGTACTTTTACAATGTGCTGATAATGAATGAGCTGCTGTAATAGATTATAATCTGAGGAAGGGGTTTGTGGGGCAGGGAACAGAGGATGGCTAGCAGCAATCCCGGGATATATTTTGTAATTAGGAGATGTAGGGTGGGGGGATGCAAGGCCTGATAGGGCACCTGACCTATTTGGTGGGGGAGGGGGACAGGAAATCTGGCCATAGCCCCTTTACTTCTTTTTTTTTTTTTAAAGCGCTACTTACACAGATATCTTTTGAAGGTATCCAGATAAGTAGCAAATTATCTGGCCACACAAGGCCAGATACATTTAGACCTGCTTGAAACAGGTCTAAAGTTATCTGGCTAATTGAGCCAGATCTATGTGATATTTGGCTAAGTTATTTGGATAAGTTAACCTGGAATGCCCCTTTTTATGTGGCTAGATTATAACTGGATAACTGCTTATCCAGTTATA
The DNA here is from genome assembly GCF_901001135.1 of Rhinatrema bivittatum. Classification (NCBI taxonomy): domain Eukaryota; kingdom Metazoa; phylum Chordata; class Amphibia; order Gymnophiona; family Rhinatrematidae; genus Rhinatrema; species Rhinatrema bivittatum. Next base: position 523,073,763 of record NC_042617.1, read on the forward strand.
TTGTAACCAGATAATTGGCTGAATATTCCTGTTTTGCCATTTAGATGGATAACTTTTGAGTTATCTGTATAAATGGCTTTTGAATGTAGACATCACAGTGACTCATTAACTATGAATAGGAATAAAATTTCACATGAGTAAAACTACATGAAAAATTTAGTGCTAGTGTGTGCTGTTTCACTCTTTAGCACATGAAGTTGCCTTTGTGCAATTTTGCACTGTTTAGTACAATCGCCTCATTGTTTGAGTTCCTTGGGAAGTAAATGGTACAGTGGCCCTCACTATCTGGAGACCAGATATTCAAAGTGTGTTTAGCACTAGATAGCCAGTAGGACTTATCTGGCTATATAACAGCCACACTGAATAGCCAGATAAGTTGTGGGTGGACAGTGGGCGGATGACGCTACTTAGCTGGATAAGTTATTTGGCTAAGTAGTGATATTAAGTCTTAGATGGATAAGTTATGCAGGAATGTTAGACCTGCTCAATGGCAGACAGATATGACCTATCCACCTAAGTAGCACTTGCTACGGATATATTCAGCAGCATAGCTGTGCTGCTGAATTTCCCATCTAAGTTACCCGATCTATCTAACCGGCTACCTTAGAAAAATGGGTAGGTTTTCAATATCTATCCCTAAGTGACTGGTGACTAACCCTTGATTGAAACACTTCTCTTCGCTTTTCTCAGGGTGCTCTGGTTAGTATTACTCACTTATGGAAGTTGATTCAACTCATATTGTTTTAACGCACAGCTGGAGGCATCAATAACTTGCTGCTTTTTTTGGTGCTGTGAGCAGATTTCAAACGGTATATGTGGCACAGATACAGTGTGACTCACCACTGGATCCTAACACTTCCCTGTGGCTCTCAGCTACTCAAACATGGAAACCCCTCTCTTTCTTGGGCTGGCAGATCTTTCCGTTTCCTGCTGTCTTTTGATTTGCTAGGGGAGTTCTTCCTCTGCAAGGTGCATCTTCTCTCAGTTCCCTCCAGCTCTGGCCTCCATGCTCACACAGATGGTGTACTTTCTCTCTACATATATATTTTCCTAACCCTGGTGCACACACTCTGCAGGCAAGTCCAGCATTACAGGATGCTGTTCTCCTTTGCAATGGTTCTTGGCATCTAGCAGCTTCCTGAGTGCTCACATGCCTCTCACACTTCAAGTTAGGAAGAACAATTAGCTCGTGTGAACCCATCAGAAATTAACCTCTTAAATCCAAATTTGCATTGCCCTAAGGGAAACATGTCTGCAAGCATCTTTAGTTGTCATTTAAAAAAAAATAAAAAGGTAAAAATAGGACCGGGGTCACAACTGTAATTTACGCAGTGGGGGATAGATGTTTCTGGAGTATACTAGTAACAATCATCTACACCCACAGCTTGGTACTCTTAAAAGAGAATTTTGTTGGGACCCCAGGATGAACCCGCCTACCCTTGTAAAATATGATACAGGCTTTTTCTTCTTTGTCATTTTATTAGGGAGATATTTATGGGATTAGCATAACCCATTTCTAGACTTAAACCTTTGGCACAGTTCAAATAGGAACTGCATCCAGCTCTTTTTGTCACAAGCAGTTTCATCAATTTTCTTACATAAAGAAGAGGGTGAAGAAAAAAATCTGTAAAAATATAGAGGCTATTTATAGTGACCTCCTAAAAAGATGGGCTCTGCAGGGACAGAGAAAAATGTAGTTTCTAACCAGAATTACTTTTATATGTTAGATGTAATTAAATGTTCACTGATACTGTGGAAATGGAACGAGTTTACCTACAGTAGACTAGAATAAATGCCACAGCTTTTTATGCCTAAACAGTGGAAAAAGAAATTAGAAACACTGGGCTCCATTTTCAGCTGCTTAAACTTATCCGGCTAACTTCGGCAGGATATTCAGTGGCACGGTAGCACCACTGAATATACCCAACTATCTTAAAGATAGCCAGATAACTTTATCTGACTAACTTTGATTGCTCTTCAGCAGGATCAAAGATAGCCGAATAAGTTATCCACCTAACTTTGAATATCAAAGTTAGCCTGATAACTTATCCGGCTATCTTAATTCTACCCCCAAACATCCCCAAAATACCTTCAGCTAACTTATTTAGTCAAATAACATAGGGGCAGTCAACCAGTGGGAATTTTCCAATTCTATCATTTGTTCAGCTAAATCCAAACTTGGCCAGACAAATGGTGCTGAATAACAACCTTGCCATGATCTAAAAGGTTTCAAGCATGAGGCAGTCATTTGGAGTTATGAACTTAAAACACATGTTAAAATTACTGAAAATTAAAGTTATAAAAATGTGGTACCTTTGCTTTTTCTTTTGGAGCTATGTGAAAGATTGAAAACATACAAGTTTGAGAGACACATATTTTTTTCCCTTCCTACTTCAAGTGACAGAATTTATGTAAACTGTTCTTTCTTCTCAGCTGCCTGGTAAAAGAGGGTTTGGACCTGCAGGCTGGACAGTGCAGGCAAAGATGGAAATCTACTTGTGGCTAGGCCTCAACAAGCAACGCAGAGATTTTCTGTGTGGCCTTCCCTGTGGATTTGAAGAGAACAAAGCAGTGAAGGGTCAGGGCCTGCAGTCCTTCCCACCTATCAGCCTCATCTATACAAGTAAGAGCATAATTTGTCTTTTACAGAGTGGGAGGGGGAAATAGGGCTGTGTTAAGAGCTGGGCTCTACCTTAACCTAGGTGGAACTCAGCTGTTGATGCTAACATTTAAAAAGGAGATAGAGCAGCTTTTAAACTAGATCATAGAGAAAAGCCCAACAGTTGCTCAGAAGTGAATGATTCAGAGGGAGGTATCTTCCAAGAATGCTGGCAAAACATGGAAATTGGAATATTCCGATAAAGAAACTGTGATAAAAGTTGAAATAGCCTGGATGGATTTAAACAAAGAGCACACAAATTAGAGATGAGCTTCATTTTTTTGTATCGGGACGTATTTCGGTTTGGGCGCTTCATTGAAAATTTCGTTTTTCCATGGATTGTTTTTTGTCGGCATGGATTGGGAAAAACGAGTGGGAAAACGAATAAAAAAAACTGAATTGAGAAAAAAAAACGAATTGGGAAAAAAAAAACAAATCAGAAAAAAACCACCCCAACCCTACAATTTCACTTTCTTACAACCCCCCAGCATCTCAGTCCCTCCCCAAGACTTACTAAAAGCCCTGGTGGTCCAGCGGGGTCCCGCGACGATCTCATGCACTCGGGTCGTCGGCTGCCAGTATTCAAAATGGCGCTGATAGCCTTTGCCCTTACTATGTCACAGGGGCTACCGGTGCCATTGGTCGGCCCCTGTCACATGGTAACAGCACAAGATGGTGCTGGCTGTCCATTGGCACCAGTAGCCCCTGTGACATCATAAGGGCAAAGGGCACCGGCGCCATTTTGATTCATGGTAGGCCCGTTGGCCCGAGAGGGAGACATCACTGGCAGGACCCCGCTGAACCACCAGGGCTTTTAGTAAGTCTTGGGGAGGGATCAGGATTGTGGGGGGATTGTAATAAAGTAAAATTGAAGGGCTGGGGTGTTTGGGTTTTTATATATATATATATATATATATATATATATATATATATATATATGTGCCCCTCCCCCTCGCACTAACTCGAAAAATGAATTTTCCCCGAAGTTTGTCAAAATTGCTTAATTCGTGATAAACGAATGCACATCTCTAACAAAAATAGGAAAAACGCTACACTGCCTGTATTATCTGCTAATAAGCAGGCTGTGAAAACAAATAATAGAAATACAAATAAAAGACAGATTCAAAATGTTGGTCTGCAAGTGACAGAAGTCTGAAAAATAAGATTGGAGAGTTAGAATGCATGGCACTTAATGAAGATATAATTATAATAGGCATGTCAGAGATGTGGTGGAAAGAGGATAGCCAATAGGATACTGTGATGCCAGACTATAAATTATACTGACACGACAGGGCAGATCAAATTGTTGGAGGGGTAGCTCTATATGTAAAGGATGGCATAGAGTCAAGCTTGATGAAAGTCCTACAGGAAACAGAAGGTACCGTGGAATCCTTATGGCTAGAAATTCCATGTATGACAGTTGAGACTATGACAGTTGATGTATCCTACCATCCACCAGGCCAAGATAAGAAACAAACTGTGAAATGCTAGCAAAAATTAGAAAGGAAAATACAATTGATAAACACAATACTAATGGGAAATTTCAATTATCATTGTATTGACTGGGTCAGTGAGTCTTGAGGACAAACCAGAGAGGTTAAATTTATAGATGACAAAAATGACTGTTTTATAGAGAAACTGGTCCTAGAACCAATAAGAGGGGCAGCTAGTTTAGATCTAGTCTTCAGTGGAACACAAGATCTGATGTGAGAGGTTACTACGGTGATGCCGCTTATCAATAGAGATAATAATACAATCAAATTTGATATAATTACTGGGATGAAAACATTAAGTAAAACTACTGCAGTAACATATAACTTTAAAAGTGGAGACTATAATAGAATGAGAAAATTAAAGAAAACTTACAGGAGAAAGTGCCAAGGTTAAAAATTTGCAAGAAGCATGGATGTTGTTTAAATCTACTATCTTGGAAGCCCAAATAGTATGTATTCCATCAATTTAAAAAGGCAGAAGAAAGCCCAGATGACTGCCAGCATGACTTAATGGTTAGGTGAATCAAGCAATAAAAGGCAAAATGGCATCTTTCAAAAAATGAAAGCAAATCTAAATGAGGAAAATAAGCAAGAGTTGGCAAGTTAGATGTAAAACTGAAGGATGACAGGGCAAGAGAGAATTTGAGAACAAGCTTGCCATAGAGGCAAAAACTAATAATAAGAACATTTTCAAGTGCATTTGAAACAAAAAGCCTATGAGGGAGTTAGTTGAGTCACTAGATGACTAAGGGACAAAAAGGTTTGCTCATGGAGGAGAAGGAAATAGCATAAAAACAGGGGAGATAATTTTCAAAGGATTTACATGCATAAATGTAACATACTATCAGCAATTTTCAAAAGTCCATTTACATTCTCAAAGAGCATTTACACATATAAAACCTATTGACGATTCAAAGGCATATATTAGTAGTTTTCAAAAGTTCACTTACACATGTGAAGTGTATTTACACATGTATACCCCAGTTTTAAACATGTAAATCCTTTTGAAAATTACCCCCTAAATTAAAACAGAAGAGGATGTTGGGAACATACCTACAGTGGAAATTTTCTTTGGTGATGATTCTGAGCAACTAAAGCAAATTTCTGTGGGAATTGAAGATACAGTAAATCAAATTGACAAACTACAAAGTAACAAATCACCAGGACCCAATGGTATTCATCCCAGAGTTCTGAAAGAACCCAACTATGAAATTGAACATAAGAACATAAGTTTTGCCATGCTAGTCGGACCATCAAGCCCAGAATCCTGTTTCCAATAGTGGCCAGTCCAAGTAATGAATATCTGGCAGGATTCCTAAGTTCAATAGATTCTATGCTGCTTATCCCAGGGACAAGCAGTGGATTTTCCCAAAACCACCTTAATAATAGTTTATGGACTTTTCTTCCAGGTGCTTATTCAAACCTTTTTTTAACCCAGCTACACTAACAGCTTTTACTGCATCCTCTGGCAATGAATTCCAGAGTTTAATTATGCATTGAGTAAAAAAGTGTTTTCTCCTACTTGCCTTAAATGTATCACCTTGCAACTTCATTATATGTCCCCTAGTCTTTGTACTTTCTGAAAGCATAAGCTACTATCTCACGTTTACCTGATCCAATCCACTCATTATTGTATAGACCTCTATCATATCTCCCTTCATATTTCACCTGCAACCTACCATTTAAAACAACCATAGTTCCTGAAGACTGGAGGGTAGCCAATATAATGCCACTTTTTAAATAGGCCTCTATTGGTGAGCCCGGAAACTATAGACTGATTAGTCTGATGTCAGCACTGAGCAAAATGGTAGAAGATATTATTACAAACAAATTACTGACCACATAGACATGGCCTAATGGGAAACAATCAATATGGTTTTAGCAAAGGGATGTTTTGAAGGTGTAAATAAACATACTTAATGGTGAGCCAGTTGATATAGTATATATAGTTGATTTTATGGGAGATATTTGACAATGTCTCCCATGAGAGACTCTTCAGAAAATTAAAAAATTATGGGATAGGAGACAATATCCTATTGTGGATTGGTAGCCGGTTAAAAGACTTGAAACAGAGAGTAAGACTAAATGTTCTGTTTTCAAAATGGAGAGGGGTCATTGGTGGACTGTACAGGGACCTGTGCTGTTTAACATTTTCATAAATGATCTGGAAAAGAGAACAATGAATGAGCTAATCATGTTTGCAGATGACACAAAATTATTCAGAATTGTTACAACAGCAGCAGATTGCGAGGAACTCATCATCATTTATTTATGGTATATCACACGTTTCCAAGCATGCCACATCAAATCAAACTAGTATAATATTGGATACACAATACAGATAATACAAAATGACAATAAATAGAACATTCTGTGGCTTTGCAGGGGGGACAGTGGGTATCTAGTGTAGATAGTGCAAAATGACAAATAAAGAGAGTGGATGCAGCAGTGCTGGGCATGGTGTCACATAGAGAGGGAATGCAGGATAGTGAGAGAAGGTGCAGGAGTGCAGAATAGGTGCTATTGTGGGCGCATATTGGGGTTGTGTGAGAGGAGCTCAGTAAGAGAAGAGTTTAAGGGTTGCACATACAGAAGGACCTTGCAAGGCTAGGAGACTGGGCATAAGAATGGAAGATGAAATTTAATGTGGAAAAGCTCAAAGTGATGCAAATAGGGAAAAATAATCCCAGCTTCAGGTGCACGATGTTTTAGGAGTAACCATCCAGGAACAGGACTTTGGGGTGCTTGTAGACAATACATTGAAATCCTCAGATCAGTGTGTGGCGGTGGTTAAAAAAAGAAAATAGATTCAAAAAGGAATGATCCAAAAGGGAGCAGAGAATAAAAGGAAAAATATGATCTCATCTCTGTATTGAGCCATGGCGCGGTGTCACCTTGAGTACCGTATGCAGTTCTGGACACCCCCATCTCAAAAAAGACGTAGCGGAATTAGAAAAGGTACAAAGAAAGGTAACAAAAATGATAGAAGGGATGGACTGGCTCCCCTGTAATGAGAGATTACACAGATTAAGGCTCTTCAGCTTTGAAAAGAGACAGCTGATAAAGGGGATATAATAAAATCATAAGTGAGCTGGAATGGCAAAATAAAGGATGGTTATTTATCCTCTCAAATAATACTAAAACAAAAGCACACGCCGTGGAACTAATAACCAGCAGATTTAAATCAAATCGTAGAAAGTGCTTTTTCACTCACTGTGCAGTCAGGCCATGGGCTCCGTTGCCAAAGGACGTGGTGGGGGTGATTGGCACAGCAGGATTTAGAAGAGGTTAGACACATTCCTGGAGGAAAAGCCTGTCTGTAAAGCATTATTAGCCAGGTAGACTAGGGAAAGCCAGCTCTGTAACTGGGGGGGATTATCCAGAGAAAGATCTGCTTTTAGGACTCTGCTGGGTGCTTGTGACCCAGATTGCTGTCGGAGAGAGGATGCCGGGCTTTGATGGACCTTGGTCGACAAAACCTGGCATATCTTATGTTCTTACATATTAGCCTGACCAAGCAGCCCCATGTGCATCAGAACAGCTCTGGAACCTAGTTTTTCTCCTCCATCCCTGTTTTTGTCATTTTTTTTTTTAAATGGCATTCATATTGTTTCTTACAATTCACCTTCTGTTCCCCTTTGCTCCCACTTAAAGGCAAGAACTCACAGCATTCTAATGAGCAACAAATGTGTCAGCATCCTCCTCCAGGTCATTCACCTAAACTCTTGAATCACTTATCAGACGTCAGCCCAAGAGGGAGGACATGAACTGTCTTTCCCCTAACCCACACATCCTTAACATGCCAGCACTTCTCAGCATTACTTTACTGGTTTTTCATCTAAAGGAAAAGCTATTATAACAATAAGAGGTACCTAAACACTCCTATAGGAACAACAAAGCAGAAAGGATTACCTGCCGAAGCGTTAGCAGTTGCAGAGACACAAGCACAGCACGCCTAACAGTTCTGGATTTTGACTCCCTTTTTCGGTTCCTTTCTGCTGTTCTCAGAGAAGCAGGTGTTCCAGCTGCGGGCGCACATGTACCAGGCTCGCAGCTTGTTTGCAGCGGATAGCAGCGGCCTCTCGGATCCCTTTGCCAGGGTGTTCTTCATCACGCAGAGCCAGTGCACGGAGGTAAGAGCCCGAGATGTTAGCCTCGGCAAGCATGCGTCTGGGAAGGGTTAACCGCTCCGTCCCGCTCCCGGGAGTCCAAGGTCTCTCCGTGCCAGCCTGCCCAGCAGCAAGGTGCGGGTGGCACAGCACTTTGTTCTGAACGCCCAGAATATCCAAATATTCTCAACAAAGCGCGGCTCTGGATTTCTTTATTATTATCTCAAATGGAACTTTAACATTTATGAGTAAAGAAAAATATATTTTCATACGGGCACCCCTTTTTTCATGCTAGAATACCACTGATTTTTCTGCTGGAGGAAATTATTAGTTGGCCTTGTAACTGTGCCCCCCACCCTTCCTTTGAAAAAGTGTCCATGGTGGTCTGTGGGTCCCTGACATCCACCCACCCCCACCAGTCTGGGACTGAACCATAAAACTGAAAAAACTCTCCCTTATTAGTCCACGCCCCATGCCTTTCATCCCCACTCCCTTTTTTTTTTAATACCATCTTTTGGAGAGAGACCCCAGGCCTCTTCCAGGTAATTTCATTTGTGGGGGTGTTTTTAGCAGGCATGGGAGATCCCCACTTGCTTCTGCCCCAACGGTGTCATTTTGAAAAATGGCACTGGGTGAACACACATCTACCCAATGGCTTTGCCTGTGAGGGGAAGAGTGGGGGCTGGGATCAGCTGGGATCATTTCTCAAGATGGTGTCAGAGGGGCAGGAGCAAGTGGGATTGTCGTCTGCCCTCTGAAGACACCCCGCACAAATGGGGTAAGCTAGGGGAGGCCTGAGAGGCTATCCCTAAAGGGGGGCTCATTTAAAAAAGGGGATGGAACTAAGAGTCTGGGAACAGGCATGGCTGTGACAAAAGGAACCTTTCTTTCAATTTTATGAGATGGACCATGACCAACGGGGGTGGGAGCCGGCTGTTGGGGGCCCACGGACCACCACGAACATTTTTTCAAGGTTGGGTGAGGGCTTTTAAAAGTAATTGCAGCACCTTTAAAAGAGGGTGGCCCTGGGATGGGGGGACTGCCATTGCACATTGCCACAACTGCAGACATGTGGTATTTCCAGCCTTGGCACCGCATGGAAAAGCCACATGGTATTTACAGAACTGCGTACTCAGGTACCACAGAAATGTGCTGTTTTACTGCAGCTTAGTAAATTGGCCCCTGAACTCTTATTGCAGTAAAAGCCAAAACCAAATCTGAGCATTTCTTTTATATGTTTATTTTGTGGCCTGGCAGTTTCCTCCTGCTCCTTTGGACTTCCACATCAATGTGCAGCTTCCTCCGAAACTCAGTTTACGTGGACCCTAAGACTGGCCTCTATGTGTCGCTGTTGAGCCATGGCTAAGACTCCCTTCCCCCAGGGGCTATGAACGCTACCTCCGCAGCATCCCCAGCTCCAGACGAACTAGGGAGCAGAAGCCTGGCCCAGGAATTTAAACCAGTGTCTCCCCACATAGCAATGTATGAAACTACCTCTGAGTCAACAGGCCAGCCTGTCTGAGTTCTTCCAACAATAACAATGCACGCAAAATCATTTTTAGATTGAAAACAAACATTGCAAACAAACACACATACATACAAACACACAAATACAAACACATACACACATACATATACAAACAAACACACACACACATATATATACACACACATATATACACACACACACTGCCTGCAGTATATGATATGTGAAGCATCTCACAGCCTGAATCTTGGCCCTCTGGACTGGTATCTTTTAGAGCAGAAATTCTGAATCTCTTTCTTGCCGAGATGATCTGCCCAAGAAGCAGCTTCAGTCTTTTGGCCTGTCATTTTTTTATTCATGTCACATCTGAAATATAAACTCCCAGAATGAGATACTCATTGCTCGACAAAGTGCTTTGAACCCAGAGCCATGTTAAGATTCCAGTTGCTAATTTGTGTTGCAGGCACTGAAGGGTCTAAAACATTGTTATTAACAATGATCTTAAATGGCCCGATTCTAAATGTAATGCTCCCCAAAAGAATCACATACGTATAGAACGGCACCATCAAGGTTATTGCTAGCCCCGGTTCAGTCAGCTGAGAGAGATTTCATTTTATCTTTTTTAATTCAGTAATTTGTTTTTCATGTTTTAAAATTCTGGGCTGGATGCCAGTGCCTTTTTAATGATGATGATAATGGAATGGTGCAAGAACATTTGAACCCTGGTAAAGATGTAACATTTTGTCAAAGATCTGTTTATAATGGAAATTCTTAAACACCTCTATAAATTAGTTAGGTTACCACACTGCACCATCTAATCATCTATTTTTTTAAGGTAAAAAAGCCTGCAGAAGTGTCACAGATTCTGTCAAGTGATGGCACTGCAGTGATACCAACACAGTGGATGCTAGTTGAAGAATTTGAATAGGTGAAGAAGCTGTGTATGGGGAATATATCTCTGTGAAGCAGAACTGAATATTCCCCAAGCTGGTCTTGACTATCATTTTTTGAGGAAATAGAAAAGTGCTGTGTGTCATATCTATCCAGACATTCAACCCACTTACCCAGCTCAGAAGTGTTGCCGAATCGGCTCTGGTATTCCAATCACGCGTGTTCCAGCTCCCCAAGGATGTGAACTACAGGCTACAGCAATGAAAAATAAAATCACAGAAACTTTGTTTTGTACATTGTTTGTGCAAAATAGAAAGTTAAAAATAGCGGAGTTGCAACCACAGCTCCAGTGGTATTTCTCAATGTTTTGGTGTCTCTTGTAGGTACTGAATGAGACCCTGTGCCCAACCTGGGACCAGCTTCTGGTATTCGATAATGTGGAGCTGTATGGTGAAGCTCAGGAGATGCGAGATGACCCTCCGATTATTGTCATTGAAATCTATGACCAAGACACCGTGGTAAGGGAATGCTTTCCTCTGGGCACTGTGGTAGAGTCTAGTAATGCTCAGCGGATGATTTCTCAGAACCCAGCATGATAAAAAAGAAACATATACCAGCACCATAGACAATAGTATGTCTGTAACAGTGAGTCTTAGGTTTGGTTCTCAAGGATTACAAGTGTGGTGTTCAGGATAACCAACCTATGGAAATTTCCAGAGAGATAGCCTGGTAGTCTGGTGTAACAAAAATGACAAGAGGCAGGTGACACCTTATAGACTAACCAATTTATTGAGGCATGAGCTTTCATGACCAAGTCCACTTTGTCGAATGCAGGAAAATTAGACTTGTTCTTAGACCATACCTAGGCTGTCATATCTAGTGAAAATTCATTGTGGCACTCCTGAAAGTCAAACTTGTTTGCGGCTCTTGAGAACTATGCCCTAGTTCTTCTTTCTACTCCCTAGCCATTAGGAGAAACCACAGAATGGAAGTGGGGAGGTGGCTCAGATGGTCATTTTAAAACAAGCACATGTGTGCCCCTACACGCGCGTATCGGCACGCGAGGAAATATAAACTGGAATTTTAAATCCTGCACCCATTTGCACACGTATGTTTTAAAAATGCACCAATCGCATGTATGTAAGGTTCTCCATGGAAAGCCAGCATGCGTGTGTCTTCCATAGGACTTTGTCATCTTTTACGCTCATATGTAGGTGGATTTCAAAACATGTTCACGCGAGGCACATTCCCAATTTTCCAGTTAATCCACCAGTATGGCCAGTTAATATCGAGGTCTTTCAGACCCTCTCATTCTTCATCCTGCACAACCCCCAGTTGATCTGGACCCTTTATCCTGTCCTATAAGCCCTAGAACTTGAGGTCTACAGGCATGCTCATCATTGGGAGTAGCCGTGAAGTTACACAGATATCTAGGCTACTTGTGCTGTGGTTTTCAGCTTTAACATATGGAGTCACGTGTGTGTTGTCCCCACCCCAGAATGCCCCTGTTCTGCCCCTTCCCTTCCCCCCCCCCCCTTATTTTCTCGCACACACGGGTACATACACGGGTAATTTGTGGCTTTTTAAAATCTGCATTTCTCATACGCAGCCCACATACGCTTTTAAAATCAACCCCTTAGAGAATAGCAGTGCTTGGATCATAAAAGCGTTCTGTTGAGCTTACTCTTTAACATGGATTCTGCTTTTTCTCGCATTCATTTCTTTTGTTTTGTTTTTCTAATGGATTTTGCTGAATTTGTCATCAACTTATGAGCTAAAACACTCATATTTCAATTAAAGGATGTCACTTGCAAGGTACTAATGTCACAGATCAAGAGTACCAGGATTGAGAAGCAGCTATGACTGACATCGTTTCAAAAGTAATTGTGATTTTTAACTCACACCATGAGCGTGCTCTGTGACTTGTAAGCGAAGCAGGAAATCGAGCTGAACACTTCTGACTTTTAAAAAAAAATAAGTTTCAGACTACTTTCACACGTTAGCAATAAATTATTTGCCAGTAGTGCACATAAGTGCAACATAACAGGAAGTCATTATGGAAACCTGATGTGACAGCCCAGCTTGCATCGGTAAAAAGTTGATTTTCATTGATTCCTTACATTAGAAATGCTGGCAGCTTTTCAGAGCAGTGTGTCTCAAACCGGTCCTGGTATGCCCCCTAGCCAGTTGGAGGTTTTTTAGGATATCTATAATGAATATGCATGACGTAGATTTGTGAATATTCCAAACATTTCTGCTGGCAAGGAGGTACTCCAGGACCCACTGGAGAAACACTGGTTTAGATGGTAGTAGAATACTGAAACCCTGAGATGTAGTGGGGAATAAAACATTAAATATCAATGTCCTTTTATTGGAGCTGAAGCAGCCTGTGAAGTATTCTGGATAAAGTTCAAGATGGCAAAGAACAGTTTATGAGGCCTACGCGTCTGATGTTCTGGCTTTTGGAACGTTAGGCTGGAGAAAGTGAAAGGGTTTTCTGGCTCTTTTTCCCCTTTCTCCACAAAAGTAGAACTCAAATATTGGAGGCCAACTAGCCTATCTGCTCCCTGAGTGCTTCTCTCCTATATCCTATGGGTTCAGGTTTGGACTACTTTTGCTATGTTTGTTATGGGAATGTTTCTTTATCCCACACTAAGTGTTAAGGTAAGAGGATGCCATGTAGGAATGAATGCAAGAAATCCAGTTGGCCAGGGCACCTCGTTCCTTCCAAGCGAAACTTGCTTAGAATAACATCAGTACTTAAAGAGTTTACCCATAAAGTACCAGGGATTTTTTTTTTTTTAAAGAAGGCACAAAAATTATGTTCTTTGTTTTTGAGAAATATCAGAGAACTTGCCTCACTCCGGGTACTACACAGAGAGCCATAAATGAATCCAACCTAGGATAAGAATAAAGCAGAAACTGTATAAACTTTGTTGGAACATACCTACAGTATGATTAATGAAAAAGTTCCAGGAACTTTTATGTGAAGTAACATTCAAATTTACATAGGTGCCATACTGGAGTGGAGAACCAAATTGCACATAGTTAGGATCTAGTAAAGGAAAAGTAGGTCCCATTATAAGATCACATCTTATAACACAAAAAGGGTTTTTTGTGGTCTCTTTAAGGCATACGTTCACAGTATTTAGAGTAAGAGTTTTGTCTGTTCTGTAAACTTGAAGATGGTGTCTTCTGTGGACTAGGAATGTGCTGTCATTTGTTTTGTTTCATTTTGATTGGTGTGTGCTAAGGGGATTTATATGCTTAAGGCCTGATTTTCAAAAGCATTCAAATGCTTAAAACTGGTTTTACATATGTAAATGCATTTTACCCTTTTAAGTGAGCTTTTGAAAATTACTACAATATATGTCATTGAATTGTTAATAGGTTTTACACCTAAATGCACTTTAAGCACGTAAATGGGCTTTTGAAAATTGCTATGATAGCAAGTTACTTTTATGCACATAACTCCTTTGCAAATTACCTCATGTTTTTTGATACTTGCTAACTTTATATGGCAAACTAAGGCCTGCGAAAACGGGGGCGGGGTGAAGGAGGGGCAGGCCTGCAAAAGTCCGCAGCCTTCGCACCATGGTGGTGCGCTGGCTGCCGGCTTTCTCACCAAATAGCGCCACCGTGAAAGGTGGTGCTATTCGGCGCGCTACTGCCGACGATAATGTTAGTAACATTATCGCTGGCAGCAAAGATACCTCCGACTCCTCCTCTCCCCACCCCGACTCCTCCCCTCCCTCTAATTTGCATTCTATCACATGCGATAAGGCCCTTTTCGCATGCGATAGAGGCTTATTGCACTCGATATGGCTGTTTCGCGTGCGATAAGCCTTTGATAAATGACCCTATAAATCACATTAGCACACACTAAGTCAAATTTATGCACACTAAATGGGTTTAGCATGGATTAAAAATATTTAGTGCACACTAAAATAAAATCTCTTAAAACAAAAAAAAAATTAAGTGAAAAAATAAAACGAAATAAACAAAAACACATTTTTCAGCTACAAAATCCTACTGAGGACCAGACTGCTGGCTTTTTGGTATGACATAGTTCTTATAGTTGAGTAGAAATCCAACACGAATGCTGGTATTAAGTAATACAGTCCCAATACTTCATTCAGGTATATAAATGTAAAGTCTCATTTATTCGAAAATTGGCAACTCCATTGTTATAAAGCGCAATCTTTCATGCACACGGGGTCCCCCGACACGGTCCCGTGTTTCGCCAGCGGCTGCGTCGGGAGGGATGCCTGGGATGCCTGGGATGCCTGGAACTTAAGAAATCCGTCTAAGATTTTCCTGTTTGAGTTTGTGGGCATCCCTCCCGACTCAGCCGCTGGCGAAACACGGGACCGTGTCGGGGGACCCCGTGTGCATGAAAGATTGCGCTTTATAACAATGGAGTTGCCAATTTTCGAATAAATGAGACTTTACATTTATATACCTGAATGAAGTATTGGGACTGTATTACTTAATACCAGCATTCGTGTTGGATTTCTACATTACTGGTTTGAATGCTGGCCATAGCTCGGTTTGCTTGTGGATAGTTCTTATAGTTATCATACAAAATAAGATCTTGTTAGAGTTGCTGTGTATGCTTTATTATAACATACTGATAATGGTAGAGTCCCAGGATCAATGCAAATAAAAGATGCTGATGTACTATAGTCAAAGTGCATCCTTATTCACAAAGGTCATGTAATTTACCAAAATAGATAATAGTGCACATTAAATAATCTAACGCACACTATTTGCCCTTTTAATGTACAAAAGTTAACTATTTACTGCATATAGTTTTATACTTGTGAAATTTCTTCCAAATTCATTGTTGACGAGTATCTGTGATGCAAAATTATGCAAAGCAGCTCATTAACTGTGAGCGCACAATTGAACTATGCACAAAAATCCTTCACAAACCCAATTTTGCAAAAGGTTTAACTGCATCTTATCAAGTATGAAAGGCAGAAGTTTGATAGCAGGGTTTTCAGAATATCCATTTTGAATATGCATGAGGTATAGTTAAAGTGTTTGAATAAACATTGATAGAAAAATATGCTATTTTGCTAGCTGGTTCATTTGCATAGAAGTCCCAGTAGCAAAGTAGCAGGTGGGTGCCGAAACCAAAACAGTGCATGTAAGTCTGTGCACTTTAGTACTCGGGCCTCTATGGGCCTTATTTTCTAAGGCTATTGCAGGCTTGCGCTAACAGCGCAAGCCTGCTTACGAAGGTAGTGCACGCCTGTGCTACCTAAATCGGGGCGGAGTCGGCCCCGGAAGAGGAGGAGTCGGGGCGTCACCGGGGCCGACTCTGCAAAGACGGCGCCGCCAGCGAAAAGGTAAGGGCCTTTTCGCGTCCTATTTCGCACCCAATAACTACACCTTCTGTGGTGGCGCTATTGGGTGCGAAACTGGCAACGATCGCACCGAGGCAGTGCGATCACTGCCAGCTAGCACAGGACCGCCTGTGCTAGCACAGCACCCCCCATTAGCTCTATTTTCTAAAGTATCGCAGGCCTGCGATACTTTAGAAAATGAGGCCCTATGTATGCCTCTGTGTGTTCTGTGGCTGTCCATGGTGCTGAAATTGGTCCCTGTCAATTTAAGCACAGAACGATTAATTTCCTGGCAATTTTTTTTACAGACAGTTGTGCTTGTTAGGTTGCTCTCTTGCTTCTGTTGAAGGTGACCTGTCAGTCACCAATGTTACAAACTCTCCATACAACACATTCTTGGAACTGCTCCAAATAAATGCATCATGAAAATTGATCAATGCTATTCCAACAGCCATGCTCCCTAAAATGAGATAGTATTTATATTTTCAGTCAATTGTTTTAAAAAGGGGGGAGGGGGTGAGAAAAGAAAAAGGTGCATAAGGTGCTGGAAAATTTGGTTGAAAATAAACATTGAATTTTCTGATCTCTAAGAATACAGATGGTGGTTCAGGCTGATGACTTTCCATGGCTTGCATGATCCTGCAAAAGTCAACTAAGAGCCATCTTGGCTAGAGCAGAGCAGTCAGCTTTAATGAGCCCTGGAGGACCACTCATCTCACGTTAGCTCACTATTTAAAATATTGTAACTATTTTTTTTTCCTCATGTTCACACTCCATCTGGATCTCATTTGCTTGGGATAAGTACAGCGTGTTTTGCTAGAGTTAACTGTAAAATAGATCCGTAGATATAGAAGTTTTTTTTTAAATAGCTGTATATGTCTGTAGCTATATGTATTTGACAAATCAGGGAATGCAACAAGGCCTACAAAGAAAACAGCTGTTCCTGGCAGCTGATCTCACTTTCATCATGCCCTTGTCACAAGACAATGACAAGGTGCACAACAGAATGCACAGATTCATAGGAATCTGACAGGATCCATGATATGAATGCTTCTGCTATGACGCCTAGAACTGGACTAGGACCTCCAATTCATTTCATATAGAGAACCATAACTTGGATATGAGCTAGTAGCCTAGAGGAAAAAGGCTCTGTAATGCTATGTCAATTCCTCTGATCTATTTGGCAGATGTATCTCCTCAATAGAATTGTTGGCATTAAAAATACTATTCAAAAGATACATTATAGTAGTAAAACCTTGTGTTGCATCCCCTCTGAACTGTAAAAGTTTGCACTCTGTCTGTTACTGTGGGTACCATATTGCATCAACGTTTTCTCTGAGAGGTCACTGATCTTCTAGCGCAGCAGCAACCTCTGAAGACACTGAATTCAGATCTCGCTTGAGAGCAATACATGTTGGAACTGGAGCAAAAGATATCCCAAGACACTAATTCATTTCATGCAGTATCAACCAAATTGGTCATGGGGTAGCCAGTTGATTTGAAATGAGCACATAAAAACCTAGAATCATCAAAATGCTATAAATATAACGGAAATAGTGCCCATGCTAAAAAAAAAAAGGGGGCATGGTTAGGCTAATTTTCTTGCTCCTGCATCACATAGGTCATTTCCGCAACACACGATACATTTATCACACCTACTCTATTTTTTGCATTGCATGCTGATTAATCCACCGCAGGCGCAATCAAGCTAGGTAGAGAGTACATTGTATAAATTAACTCCTCTTTTACCTTCCATCACTCCAAATTACAGAAAATCTTCACTGCGGTTTGCACCTCTGACTGTGTATGTAAAACGGCCCCCCAAACCTCACCCCAAGTTAAAAGTGGCCCCTCTTACAGTGGAATAAATAGTAAACTTATATATTGCTCTCTCTCTCTCTCTCTCTCTCTCTCAGAAAAAAGGTATAATTATTTCTGGTGTTAAAACCCACATTGCTGTGTGTTACTGTATTGCATTTATTTAATGCGTGCATTAGGGTCTTAATACGAAATGATAAATGACCCAGAAAGTTTCTTAAAAAGGTGGAAAAACCTATGGTCTCAGATCAGATTAACAAGTGATATGTTGCCTTGTCTTCTGCAACTGGGAAGTAAATGCAATGGGACCAGTAGGTTCTCCTCAAAAATTCTAAGAGGAGATATCCTTAGAATTCATGTTCTGTATTGGTACCTGACCTAAGAAAGAATAATTTTAAAGCCCATTTGTTAGTCATTGGACATGTTTGTCCCCGGGTGGCTGCTATTAAAATCTGTTTATTCTGCTGTGACTTCCTTGTACTCAAGGAATCCTGACACAGGCAAGGTTTATTCTGGAAAGCTATCAGCTATTAGCAGTCGCCCCTACTGTACCCCTACTGATGCCACAATAACTATGAAAAGGAGCTAACTAATCTCAGGTAAACATGTCTTGAGCACACTAGATGATCCTACCGCTGGACCTGCTGTATGTTGTTCTTGTTATCAGCTGGTGTTGTGCTGTGGTTCTGTATTATGTTTTATTATGTTTTACTGTTCAAACCCAATAAAATAACAATTTCAAAAAAAAAAGAAAAAGCTGCAGGTTCCATGCATGATCTGTAGGTCTGCTGCAGCCAGCAGTGAGAAACTCACAGCCTCTTGTGGATAGCCTGGGGAAACTCCAGATATTTTATATACCTTTTGTATACCTTTTGATATTATCAGATCATCAACCTTTCTTTTTGATGGGAAAAAAAAAAAAGACAGCATTTTTTCCCACCAAGTTCATGGCTATAAAGTGCCCTGAGGTGCAGTGTTTTTTTAAAGGCATTTTAAGCATATCCCTGTTGCAGCTCACCCCTTCCTGTCCCCCACAATTCCTGGCAAAGGGGCCTAGGTACTAAGCCATTTCTCATCAACACAAAAATAAAAGAAGACCTTTAGTACATAGTCCCAGGTGTCTTGCTAAATTTCATCACCCTAAAAATGAGAGTGCCAAGCTCTAGCAGAGAAGTGACCTCTTCCTGGGGTTAGTATTAGTGAGGTGTGAGGCTCTGAAATAATTCATTTTAGATATAATCTTTTACAGGGGAGGTCTCACAAAGTATTTCTTTTTTGTAATTTACAAATTTTGGGTATCTAAAGTGAATCTGTTTACTCTCGGTATTTCATTCATGTTGCTGCTTGATTTTGATTGTCTCTGAAATCATACATTCCTCCATTTCAAACTGAGATGCTGTTCCTAGGGCATTGGTGGTAATTAACTCCCTATGTTGACATTATTGTATACAAGGAGGTTTCTATCAAGGCAGGCAGGAGAGTTTATTCTTGCCACTGGTAGCACTATCTCCTGCACTATACAGCATTCCTCAGCCTTGCAGATTATTTTATGTTTCAATAGTCAACTACTGTCAAGTATTTCCAATATTTTGGTCTTTTTTTGTAATCAAATACTCTACCCCAATAAATAGTGTCTCCGATGCTCTGCTATCTGGTTCCTGACGTTCAGCTATGCCTCCTCCAGCACCATTTGAGGCTGTGATGGATGTCTTCCTGTTCCCAGTTCATTACTCTTATACACTTTAATATTTTGCGATCAAATTAATAATAATTTAAGCATACAATTATATGTGAGAGACCAAATTTGCAGGTAAGGATTCTTTTTTTTTTTTTTTTTTTTTTTTTTTTAAATACTTTGTAGTTTGTGAGACTTTCCCTTTAAATATCATTAACTTTGTAGCACTATCCCCTAGCACTGAATTTCTGAATTGTGTTTATCAGACCCTTTGGCAGTGAAAAAAAAAATGGCTAGCAGGGCTGGGAGAAGGTGTGAAAAAATTCAGATATGGGGGCATTTTCCATGCATTTTCTTGCACAAGTGTTTCAAGGCAAGCTCAGATGATTTACTGAGCATTGATCTACCATGCCAAAGTATTAATGTTTTTCTAGAAGGATCAAAGCTCAGAGCTCAAGTTCTGATTCAAAGCTAGAGATTTCGAATCCTTAAAACATTTATTTATAAATGTTCTGTCATAGAGCTGGATCCTCAAATAAGAATGACCAGATGACTCCATGAGCAGTGCAACACTGTGTGGATGCCAGAATAACTACTTTTCCTTTGCCCAGTTTACCACTGGCTATAACAGTTGTCTCTTGGGATAAGTATTTTGAAGAGACTGCAATTTTTACTTGCTGGGTTTACTGATTTTTGGCTTCTTCTTGAAAGAGCAGAATTCTCACATGTCCATCTGGCAGCAAGCTGCCTAGTGCCCCCCTTGGCTGTAGGTATTATGAACATGCAAAAAGTGAAGCAAAAATACAGTGAACACATGTTAATAGACATATTTATTAATTAAATCATGTCCTTAATCTATTAATGAATTAAAGTAATAACTACAGAGGAATTTAAGTTAAAGAGCAATAGCTACTGACACTAGTTCATTCAGAAAAAGTCATAATTTTCTATCTGCAGTACTGTTTTAGGCTCTTAGTCTATAATAAAAAGGCATCACCGCATCAACTAAGGCTGAATGAACAGGCAGTAAATTAGGACCCAGCCGATATGTGCAGATAAGAGAATGTGCACACATCCAAAAGGCACACAGGTGAAATTGATCGTGCTTTAACTTTTATTTGTACTGCCTTGAAAGTTCAACAAAGTGACTTTAAAAACTGCATAGGAGTGAAGAAAAATATCATTTCCAATGTTCCTGGGTTCAGCTGGTCATGCTAACTTACAACTACCACACACCGGGCTCTGATGAATGAATCACACACGTGTGTTTATTCATACTGAAATCTCATAGCTCGCAGCATGCTTGTGTATCTGGTTCAAACTAAGGGTGAACTAGAGTTCATTTTTATTTACTTTGGGGGGGGGGTTCTCACATTTTTTTTCAAATTCTCATTTAGTAACCCTCATTTAATGACTATATTTTCAACCCATTCATTTTCTAGTTGGGAAGGATTCTCCCAGCCCTTGGCATTTTAGAAAACATTCTTACTTTCTTACTAAGTGCAATGTGACTAAATATCTTAGCGTGTGGAATTTACTGATTATTCAACCTTTTCAAATAGAAACCTCTTAAGCCAGTAACAACAACATAGTTAAAAATACAGAAAATGAAAGAGGACTTAAACAGCTGAAGGTTCTTCTGTATGTTGCATCTGTGGATCCTTGGACTGGGGTGAGAATGGCTCTGCCTGTGGGAAGAGGTCCCTGCAGGTTCTCACCACCAGTAGGTGGACCGTGACCAAGTGAGGCTTCACCTATACCAGTCCTCGTTCCCCTCAGTTTGAGCCATTAGGTGCTGGGGCCGGCAAGACTTAGGTGAAGGTCTTTGGGAGCAGGCAAAATATTGGAATCCAGGGCCAGGCTATAGTCAAAGCAGGCAGCTATCAGTCGAGATGAGGTCCAGGCTGGTGTCAGATGAAGGCAGCTTTCAGGCAAGGTGAGGGTCCAAGCAGAGGTCAATACCAGGTATCCATCTGAAGCACTGGGAGACCAGAAGGTGAAACAGAAAATGGGTCAAACTAGACGGGTGAGGCAGGATCAGGCTGGGCCGACGAGGCAACAGGCTGGCAACATGCACTACAGAGTAGCTGGACCTGTTGCTGAGGCAAGGAAGAGCATCTGAGGAGCCCTTAAATAGGCCCAGGGATGATGATGTCATCAGAAGGTGCCATGGCCTTTTCCCACCTTGGGCCCTTTAAATGAATGGCTGTCAGGCATGCACGTGCCTAAGGAGGGCAGCGATCAAGGCGGTATCCTGTCGCGTCACAGGAATAGCTGAAGACCAGCGTCGGGGGAAGTAGCGTGACTCGCGGGGTTCTCCCATGGGCTGCAAAATGCAACACTGTATATATCATGTATGGCACATGGGACTTGTGCTGTGAGATAGGCCAGGGCTCGGGCAGGTCCAGGTAGATATCTAAAGGCAATACTGGGGATTCTATAAAATACAGAGCGCAGGTACTGAACATATTGTTGACTTCAGCAAAATGCATGACACTTGGAGACTATGCATGAGAGGGCTGAGGCACACTGGTAGAGCTCAGAGGCACTAGCGATGAAACTGCTGGTGTTCCCTGTCACTCAAAGCTGAATACGTGTTGATAGAGCTGGTTGGGAATCCAGTAATGGAAAGGATAGTTGAGGGGGAGGAGGAGAACACAGGTCAGGATCCGAACGCCTCAACAGAGCCATGTTCCTGAAAGCTGTACTTCTGGCGATGGCAAACGCTTCTAGAAAGCAGAGGCTCAGCTGGAATGCCGAGAGTATCACATTCTTAGGAAAAGAGGCATGGTTTCCTTGGAAACCAAATAGCAAAACATACAAGTAAAAAAAAAATTAGTTTTACACTCGCTCACATTTCCTTATTGAACCAGCCCCCTCTGTCTCCTAGATCTACTGTGAGATTATTTAAATTGACTTCTGGTCCCATCCAGCCTTTGCCTCAAGACACATAACTGGGGCTGAAGGCAGTTATCTCACAGATGCAGAGCAGGCTATTGCTTTCAGTAGAAGCTGTTTGCTGCCCCTGAAATAAATGTAAATATACAGAACACCAGTCTTCTGCCAAAGAGAGAGTTCCTTATTTGAAAAGGTAATATTTCAATGCTGAGAGCTCAAAGCAGCAAGTACCATAAGTAATTTAACTTACAGGGATGCTGTTTTATTTTGCAAATATGACACGGCTTCCACTCGCAGCCTTCAAAGTTTGACAGAGATTCGGTAAGATATGCAATGAATCTTGAATTCTCAGCAGGGTAACGTAAAGGTTAATCAGTGAAATGAATCTGACAGCGGCTCAGAGGCAGTGATGAGAGGGATTTGATTCCAGAGCTCAGCTTCCACTCCTCAGGCAGCTGCAGAGGTGGCACTCAGGGCCTCCAGAAGGGAGAGGAGTCCCAGATATTATTGTCAGTGACACCTACTGGTTAGCATCAACATGCACCCAGCAGGACTGTGACTCAGACCACGGGTTCTTGCTGCAGTGTCTGGGCTGACCAGGAGGAGGCTGGGAATAGGGGAAACCCTGGGTAGTTGTGAACAAAGGGTAACGGGGCCAAATCCTCGTGTAGGCTTGCCCCAGTGTAGCTGAAAGCCCTACCAGACCAAAAATAATTACTTTAAGAAATCAAGACAAAAAAACAGGATCTGAGAATTTATGATACTTTTCTTTGTCCTGCTTGTTTAAGAGAAAAGGTTATTACACAGAGAGCAACAGACAGGGATTTCTGAATTACAGTTAATAAAGACATCATGGAGTTCTGCTGACAGGTGATTCAGTTTCAGGTTTTTTATAGAAGTCACTGTTTCTGTTAATTTTTCTTCTTTTGTTTTTTTCTTGGAATTTGGAA